>NC_143397.1:40208391-40511421 GCF_052110815.1 Crocodylus siamensis | reverse complement strand
TAATTTCATAACATGCTGATATAGATATGTAGTATACCATGTCCCACTGTGTTTGTCACCATTACATTCTCACTGACTCTCAAGCATTGCATTCTGAACCTGAGCCCTGCTTCCCAGATAAATAAGTTGCCTCTAATATACAAAGCAAAAGCTTATTTTTTAAAATGTTTGAATTTCAAAATGTGTATGATCTCACATTTTCCACATAGAGAAAATATCCATTTTGCTTTAAAAGACCTGAAAATTTTCAAAACAGTTTGTTATTGATTACTAGAGGTCTTCTCTAGGGTTCATCTCAAATTACTTGAACTAGTAAAGAAGAACAAAACAACAAAAACCCCTGCCACTATAAAATTATTTAACCCTTAAGCTATATTTATACAAGTATTTATTTTATAAGGCTTAGACATGGATTTTCAAAGACTTCTAATTAAGAGTCTATAAAGGTAAAAGAAAGTATGTGTAAGAAATGTTGAGGTCCTGTGCAACACTGCTAAGTTATTTTGTTTTTCTTTTTTTTTTTATTTGTGCTGCATAACAAAAGCCACTAGACTGTTAATGTCTTGTCTGTAACTGTGTTAACAGCATTCCTTAACAATGTATATATGAAGTGGTCTTCAATCGTAGTGAACAATTTTAAAGAGAAAGTCAATCATAATGGCATTTTTAAAGAGCAAAAACTACTGGAGTAAAGGGGGACTGATGTATTCCTTAAATTACACACTACCCATGTTTTGCACCTTAGGCTCTTCATAGAAAGAAAGTTGAGTAGTAAAGTTTGGATTTTTCCTGTAGGTGATATGTAAAAGGGTCTAAATCTAGCTTTCTATTCTGTGAAAAAAAAAATCCCCTGCATTTCACTGCAGGTATTAAATAAAAAGCACGCAGACACCACCACAACCTGCCTGTGCCCACAAAATCAGAGGCCGCTTCAGAAAACTAGGCCCTCTAGGTCAGCAATTTGCTTTAATGTTGTTTTTCTAATTTAGTTTATATGTTCATGAGTAATTGTTTCTGTTTACTGGTACTTTAATTTAATACTTTTTAAAATTCTGAGTCCTGGCATACTGATAATTTTTCATGTTCATTTGCATGTAAAAAATAGCATAATTATGCAATGGGCTATCATAATTTTCTCATCTATATTTTACAAAGTTAAATATTTCTATCTGTTCATTTTTGTCAGTCTTCATCAGTTCATTCTTCAGAGCCTGAAGAGAAAGTTCCAAATGCCATATTGTTATAATGCCCTGTGATACTATATGATGCCTTTACATTTTCAAAAGATTCACTGGGGATTTTTTCTAGTGACATCATTCAGTGTTTAGTTGCCAGATCACTTTCTTTAAACTGAATTGTGTAACTGTAGTGCCAAATTCTGCTCCAAGTGGCAGCCATATAAATCTAAAATAAATCCATTGAATTCCATGGAATTACTTCAGATTTAAGATAGCAGCTAAGAGCTTGATTTGACCCATCACCATCATTGTTCCTCTTTTTTTTTTTTTTTTTTTTTTTACCCCTTTGTAAGCATTAAACTCATTGTCCTTAGGCATATTCTAAACAAGTCCATCTGTTAAAAGCAACAGGAATCCACACACACAGAAAGTATAGAATATGTCCCTTTTAAGAAAGGTTGGGAAAACATTCTGAAATAATCTTTAACTTTTGTATTAATTGTAACAATGACATTGAAATGGAGTGACAATGTTCTCCTAATTAAATTTCACCCTGAACCAGTTAAATATTTGTAGGCAGACTTCACCTTTCTATAGCTCTAAAATGTGCTACTTTTATAGCCTAAGAAATAAAACAAAGGCACAAGGCTTAGATTTATCTATATTCTATTAAGGGCTTATCACATTAACTGGTTCTGATTTTTAGGTTGACTTTCTCTTTCGGAATGACTGCATACAAATTAGCGTGAGTTTTGAAGACTAAGGATACTAATGAGTGTATCTTTGCTATTACAACAACTATGAAATATAATATTCAGTGCTGGCTTCTGATGTGTCAGTAAGTACAGAAGTATCTCAGACACAATGACCTTTGCAACCTTTCAAGCTGTGTAATATTCAAATGTTTTTGTATATACTTAAATCATGTAGAATGATGTAAAACCAGTATGACCTTGTCTAGTCTTCAAACTTACCAATAAAACTTTTGAAAAATGAGGACCTTTTTTAGTGGTTATAATGAAATACCTTGAGAAAGATACAAGTTATCTCAGTCTAAATGGCAACGAATGCAAAATGTAGATACGATACGGTATTTTGTTGAATGCAATCTTTGATCTTCAGGGTGGGTAGGTTTGTTCTTGATGATAGCAACTCTTTTAACATGCTTCAAAGGGCTTTTTTTGTTATTTCAGATAAAAATGCAAAGGTTCAAGTGAAACTAACAATTATTTCATGTCTTGTTGGAGTTTGGGTGGGCACCTGCAACATAAACGTGTATCTAGTTTCCTATAATTCAAGTATCTAGGACAGTCTCTGTCTTTCAGTATCTCACCCATGCATTGTTGAAATGGTTTGAAAAAGATATGTCCCGGCCATGATGCTTGTTTGCCAGACCAGGGCAATCCCAGTCTGAGGAAGGCAGGAGGAACAGTGGCTGCTCCACTCTTCTGGGTCCCCAGGGAAAGTGGAGCAGCAAGGAGAGACTCGTTATACCTTGCCCAGACCAGGGTTTGCAGATCAGCCTCCTCTGCTCCATTCCTAGTCTCTGCAGTGAGTGGGTAGCAAAGTGGGCAGCAAAGCAAAGCTCTTTCAGCCTCTTCCCCAAACTGGGCAGAGACTGGTTTGAAGAGGCAGGGAGCACCAGCAGCAGCTACTCCCCTCACCTTCCAGACTGTACTGGGAGGGGAGTGGTGAGGCAAAGTCCTTATCTGGTACCCCATGCTGTGGAAGACACAGGAGCCTTTCCCTGCTCCTTGACTTCTCCCAGAACTGGGAAGAACCAAGCTGTCATTGTTCCCTATGGCTTCTGCAGAGCAGGATGACCTTGATTTAGGGAAGGTACAGGGAGCATTGCCCTACAATTCAATTCCTTCTGGTCCCCAGGAGAAGCTGAGCAGAGGGGAAGCATCCATACATTTTTCCTGTGGGAGAAACTCTCCCACAGAAGGGATCTTCCTCACAAAAAGATCTTTCTCCAACATAAGGCATTTTTCCCGCAAGAGAAACTTGATGGACTTGTATACACTTCGTGGTTTCTATCAAGAGAGCAGTGATTTTCCCAGTAGATATGCAATACCTGTATGTAACCAAAAAGAACTTCCAATTTTGAAGAAATATAACATGCTTCTTGAGAAATAGGAAGTGAGAGGTTTTTCCTGTCTCTTCACAAGATGTGGTCCCATGATTTAAATGAAAGTAATGATAAAAAGTAATGAATAATTCTTTTCAGACTAATAATGCGTTGTCCTTGTCTATCCTCCCATGCATGTTGCTGATACGTTTAGGGGACTAATATGCAAATCAGCATTTGGTTTCATTATGAAAAACATAGCCTTCGTGATCTGTGCTGGTAAGGACACAAATGCTTGGAAATTTAGATATAAATAGTGTGTTTTGATCAGGTAAGTCCTATAAAATCCAGTAAGGCAAATAAGGAAGCAGTGAAGGGCTTTTACACGAGATGCTTACTGTGGAGTTGCCTAATTAGCCCCACAGTAAAGTGTCACCATCTACATGTGCAGTGCTATTATGGCAGAGTAAACTAATTAACTCCGCTGTAGACTAGTACTATTCTCTAGAGTTATTTACTCCATCGCAACACACATGTAGATGATCGGGGCTGGCTGGGGCATGAGGGTGCTGCAGTGCCACAGTCAGCTCCTCCACAGCATGTTGAGCTTGGGGTGTGGGGGAACAGCTTCAGGCTGGCAGGATGGCCCCCTGACCCGCTTGCTAGCTGGGGGCTTTCACCCTGGCTCAATGTGCTGCAGTCCTAGGAGCATGTGTAAACATGATGCCTGTGAGCAATAAACTCCGGCAAAAACTGTGCCAGACTTTATTGTGTTATACTAATTTCATGTGTAGCTGCACCCAGTGAGATCTAGACTCCACTAAAATGCACTTTTAACTCCTTAACAAAGTTTTTTTGATTGGGATCATAATTTTTATTTGTCTTCTTTCTACACCTCAGCCATGTCTACATGAGATATTGACTGCACAGTCATCGCTGTGCAATTATTTAGTACTTGTATAAACAAGTACTAAATGACTGCTCAGTAACCGGAGTTACTGCACAGTTGTGGTGAGCAATGGCTTTTTCGTGATGCTGACTGTGCAGAAGCTCATGACTACCGCGCCATAGCATCATCTCATGCTTCCTGCCATGCAATCCTATTGTACAGTAGTCACGGGCTACTGTGCAGTCAGCATCCCATCTAGACGTGGCCCTTTAAATCTAAATTGATCTCAGAATATGTTTTGATTATATTTACCAGTAGCAACATTTGACTGAGATTTAAAGGCTTGATTGCATCCATTGTTTCAAAGCAAGAACATGAAACTATTTATTTGGTCTCCTGAGGTAAATCTGCAACAGTATGCATTAGCACAGTGCAGTTTACCGCATATATATCACTGTGTTGTAGAAACAGCCTCTGATATTGTATAATAAAGGCAAGAATAACCCAGCATAACAGAGTGAGAAGATAGGGAATAAAGTGAACTGTCATACAACCATCTGCTCTTCATATTAATGCTTCTGATGCTGCCACTCTGGCTGCTCTAAAAGCTAATGCATTGTGGTTTTCTGAGGTTGCACATCAGGCAATAGGTCAGTGGACACATTTCTGATGTTCACATGACTAGATAAAGAAAATCACTCTTCAAAAAAAAAGTAAAAGGTCACTAAATATTTGCATCAGACTGGAAAAGCAAAAGTAGAATAAATGAAACCACATCTTGAACTGTATTGATATTCTATTATTGATATTGCAAGAGGCCAGTAAAAATATCCAATAGATCAAGGCTGATATTTTTTCTATTACCTTTATCATAATACAAGTAGGTATTATGCATAATTTGTTCAGCATCAAATATACATGTTTAATACTGAAGGAGGAAAGGGGCTTTTTCTGCTGAAAGTACTAAAAAAAAATTGACACAGGTCATTCGTTTGAAAAAATATCAAAAAAATATTGCTTGATTTCTGTAGTATATATTGTAAATGTCATCCATGTGATGCAGCCTGTACCCTTCATATTTTTTTTCTTGCACTATATTCCCTTTGGCCATTTTCTACTTGCAGAACTAGAGTCCTTTTTCAAGCTTTGTGACCCGTATTAATTGACAAATATCAGCTTGCAGCTTGTTTAGAAGAGGCCATTGATATACAGCTTTTGAGAAAACAATTGAAACATGCATTATGTATGGCTGAATAGGGTCATAATATGTCTGCAATTTCTGTATCCTGATATTGTACAATTTACCATGACTGTGTATTGGTACTGAAAAAAACAAGACAGGAAAAATTGGAACTATCATTTTTCTATGCAGAGAAAAATATATGTAGCTCTCACTAACATTACCTATATAAATTCAGGGTGCATCGATAGACCCATTAACAGAACAGAAGAAGATGAGCTTTTGATGCTGATAAGAACACTAAAGAGCTCTTTGACTCACTGTTTTCTTGCAAAAAAGGACTGGGAAAATAAGGGTTTGTCCCAGAAAGCCATATTTTTTCCAAAAAGCCGACCCTTCTTGTGTTTTCAGAATTTGTGGTTCTGTGCCAGTGACAGTGCAATTAGCTATCAGCACTGCATCTATCCATGAAACGACAAGTTTCCTCTAGCTGAAATTATCTATGGACCTCATAGCATTGCTTAGTATTAGTATTTCCTGATAATTCTCTTTATATAAGGAATGCAGTTGCATATAACTTTGCCTGTATTAAAGCATGTGGGACTTGAAATGTCAGCTGTGTCAACTAGATCAGATTCCAGCCCTCCCTCCCCCCATCAGCCAAAGGAACAAACCTAAGGGGAGGGGGGAGGGGGGAAGGGAGGGAGAAATACATATTTTTCCCATGTTAAAAAATTCCAGCAATGTTTCCTTTCAACAGCTCCTTGGTACCGGGACCTTAAATCAAATAAAGGGTAGCCTTTGTCAGGGGTGTTCTTTCACCACCTCCATCAGCAGTTAAAATATCTGAAGACTCTGTCCACAGTGAGCATACTCCATGCCAAACCGTGTATGTGTTATCCCCACAGACCAAGTGTGCCATCCTGCCCAGGGTTACAGCAGGGCTCCCAGCTATGCTAAGCCAGAGTAATAGAGGCACCGAAGCAGAGAACAATGAATCTCTATCTCTGTGTTCTCACTTACTCTTATGTTAGGATCCACTCGTCATGTAAGAGTAAGCCATGTGAATTAAAAGTGGCAAGGAGAAAAGCTGGACCAGAGAGAAAGGAAGGCAAGAGACTGAGTTTGAGACTGGACCTGGAGGGGTTGGGGGAAGGGGTGAGCAGAGAAACGTTGACTAAAGGAAGAGGTAGAGCAGAATTTGGTGTAGGAAGGGCAGGCTGTGACCCAGTAGTCAAAGGAATTTAAAATATCATTTAATTTCTCATAAATCAGTGCAATAAGCCAGTGACACCTGGAATTCAATGCAGGCGACTTAGGTCCTGTGCTCATCTTCCAATATCTTTTGGCTTAAAGTGATGAATCCCCTGCTCCTCTTTCAGTGACTGGAAGGAACAGAATTAACTGGAAACCTTGCAAAGGACACCGAGAGATTTCTGTCCCTCTCTGGAAACAGTTCATGAAGAGAATGGAAGGGCCATTTACCTTTTCAGGAGTTAGTGACATGAAGTTGTCCCCATACTCACTCCACATTAGATCATGCAATACTTGCACTTCCTTTTGTACAGCCAGATTATGAGCCCCTTGCTTTCACTAGTCAGCAATTACTCACTCAAACAGTATCACTGAAAACTCAGGTGAGTAATTACAGGCAAGGGCTTCTCAGTTTGCCCTTTATCTGTGAATACTCAACACTTGTACACTGATGAAGCCTGCCCTTTTGCCCTCTACCCATTGGCATAAACGTGGAGCAGACACAAAACATATGACCCTTGGAGTTACCTTTGGAAAACTCAAGGGTAAAGTAACTACACCAGAGTAAATTATATCAGCATATATCCCGTGTGTAGCTGTCCGCTCAAGGCAGACTGACCATTGCAGATCTTACTGCTACCTAGTGATGAAGCTTTGTAACAACAGCTTTCAGTCAGCTACCTTGGGATAAAATGGCTGTCCATCTGCTTAGGATCCCAGTATGATTTTCATCAGTTTTCTGAACCTATGTAAATTATACTGATGTAAAAATGTAATGTGTCTAGGCACAGAGGCTTGCAGAATTTGTTATAGTATAAACGAAAACTTCTTCACTAAAGGTTCAGTTAATACTTTGTGTGTGTTTAAGGCCTTAGCAGGCTCAAAGACATGATATATAAATCATGTCCAGCTCCTCAGGTGACCAGAACTCTTTCCATGTAATTGATTGTATAGCCTGAGTGATTTCTCTTGTGCCTGAGTGTAATTTTGGGGATATTCATTCTTTTGGCACTTTCATGCTTTACTTAGCATGTGATTTCACCTATATTTCAGCTAACGTCTTGTTTCTAGTTTTTATTTCATGGGATTAATGCAGCAAAACTGTAAAAGTAAACATAAATGTAAATATAATAGGAGCAAGCCAGGGTAAAACAAAAACAATCAAATTATTCTCCCTTTGGAGAGATCCTCTTCAGGAATCTGATCCATTGTGAATTTGATGAAAACGTAGAGAAACATAAGTGAGGGACTAAGGTCCTGTATCTGATCTAACTTTCATGTACAGGATAGTTTCATAGTTTCTACAGTCGGAAGGGATCTGAACAGATCATCTAGTCCGACCCCTGCCATGGCAGGAAAGAGTACTGGGGTCAAACGACCCCAGCAAGATGTGCATCTAACCTCCTCTTAAAACCCCCAGGGTAGGAACCAGCATCACTTCTCTTGGAAGTTGGTTCCAGACCCTAGCCGCCCTGACTGTGAAAGAGCACCTCCTGATGTCTAACCTAAACCTACCCTCTGTCAGATGTTTTCTTTCCCCTCCTTTCTTTTGTTTGGCTTGTTGTTTTAGTCTTTTAAGCCCAAAGCTGAATAATTTGATGGAAATATGTTTTTTTTTAAATGTATGTTTACAGTTTGTTCAACAAGTTGTAGCTTAATGGTTGAACACAGAGACTTAAGTCTACTCTTATAAGGGCACATAAATATTACTTTTGAGTCAGCACTGCTGAGCTTAAAGTTTTTTTTCCCCCCCTTCCTCTGACATTTCTAATTTCATTTTCATTTAAGGACACCACATGAGAAGCAAGAAGCATTGTTCAACTTAAATGTAAGTCTGTGCCATTTAAAATAGGCCTGAAAGATTTTTGCCTCTAGAAAAATCCAACTTGGTAGTTATATAATGCATATATATAGAAAATGACAGTTACCACATCTTGGATGTACACCTTTCTTTTTCTTTCCAGGTTCTGTTCTGCAATAGAAAGTGTCGTTTTTGCTATGGGAGAGGGGCCGTGTGCTAACAACTGGCTTTTCACTGCGAACATGTTTAACTGTAACGGTCACATTCTCCACATACTTCTTGGAGTCTAAGAGCAGACTTCAAAACCAAACCAAACCACAAGAAAGTGTGATGTGGTGAAGAAAAATGCGTTCAGGCCCACTGTAACTTCTGAGCTGACCAAATGGCGTGCCTGATTTACACCTGTAAACACAGTCAGTAATATGAATTGCTTGATAAACAAGTCCCAGTGAACTGTAAATAGGTTAGGAAAGCTACACTTTGACTAAAACAGCTTAGATATTTTTAAACGTTTAACAACCCTTTTTTCCAACATCTGCCACAGGTATTTATATGGCCTGCAAAAAGTGCATTTGGGGCCAACTCTGATTTTTTTTTTTCCAGTGCGTTATAGTCTATTTAGATTAATGCCTAATGGGGAGATAAATCTCTGAGTGAATCAATTTTTACCCAAATCAGATGCTGAACTTCAAGAAATACTTCTTTTAAATGTCATTTAAAATAGCTTATGAATTATGAACCATACAATAGCAGTCTTCCCAACCTCATCACACCAGTGTAAACAGATTTTCCCCGTTATTAGTTTAACTAAAATATATAGAACTACAAATACTGTTTGGAAAGACAGAGGGCCTGAATTTGTTGCTTTTGCTCAGGCTAAGCAAAAGATTCTACTAAAATGAATAAGAACAACTTAACCTGAGTAAGGGTAGAAAAATTGTGCCCACATTGTCCTAACAGAGATGCTAAAATGCCTATATAATAACTGTATATTCAGAGGTCCATAAATTTCTAATTAAATTACTTGTTGGCTTGTTATTTTTTCACTTGCTTACTTCTTATAATTAGCTATACATTATTGGAAAGATAAATGAAATGTTGATGTAGATAAAATGTATCTACTCATGATCTCATTACAGTGCCATGTCATGGAGTGGGCCTAGGAGCGGCCATGATCTCTCTAGCGCCCCCTACCGTGCCAAGTAGGCGATCCAGCACCCTCGTTCTCACCTGCCACGTCTTGCTGTTATATATTTTTATAAGGGAGGCTGCCATTTTCCTCTTGGGCACGGTGCTACGTTTGTCCTGTCCCCTATTCTGTAAGGAGTGACCTGGTGCACCCCAGCCTTATGGGCTACATGTGCCTCCAACCTCCCCTTTAGCACACCCCAAGCCTCGCAGATCTTCCGGACGTTATCCTGACAATATACTTTCCTTAGAGGCCTTCTCAAAAGGCCTCCGCCCAAAAGTTCACTCACACCAGACCTTCTCCTCTCAGTATGCGCCCTCTCCAGGGGCTTCTCTCACACAGACAGTGCCCCACTGGGGCCAGTCTCTTAGCGCTCATGCACTCCTTGCCCTCACCGGGCTTCTCAATGGGCTTTCCCCCTTGCGGGGCTTCTCCCTTACTGGCAGTGCCGTACTGGGGCCTGCCTCCTGTAGGTCACGCAGTCACCCACATTCAGGCCTGTGCCTCGTGTTTCCTGCAGTCACCTGCACTCGGGCCTGTGCCTAGCGCTTCCCACGGTCTCGCGCGCACTCAAGTCTCATCTCCCGCGCTTCTCACGGTCGGGGCTCAGGTGGCCATAGCCGTGCCTGGCCCCCTGACCCGCCTTCTGGGTCTTCCGCCGTGCTCGGGCTTCACCAGCTATCGCCCACACAGGGCTGGGGTCAACACAAACCCCAAACGCAGCGCCACCCTGGTGCCAGACAGCTGTGCCTTCCCTGGCACCGCTCGCTGTGCCCTTACAGGGCACCAGGAACCCCCGTGCTGCTGGGGAGCTGCCCTGAGGCCTCCTCCTTCCCCTACAGCCTCACCCGGTCCTCCGGTGTACCCTCATAATCTCAACAGAAACTCAAAGCCATGCCAACCAGCTGTAACCCAAAAATCAGCCTACGAGCTATAACATTCCGCACCACTCCTTCAAGCCTCTCTGTCAGAGGCCTCTCCATCCCATATCAACATGCAGATGCTCAAACACTCAGGCAGCCCTGCCTCGCTCTGCTCTGCAGCAGAGCTCCTGCTTCTCAGCCTGTCAGAGGGGAACTACTACCTAGGCTTCAGCCTGGGCTGCTTATATACTCCAGGCCCTGCCCCCTCCTGGTCATCTGACCAGCCTGGTTGTTCCAGCAACCACCACCTGCGTTGCCCTGAATATTGGTAACTGCCCTTATCTCTCCATAGGAACAGGGCACCTGAGTGCCCCTGTGACATGCCATAGCAGTGCACTCCCTGGGTATAGTGTGCCACCATGGTGATAGAGTGGCAAAATTTACCCATGCACCATGTGCATTGCACAGTAACTACCCATACTGCACCATACTGGGCAGGTACTTGCTATGGTGCAGTATGAGCAGTCACTGCACCATAGCAAGTAACTGCCCATTGGATGTCCCTGGTGGTGCCATAGTGAAGCACACCATACCTACTCATTGGAGGCATCTACAGCAACACATAGATGTGCCCAGTGAGTAGGTATGATGTGCTTCAGTATGGCACCACCAGGGACATCCAACAGACGTGTAGATGTGCCCTTGGTTTATAGACTGCTGTAACCTATTTTTTCTTCTCCTGGGTTAAAGTGTCTGTATGTTGTGATAATTGATTATGCAGGTCCTGTAGCTGCCAACTGGTGCTTTTACCTCTAGGCAAAATTGCAAATTAAACAAAAAATATAGGTTGGATTATTCTTTATGTGGGTGTAAATCTTTTCCAGTGAAAATTATGCTTTGTGACATTAGGGACAAAATCTAATGAGTTACTTTTCAGCAACTATAAAAAAACATTTACCACTTTGTTAATATAATTTGTTTGTGCACCTACAAAAACATTGGGGTTTGTTTAATATTAGAAGCTGAGAAGTAAACAGAAATAAAAATGGCAGAAAGAAAACACAAGGTGTTTCCAAAGTAAATATATTTCTGCCAAATGTTAGATCCAGGAAAGAAGCTAAAAGACAGGACATTTCTATGAGTTTGTCTTTAAGTGTTTCTCATTGCAGTACACTCTCCTTCAGAAATTGAAGCAGGGTGTGCCCCAAGCCCATGCATTACCCAGCAACCTCAGAGTTCCTAAACGATGTAAAGGTAGGTTGAATCCATGTTGGGTTATAAAGGTTCCTGTGATGCTGGGTTTTTGGAGCTCTTCTGCACCCCGCCCCCGCTCCTTCCTCAAGCAATACAGTTCCAGGACCTACGAAAAGACATATTTAAAGGAGTCTCCACTACCAGGTGGAGATGCAGACATAGAAATAAAATATCACCTAAGACATTGTTATCTGTTGGTCTTGACCTTTTGGAGAATGTGTTGGGGGTATGAGCCCAGTCCTATGGGTCTAGCCTATCGCTTCCCCATTCATGCACTGAGACAGTTCCTCCTGAGATTGGAAATGGTGCCATGAGAATGGCTGACCTATGACCATAGCAATTTACAGACATCTTGCAGACATCTGCCAGTAGAACATGCTGTCAACAACAGCATGTAGTCCAGGGTTGACCATGCCTAGTGTTCCACATTCTTGGTTTTTACTGATTTTCACCTATATATTCCCTGATTATTTTTATTGAAGTTATTCAGTGTTTACTGATTTACACCAGTTTTTAAGTTCAAATACTTCTTAACCATCATGTGTGGAATGGGGGGCGCTGGTAAGCTAAAAGTGCTGGTTACCTGAGGCACAGTTTTCTGGCCACAGCAGAGTGGAGGGCGGTGGCTGCACAGAAGCCAGGGGAGGGTGACTGGAGCAACTACCTGGGGGCAAGGGGCTCTGGGCTCTGACTCCAGGATGGGCCACAGAAATCACTCCTGAGGCAAGCGGGTCCCAGCTGCACCCCAGCAGCACTGGGAGCTATGGGCCCCCCTGGGGGGGCAGGTGGGAGAGCCCAGCCCCACTTCACCTGGCCCCTGTACATGGGCCCAAGAGGCTGGAGCCACTGCCCTGGGGCAAGGGGCTCCTGTCTCTGACCCTATATGGGGCAGGAGGTGCCAGTGCTGGGGTCAGGTCCCCCCACTACACATCCAGCTGTGTACCACACTTCCCTCCCCCCAAACACAAGGGCAGCCTGGCAGCAAGATGCTGCAGCAGGGGGGAGGGGTGCAAATGCAGCCCATCAGCTGTTCCCAGAGCTGCAGCAGGGAGCAAAGCAGAGGGAAATGTCAGTGGGTGCGGAGTAAGGGGGCGTGGCTCTTGCTGCTATGTGCACCCCAGAAGGGCTGCAGGCTGGGGAGCTGCACTGAGCTGTTCCCAAAGGGTGTGTGCCCCTGGATCTGCATGCAAAACAAGACCAGGCTGTTGCCCACCCTGAGCACTGGGAAGAGCCCAGTGCCACTGCTGGCCCCAGCCTGCAGCGGCAGCCTGCTCTTGTCTCGCATGCAGATTTGGGGGCACGTGCCCCCCAGGAAGAGCCTGGCACAGCCCTCCAGCCTGCAGCCCTGCTGGGATGTGCATAGCAGCAAGAGCAGTGGCCCCCCACCCCATGCCCACTTACAGTTACCCCAACTTTGTTCCCTGCTGCAGCCCCAAGAGTGGCCAACAGGCTGCACTACACCCCTCCCCCTGCCCCTTCCCTAGTCCCAGCCTTACTCCAGTCCCTCTCTCCCTCCCTCACTGCTGTGGGAATGTATTATTATTTTCACCAATTTAAACTGACTTTTTGTTCTTTTATTCCTTTTATCCTGATTTCAATTTGTTTTTATGTGTGGAAGATAACCCCCCAAAAATTCCCAGAATTTTTTTTTTTAATAAAAAACAAAAATGCAGATCACTAACCATACCCAACAATATATTCTCAAATGCCATTGCCATTGTCTATATTAGCTGGTAAATGGCATGTTTAAGAAGTGTTAAATAATATATGTTAACTAATATATTTGCATACCCACCTAATGTTAGATCCTGAAAAGTCCTAATTGCTCCTGTAGTTTAAAATTGCATAAATTAGGCACATAGCCTGGTTAGGATTCACATGCAAGGCACTATTCCATCCCTCTGACTTCTAGGGTCTGATCTGTTGGTTGCACATCCCAGATTAAGTTCTACCCAGCAAAAGGTAAAAGACATGATAGTAATATCATCCCCTTTTCTTTCCCCCTACATTATTTTATCCAGTACAGTCAAGATGTGGGAGAACCAAGTGTGTAATCCCTTCATTTACCTTAAGCCATTTGAAACTGAATCTCTTACATCATAGGTAAGACTCTTGTCAAAAGTCTAGGACAGAATTCTCTTCATCCTTGTGGAAGATGTTCTATATGCCATGGAATTAAATATTTATTGGGCTAGAGACAGTGTCAGAGCCTGTGAACCTGTCAATATAGCAAGTAAAGAGTGGAGATCTGGGTTTTATTTCTACCTCCAATGAATGTTTAAATATTTTAAATTAAGTAGTCACTGGGGCAGGGACTAGAGGCCAGGCCACCTTCTCCCAGATGAGTACCCTACCAGCTACCAAGTCAAGCTCACCCTCTTTTTTTTCTCTCTCGGGCACCGTGAATATTTAATTATAACATGCAAGTGGAATGGCTTCAAAAGGAAGCGTGAAAAATCCACTGCCCCAGAACAGTATATATAACCTAGTGGTTAGAATTTATGCTTGAGATGTATCATGTTTAAATTCATATTTCCTCATGTGGAAGTAGAGGATTGAACCTGGATCTCTTACATTCAGGGTCCGTATCACTTCAACTTGCAACCATGGCTTGAGAGGTACCTAATTCCAGGAGAGAGTTCTTGGTTATGAATCTTTATTGCAGATAAGTGACTCCTTGCAATCTGGATTGAGGTGCTGAATATTGCACTATTTACACCTTTTATGGACCCCATCCTGCAGCCCAGAGAGAACTCAGTAATCTAATTTTTCAGTGTAAAAGAACTTCTTTAAATGCAGTGAGTACACCTCATAAAATGTTATCACTTTTTATTTAATAGCTGAAAAAAAAAAACAGTGGGTGTGTCTACACAAGATGCTTAACTGTGCAGTAGCATAGTTTACTGTGCATATGTCTACACATGTGCATGTTTACTGCACAGTAAAAATACTTAATTGTGAATAAATTTGCTACCTGCAAATGCAAGTAGCAAATTTACTCATGATTAGCTACTGTGCAGTAATGTATGTGTACATGCAACCTGGGAGCAACTTTACTTCTGGGTCACCCCTGTTACTAGGGGGCCGACCTGAGGCTAGCCCCAAGGCTCTGGGCTGGGAGCCTCTCCTATCCTCTATGGTAGGCCCTGCTTCAGGCTTTTAAAAGCTTGCAGGCACTAGAACCCTGGACCCCAACAGCAGGAAGTCTGAGGGACTGCAGGCCCCTGTGTGCCCTTGGGAAGTCTGCCTACTTCCTACATCCCAGGCTGCCTACATCCCAGCACTGCTCCCTGACACCACACTGTTGCACAGCTGCCAGGCACACGCCATCCTAGCCTGCAGGATCCTGCAGACTGCTGCAGACTCCAGCCAGGCTTGCCAGAACCCAAGGCCAACTGCAGGCAGCTTCTGGCTGGGGGGACCAGCTCCACTTGCCCACAGCCCACTCCCAGCAGTCTACCCTGAGTTGAAAGGTGCTGTAGGACATTGCCTCTGCCATGTGGCTGCCAGTCCCATGCTGGGTCTCTGCTGGGCACTACAGGAAACTGACAAGGCCTGGCAGCACACGGACAGCCACATGGGGGCCCAGGGAACCGGTACAAGACCCACAATGGCCTCCTCCTCATCTTCAGCCATGCCTGTGCCTCTGCTCACCACTCAGGGCTCCAACTGGTTACAGAAGGAGAATGGTGACCTCGTGGTTCTATGGGGCAAGGTGGAGGTGCAGTGCCAGTTCAAGTGAGGCAGGCATTCTAATGCCCATGTGTATGAGGTGCTGTCACCCCAGATGTTGGAATGCAGGCATGACTAGTTGGCAAGACAGTGCTGCACAAAGGTCAAGGTGTTGCAGGCACAATGGGTTTCCATCACCAACCACAGTTGTTGGTCAGGGAGTGCCAGTAAATCCATGCCCTTTATGTGGCAACTAACAGATATCCTTGCACTCTGGAACCCAAGCCACAGCTATGCTGTCTACAGCAACACAGGCAGGCTTCCTAAGCCCCCAGCACAGCCTGGCACCCTGGTGACGTCACCAAGGAGGGCCCCTAAGGTATCCAGCAGCCTGTCCCACTAAGCTTCCCAGCTGTGGTCTCCACCAGCAGCTCAGGGAGCCCAGGCCAGCACCTTCCACACCAGCTCCATAACCCTAGCCCCTGCCATGAGGCACAGCCAGCTATGACACCACCAGCCGCCAGTATTGACAGCTCCTTCCTTAGGGGCCCCCTGACTGGGCACCCACCTACCATACCCCACCATCCAAGGACACACACCTTCACCAATGGGCATGACCACATGGTGCTACCAGCCATGCCAGCTCTGGCCACATGGTAAGCCCCACACTGGGAGGAGGGCCGTCTCTGCTCCAACCCCTTCCCTGCCCCCGGCCCTGACCCTAGCCACTGTCTCTGCCCCCCTCACTGCCCAGTGCACCCACGTTCTCCTGGACCCAGCTCCCCACCTCTCCCACCCACAGCATGCAGGGAGGCAGGAGATAGTGCAAGATTTCATTGAGCAGCCCGTGCCCCTGCAGCTGGATTGGCATGGGCCTCTCACATGCCAAGGAATGTGCCAGTGCCAGCAGTGATGTTCTCTTCAGCTATGGGTAACCCTCCAGGTGGTGGCAAAGGCTGCAGGGAAGTCCAGGTTTGCCCCCTGCACTGTAATAACTCAGGGTCCCATACCACGTCTGCATGTGTACCTGGGACACCATGGCCATCAGTAGCAGCAGAGTATAGTAGGTTGGGCACCCCTCGGTCCATGCAAACAGTTCTTTGTGCACTTCCCAGGGCACATGTGGCAAGGGCACACTCGTGACAGCATGGGGTGGCTGGCCCCAGGGTGCCTCCCTGGAGTAGACCCCTGCAGGGAGGACAGAGTTGTCTGGGAGCCCCATGCCCCCTGAGCCTGGGCATCAGGGTCTGAGTGGCAGCACAGGGTAGTGGCCTCCAGGAGGGGGGAGCAGGGTCTGGAGCCACAGCAGCAGGTGCTGCCAGAAGCCTGGCTTGAAGCCTGCCCCTGCCAGAAGCCTGCCCCTGGGAATGAGGCAGGGGAGGCAGGCTGCCTGCAGCCAGCACCCAGCACCCCATGGGATTGAGCAGGGATGGGGGGCTTAGCCAGCAGCTGCCTGGTCCCAGGCCTGCCTGGATGACTTACTATGATCCCTGGCCCCCTGTGCACACCCAACCCCCGATCTGAGGCTGGGCAGCACACAGTCCCTGTTACAGTGTATTTTATCTTTGTTTTTAGTTGTTTTAATTGAAGGAGGGGCTCTGTTTGCTAGAGAGGGAGGGGGGCTGTGGTTGATGTGAGGGGAATAAATGACATCTGTAGTGAGTGTGGTGCTGGGGGTAGGCGGGGGGGGTCTGTGGGTGGCTGTGCAGGCAGGCTAAAGCAGGGAGTGCTGGAGGGGGTGATCAGTCATCACCTCTTGCACCCAGTACTCTGGCCCCCACTGGCAGGTACATGACTCTTCTGGGGCCTGGGGGGGGGTGCTACTACCACTGCTGCCTTAGGTTATGCTCCTGCTGCTAGGCATCCTCAGCACTCCATGCCTCCTTCATCCAAGCCTCATTGAGGAGCTTCCCCTGCAGATGTTATGCAGCACATAGGCTGTGATCCAGAGTAGGTTGTCCTTAGCAACCTTGAGGCTGATGGTGAAGGTGTGCCAGCAGCCCTTGAGGTGACCGAAGGTGCACTCCACTGGGGTGCAGGTCCAGCCCAGGCAGTGGTTGAAGTGGGCCTGGTGGGGGCCAAGTTGTCAAGTGTAGTGCTGCATGAGCCAGGGCAGGAGCAGGTAGGTGGAGTCTCCAGTGAGGTGGGGCAGGAACACCAGAGTACTCAGCTGCACCCTCATAGTTTCATAGTGCTTAGGGTCAGAAGGGATCTCAACAGATCATTAGGTCTGACCCCCTGCCCCAGGCAGGAACAAGTGCAGGGTCATAACACCCAAGTCAAATATCTGTCCAGCCTCCTCTTGAAGACCCCAAGGTAGGAGAGAGCACCACTTCCCTTGGGAATCCATTCCAGAGCCCAGCTGCCCTAACTGTAAAGTAATGTCTCCTGATGTCCAGCCTGAACCTTCTCTCTAACAATTTATGGCTGTTATTCCTAGAAACCCTCGCTGGTGCCTGGGGGAACAGAGCCTCACCCAGTTTGGTGCAAAGCACCCACTCTCCACCAGGCCCAGCCGGCCAGAGTTTCTGAAGACATGGGCATCATGTGCACTGCCCATCCATCCAGCATTCATGTACGAGTTGGCCCTGCAGTGGTCTACGACACCCTGAAGCACCACAGAGTGAAAGGCCCTCTGGCTGTAGTAGGGGTAGTCTCCATGGCACTGGCAGATGATGGGGATGTGGGTTCAATCCAGGGCCCCAGTGCACTGGTGGTGGCCTTGCACACACCAAACAGGTGGCTGACATACTGCAGGCTGATGGGTGTGGCCAGCTTCAGCAGGGCCATGGCCAGCTGGTTGTCTGCAGGGAAGGGTGGCCACATGGTGGTGTCCTGCCATTTCAGGTGGGACCAGAGCTGTTCCAGAAGATCTCAGAAGGTTCCCCCAGTCATCCTGAGGGCCTCCACCCACTGCTTATCATCCCAGGTGTGATGGATGATATGCCACCACCAGTCCTGGCTGGCCTGGTAGACCCAGAGGAGGTGGGGCTGGAGGCCCAGGAGAGTGAGCGTGGCCCTGGCTGTAGCATCCAGCAGTCCATCTTTGCATCACTGGTGGGGTCCAGCAAGCTGGACAGGGTCAAGGCATCAGGTGCATAGCAAGTGGGACAGTGCATGGTGGTGTGCCAGGTGGTCACTGTGCGTGGGGGAGCCAGAAGAGCCCAGACAGCCATGGGCCAGGCAGCGGTCAGTGCAGTGGGCCAGCAAAGCCAGCATGGTGGCTAGCAGGAGTGCAGGGTGCTGGTCATTGCTGGCGGGGCACAGGCAGAAACAGCCATGGTGTGGGGAGGCACAGGTGGTGAAGAGAGGGCTGCCATGTGCTGACCCTGCACTGCACACACTATTTCTGTCCAGGGAAGTGGCTGGCTAGAGAGCAGTGAATGAGGCTGGCTTTTGAAGAGGGCTTCTGGCAACTGCAGCTGGAGGTTGGAGCTCCCCTCAGTGGTGGTCGGGGCCCATTGCAGGGCCCTGGGAGGCAGGAGCAAATTGGCAGCAAATCTGCTCCCACTTCTCTGTACATGTAAATGCCTGCCTGACACCATTTATTCATGAGTAATTTACTCATGAGTAAACTGGTGCCACATCAAATACACAAGCAGACAGGCCCAGTTAATCCAGTTTCATTCATGTAATTCCTCAGTTTTATTTATAAACCACTTGTGTCTACAGGTTCCTAGATCTGTATAAGTATGAAATACAAAAAAAAAATAATTTCCATCATTTATTTTTCCCCTTAATCTTAACTCTTAATCACATGCTCCAAGAAAAGATCCAGTCTCAGGCCACAGCTTATTACTGAAAGCCCAGTTAAAGAGTACTAGAAATTGCTTCCAATTCAAGTAAAAGATTTGCCAACCTGGAGATGATGACACTGAACTCAAAATTATTGAGCTACCTCTTCTTGCAAGATAAGTTTCCTGCACACTAACCAGATGTACTGCAGTTGTTCTGTGAATCAAGCAGTTATGGCTGGATTTATTTTAACTTCATGCCATAAGAAAGGAAGTTGTGCTGGTGAATCTCCTGCTTGACCAATTCAACCTTTACAAGGTATGCGTCTCTCTTTATACATTTCAGTCTTCTGTCAGATTTAGGAAGTTATAAGCCAAAATAGAAACAGTTATATTTTCCTGTACAGTTCATTGGCTGTCCCTAACTTCTGTCCCCCATGTTCTTCCCTCTGTGTGCTCAGGGGAGTTTCTCTAGGATTACCATCATCTGTAATATTGGGGTTTTTTAAACATATACAGAAAAATATTATACAGTAACATTTTTATTTTAAATAGCAATGTTTTATTAGAGAGTCGTCACAGAAAACACTTTTTGTTTTGTGTTCTCTAGAAGTGAATGGAAGTTTCTCATTCTGGATTGTAAATTTTTTTTTGGGCAGGGACTGTGGGGGTTTCCTCTTAATATCCTCAGCAGCATAATATACAGCGGGGCCGGCAATTATTTTGGGCGGAGGGCCGCTTACTGAGTTTTGGCAAGCCATCGATGGCCACATGATAGGCAGTCCAGGGCAGATTAATATTTTCTAAATTTTTTAGGGGCCCCATCGGCCGGATAGAATGGTTTGGTGGGCCACATCCAGCCCGCGGGCTGCATTTTTCCCACCCCTGATATACAGAGGTCTTGGATGGTTGAAAAAGGTCTAATGGTCACAAACTCCAGGAAAACCATTTTAGACTGGACATAAGAAAAGACATCTTTCCTGCCCGGATCCCCAGTGTCTAGAATAGACTCCCCTCAGAAATGGTGCATGCACCTACTCTGGACACTTTTAAGAAACACTTGGACACCTATCTTGCTGGGATCATTTGACCCCAGCTGACCTCCTGCCCCTTGGGCAGGGGACTGGACCCAATGATCTTGCAAGTCCCTTCCAGCTCTAATGTCTATGAAATCTATGAAATAAAAGATCGTCATTCCATATAAGAAGGTGGATGATGTTTTCAAAAAATGTAAGGTAGCTTAATTTGTTTCCTGTGATATGTCAGATTACCCCCCAAAAAAGGCACATCTACATGAGACACTTTACTGAGGAGTAGAGCTAATTACTGCATAGTAAGCATCACCATTTACACATGCTGACCTTTATGGCACAGTAATTTGCTCTACTCGGTAGTTAATTTGATACCTGCAAATGCAAGTAGCAAATTAACTTCTGAATAATTACTGAGCAGCATGGCCAACTAGGAGCAAATTTGCTCTCAGTCACCCAGGCAGTAGGGGGCAGGAGACTGTTCCCTACCCCTGGAGATTGCTCCCTGCACCTCCTTGCACCACTGGAGGCTAGGCGGGGACAATGCCCCCCAGGTCCAGCAGCAGGGAGTTCCTAGTCCCCACTCCGTGATCATGATCATGAAGCGGGGGCTGGGGGACTGTTCCCAGCTCTGCAATAGCAAAGCAGGGGCTGGAAGATTATTCACAAGCAGGGGCTGGGGCTAGGAAGCATGGTTATGGAGCAGGGACTGGGAGCTCCCTGCAAGGAGAGAGTTGCCCACCCAGCCTGGAGCTGGCTGGGACCTGGGAACAGTTCGTGACCAGCCCCTGCTGCATGGGGAAGTCTGCAAGTGCAGCCTGGAGGTGGCTGAGGACTATCCTGTTTCAGGCAGTCCCCAGCCAGCTCTGGGCTGCATGTGCATACTTCCCTGCATAGCTCAGGGATGGCCAGGGACTTTCCTTGTCAGGGGCAGGTCCCACCCCTTCAGATTTTTCCCAGCCTAATGGCCTGATAGGGCAATCAAGGCATGGGGCTTAGAAGAGCTGTGGGGGAGGGGCAGGTCCCAGCTCCCTGCCCCAATCCATTAGTGGGGCAGCTAGCAGGGAGCCCCAAGCTGAGTGGGGAATTCCCACTCAGCTGCAGTCTTGCTGCTTGCTTCCCTGGTGGCGAATCAGGGCAGGGGGATGGGACCTGCCCATCCCCTGCATCTCTTTCCAAGCCCTCTGCCCTGATCAGGCCAGAAGCTCCCTGCTGCTGGAGCAGGGGAACATTGTCCCTGCCTGGGCTCTGCTCCCAGAACTGCCCTGAAAGGAGGCAGCTCCAGGGGACAGGGACCCTGCCAGGAAACAGCTGTCTCCTGGCCCTGTGCTCCCTGCCAGCCCCTGGCCTAGCACCCAGGAGTAGCCTAGAGTTCCCCCACTCCCCCTGGCTGCTGCAGCAGGCTGGTGCAGGGCCAGATGGGGCAGGAAAAACTGCTGCCAGGAGCAGCAAATCTGCTCCCAAGTCCCTACCCATGTAGATGCCTGCACAGTGTGATTTTACTCTAGAGCAGCATTTTCACATTTAGACATGCCCAAAGAGACCTAAAATATTCTTATAGGCTCTAAAATATTCCAATTCAACTTCAATGTAAATCCAGTTTCACTTGTTCCAAGTGTATCTTGTGACTAAATACCTAATCCATTTCATTTGAAATGTAGCTTTGATTAAATAATAATGAACAGCACATTTGATATTGTTTTTTAAAATAATTTTCTACTACCCTACTTTCTTTTTACAATGTATTGATTTACAACCATGAATAAAACATACGGTACAATATTGTCATTGATGTATTTATTTAGAAACATGAATAAAACACATGGTTCAATATTGTCATAAGAGAAGCTTAACACTGATTACTCAACATTCCTCAGCTTCATACAGTTTTGCAAGGAATACTGGAACATGTCCACACAATAAAATCAAAGAAAAACTCCACTTCAAAGCCATAAGAATATTAATATTATGTGTGTGTACACATACACATAGAAACAGAGAGAGAGACAGACAGACAAAGAGACAGAGGTAAAACCAGATTCTCATCTGATGGAACATGAATGGTTAAACTCCTGAACAATGAGACCAGCAGGGAGATGCTGCACAAAGAGAAATTTAGACTATGATGGATTAAATTTGGCTTTGATTTGAGGGATGGCAGACCCTGGAGATGGAGATCAGCATTTAAAGACGAATGTAGAAAAACACATCTACACAGCCCTGGCCCATTGTTCTACTGTTTTTAAAAACACCAAGAAATATGCTGGAAAAAGTGAACTCTTTTGTGAAACAGGACACCGTCTCTGTGAGTGGTTGGGAGAGATTCATGGCAGCAACAGGGACGGCATTCCTTTTGATAAGGAAGAATCCATTTGATTAGCTATGCATTAGCTGTGCTTCCCTCCGTCATCCCCTCTGAGGCTCCAGCATGTTTGGTGATTAATTTACACAGAAGATGTAATTATTGGTGATGGAACTGAAGATGGTTTACTTCAGTAGATTTTATTCAAAGATAAATCCAGATACTTCCCAGGTGACTGTCATTTCAGCCCTCTGAATATACAAAGCTGAAGGTTTATTTCATTTTTCAAGTCACATTACACTGTCAGACTCTTTGAAGCAAGAGGCAGGCTGCTATTGTGTTTATTGTGGTTAAGAGTTGGCAGGATCCCTGGGGCTTGAGACCAGTTCTTCTGTGCTCACGGGCACAGAGGAGCCTAGGTTGTTGTGCCACCAGGCAGCTGGCAGAGTGCTGGACCTAGTGAAACCTCCCATAAGGTTTCCAAACTGGGGATCAGGTGATGGAGGTGAACCAATAGGAACCATAAGGCACTGATGGGAGGGGCTTCTCCCTTCCACAACATTTCCAGTGTTCCTGCTGTGGACCTGTGTGCCTGGTATTCCTGCTCCTGACGCAAACCCTCTTGCCTTGCTATACTTTGCTTCTGTCCTGCCTCTGCATTGGATTCTCCAGCCCTGACTTCAGCCTGGGACTCCCAGACCTCACTCCTACTCACCTCATCCTGTGTGTTGGATTCCTTGTCTCCTGACCTCTGCCCTGGCCTTGGCCATAGATTAGCTCGAATCATTGGACTTGAACTGCTACCTATTACTTAGACCCTTGGCTTGATTTCTGGACCTAACATAAGGTAGACCTTTAGATTCTGAACCCTGACCCTGCCATGTCCGGGTCATAGCCATGACAAGAGTGGTAGTAATCATTGACCTAGAATATTTTAGAACTACCAATTCTTACAAAACCTTGTTTTACCTCTGTTGATCTATATTTAGTTCAATTCACTAAATAAATATATACCAGACCATTAACTCATTTGTTTTTCTGACATTATTTAACAAAAGTAACGTAGACTTTCACTGAAGCTCTGCCATTTCAAAGAAGTGTTCAGATAGTATGAAAAATTGAATGCATTCAGAAAGATTTGCAAAATTAATTTCATGTTATTGTGACTTTTTTTTAAATTGCTTTTCTAGGCAACTGTCATATTACACGTAGCTTCTATATTTTTGAGAAGGGCATGACTTGTAAAATTAGAAACTTGAGCTGAATCTGAATTTTATCAAACATAACAATTCATATATTTTTAAGACCAGAAGAGATTGTTAAATCATCTAATCAGCTTTGCTAAAAAGCAGACATAGAATTTCACCCAGTCAGTCCCATCTTCAGCCCCAACTCTTGTAGGTTCAAAAAAGATTTTGGTTTTCATATGCCAGTTCTGTCCTATCTTTGACATATGGTCCATGAAACAATATCTTGCTTTTAAACCTTAAGAAATACGGACTTCCAGTTTGCTTTTTCTATTCATAAAGTATAAATATCAAGGGGACAGCAAATTAAATTAAAACAAATTTTAGAATTATAATTATACCTTTTTATATGAGGCATAATTAACCTAAAAATCTAGGGAGATAGATTGTGGAACTCACTCTTTTAGGATATTATGGATCATTAAAAACAGGATCACATATTTATCATAAATATCCCATGTCCTTGTAAGGAATGTTATCCTCGTGACTCAAAATATGAAACTATTACTAAATTCCTATGAGAGATTTATTTCTAGTCTCAGGCAAAGTCACTGTATAAATCTCCTTTTTAGAGAGTATGATATAAAGAGGATGATACTGGACATCATCTAAAATGGCACATTAGAGCACAGAAAATGGCCCATTGGTTCTATCTGTGACAGCATTTCCTGTTTCTGATCACATACATTTTTTTTTCCAGAAAAATATTAGACTTCTAAAGTAGGAGTATAACATCACATTTTCTATCAGAAATGGGTTTTTTATCAGTTCGACTATTTTTCAAAAATGAAATTGGTATGCACGGCACAGTGAGGAACAGGCCCTGTGGGAACAGTTTAATATTTGTAAATTGGCTACTGTGCCTACCTAATACTTTTTTTTTTTATTTTACAGAACAAGTAGATGAATTTGATTTTGATACACACAAAAATGAAGGATTAAAAGCACTTCCTAAAATGTTAAGCAACGTGGTGGTTTGAAAAATTCTCTAAACAGCTATCAAGGTACGCAAGTGATTGCATAGAGTGATTTTACTCTATACTCTTGAGGTAAGATTGCCAGTCATAGTATACAGTCACCTTTGGTGTGCATTTATGCTTTGGGTGTACGTCCTGCAGAGACAAAAGCACCATGCCTATTTTATCCTGTGTCCTGAGTAGGAAAGTGAAAACTTTCTACACAACATTTTGTACAGTTTTTCTTCACCCTTTCATTATATTTATATAGGTACATATTTGCAGCTCAGTGGGCGCATCTACACCAGCCACCCATTGTGCAGTTGTTACTGAGCAGTCATTTAGTACTTGCATAACCAAGTACTAAATGACTGTGCAGTAACTAGTATTACTGCTCAGTAGCATCCTGGCATGGTTGCCTAGAGACATTTACTGTGCAGTAGCTCATTATTAATGAGCAATAGCTCGTTACAGTTGTGCAGTAGTGTCCTGTCATGGTTCCTGTCTGGCGATGCTATAGTGGAGTAGTAATGAGCTATTGCAAAGTAAGCATCTCAGGTAGACATGGCTAGTGAATGTTCTTTTTGAAAACTGACCCCTGAATATTCCAATGGCCAGTGCTTTTCAGTGACCCTTGAAGTAATATTCTTCAATCTGTAATTAACCCTTTTGTCTAAATCTGCTGTATCCAAACTCAAATTTAGTTACAAAAATGAAATGTTAAGGAATAGCCCGTCAGGTTTATAAGGAGAGACAACTGCATGTGGTGATTGAACCTTGCATGACAGAGGTATATGGCTGGGATGTATAGGATTGCTGAATGTTTTGACAAATTCTCCCATTCTGTATACAACAAAAGCAGCTGGTGTCAAGTGTCAAATAAAGTGTCAAATGTCAGAATTCTTTATACACTGGATGAAAACTAAGAACATTTGGTAGATGCACGAATAGTTCTTCAAGAGCCATTATTGGTGGTTTGCTGTCAAAATGAGAAATTGTCTCAAGTGGGCTCCTTCAGGATTCTGTCCTTGGCCCAGCTCTGTTCAGTATTTTCAATAATGACTTGGTTGATGGAATCGAGCATACCTTTGTAAAATAGGCAGATGACACCTAGCTGGGGTGGAAAAGCACTTTGGTGGAATTCAAAAAGATTCAAAAAGTCTGAAGTCAACATGATGAAATTAAATAAGATGAATGCAAAGTGCTGTACTTAAAAGAAATCAAATGCTGAAACATACAAAATTTTAACTATCTGGCAAGGTAGCAGTATGGCAAAAGGAGATGAGGTTTATAGTGAACCACAAACTAAAGATGAGTCAATGAGGTAATACTGTTATTAAAAAGTTCTGTCTGGATGCAGGGTGAGCAGTGGATATGATACACCTGGATTGTACATAGCAAAGCTAGATGAACATATAACTGGGATGGTTTATTGAGGAATGGTCCTTGAGCAGAGGCAGATGACCTCTTAGACCAGATCCAGATGTGCAGATAGGTGCAGTTTGCGGAACCACAAACCTCTTTGCAACACCATAAACCACACACCTTGCACATTAAAACATGCCCCATTCTTCATATTGCATATTGCCCTGCATCAAACCCCATGTGCAGGGGTGTGCACAGTGACAAAAAGTAGCAGTGCAAATTCGTGCCGCTACTTTTTTTCACCACTGCAGGTGCACGCCTCTGTATGTGGGCATGCACTCTTAAAGTCCCTTTCAGCTCTACTTTTCTATGATTATGTGATTCCAGAAATCATCCATGTTAACCCTCCTGCCTTTTCCCGCTTATTCCCATTCAGCGCTATCTGAACAACCTCCACTGCTCATTTTTTCCCCTTTCATTTTTTTCTGATGGTTCTTGGTCCTCTGTAATTTCACTAGAATTATTCTCCATAGAAGGAAAGGAAACATTTTGGATCAATCTTTCACTGTCAGTTACCCTCTGTTTTCTGTACACCATTAAAATATTATGTAAGGGATTGATACTGTCTTTGCCCATGCCCAATTTGAAGGATGTGAACCAACTCAGGAATCTATCTATCATCTTTTACTTAACACTGAAAGCAACACCAGTAATAAACACCATTGTCCTCAAAAACTTGGTCTCATCATACTGGCTTCCTAACATCTGGACCCAAATGGCAAATTGCAAGATTGCTGACAATTTTCAATGTTGGACCCATTGAAGATATAGTGTCTCCCTATAAATCTATCTGTCTGTTTGTCTAGCTAGCTAGCTATCTGCTTTGTTTCACACCTCTTAGCTAAAGCAAAGGCTGCCTTCCCTGCATATGTTGTTGCTCCCTGGAGGACTACCTCCATGCACAATTAACCCTCCTCATTGGCAGCTCACTAGACATACTATTTCCATCGCTACCTGTCACTCCAGAAGTAGATGGTGATGAGAGTGGAGGGGCTGGTATCTTTCTGTTCTTAGCCATGATCAACAAGAGCAGTGGTGGAATCTGCTTTGAGATCCTTTCTAAAAAATGCTGTCTGCATGGACAATCCGGGTACCCCATACCCATAGCCTTGCTGCCCACCCTGACACAAAATGAAATAAACTGCTTTAGCCCTTCCAACCGTAAGGCCAAAGTGACCTGCTGACCTGGTGCACCCTGTATAAGCTGTGTCACAGGCCAGCTGGTTACTGTGAGTATATCAATTTACTTGCAGGCTAACCAAGTATTGCAACTTATATTAGCCACTGAGCTTTTTTTGGTTCAGGATCAAGGAGGTGATGTTGGGAGGAAAGCAATGACAAGTTTCACTTATAAAAAGAATGAATTTTAATTATAACAGCAAAAGATACTGCTTGCACATATGACAGTTAGTAAAAAGGTTAAGTTAATAAACAGATAACATAACACTACAAGTTAAAATTGGCAATGATAATAAAAACAGACAGAGAAATCAACCAAGAGTTTCCACTTGGTTAGCAACTTATCGATAGTCCCTCGGTCTGGTACATGTCAAGTTGATTCAGTGAAGTCAGGTGACCCCAATCCATGCTGTCGGAGGGAAAACTGGGGAAAGATCCCTCAGTCAGGACCTGGTCCTTGCTCATACAGGGAGTAAGAGATCTGTGGGGGCATGGGACAGCAATGACCATTGTGTTCCATCCTTCCTCTTGGTTACTTAACGCACATGTTCTTTTATATCTTGTCTATGCTAATCTGTTGGCTTTTTAGCCACTCATAATTTTATTCTATAGCTGTTATCCTATGGGGTTATAAGGTGTTAGAAATCATTATAATAAGTTACTGCCTAAGCTTCCATTCACCCAATAAGCAAATCACACCACATCACTTTGGGGCCTGAGATTAACATTTCCCCACCCAAGTTCAGCCCACTATGTTAATTATACCTTGTGGTTAGATACATTTAATTTTGCTGACTATAAGCGAAAAATTATTAAATCAGCTAGATTTGCAGTTTTATTGTTTAGTTCTACTTTTTAAAACTCATGCTGTCTCAAGGCTAATGCAAACGGCTATATATAATTCTTACGAGTTATACTCCAGACAGGCAGAAAACAGTTTCATAAGCTCTTTTTCAGATACCTTCAAAAAGCATTTTCTTCTTGCTATAAGTTGCTTGTTAACCCTTTTGGTTCTGGCCATCACAAAGCTGCCCATCACAACCTCCAGTGACTGACGCATGGGGACTTGGCCACCCATTATTGGTTGGCAACCTGGTCATCTTTGTCCACCACTTGTATACCCAGTGGTGTTGACATCCTGCCCTTCTGTAAAAAGATACCTTTCTATGCCTTTCTTGACTGCCACTGACTGTGTCCTCTCTACCACCCTCAGCACCCCTGTTTGGCTTGCTGGATTTAGAATCATAGACAATTAGGGTTGAAAGGGACCTCAGGAGGTCATCTACTCCACCCGCCTGTTCAAAACAGGACCATCCCCAACTAGATCATCTCAGCAAAAGCTTTATCTAACCTGGTCTTAAAAACCTCCAAGGATGGAACTTACACCACCTCTCTGTGTAACCTGCTCCAGTGTTTTACTACCCTCCTAATGAGAATTATTTTTCCTAATATCTAAACTAAACTTCTCTTGATGTAACTTGAAACCATTGCTCCTTGTTCCATCATCTGCCACCACTGAGAACAGTATAGCTCCATCCTCTTTGGAACCCCATTTCAGGTTTTCAAAAGTTGCTATTAAATTTACTCTCAGTCTCTTCTTCTCTAGACTAAATAATACAAGTTCCCTCAGCCTCTCCACATAAGTCATGTCCCCCAGTCCCCTCACCATTTTTGTTGCCCTCTGCTGGACTTTCTCAAGTTTGTTCACATCCTTTCTGTAGTGGGGGACACAAAACTGTACACAGCACTCCAGATGTGGCCTCACCAGTGCTTAATAGAAGGGACTTTCAGGGGCCAGCTCTGACATCCTTCACCCATTTCAGTTGATCATTTGGGCACATCTTTCCTTGGAGTTTTGATATTTCACTGTACAACAGAACACAGACAAATTTGTGTCATGCTGAGCCATTGAGAGGGCACTCTATGGTGGAAAATGGCCAGTTAATAACCATATGAATGGAATAGGGGAAGCAGGGGAGGAAGTTTAAATATTCTGGCTATAATGTAAGATTGAGTGATGAATGCTTTCATGCCCAACATCCTGTGGAGCCATGTATACCTTTTTTGTTTTTAACATTTTTATAATAAAGTTCTGAAAAGGTCAAAAAAAAGTCTGCTTGTTCATCTTTATATTAGGAGTAAAAGATGAAATTTTTCAATTTATATTTTGAGCATTTGTAGAATCATCAGCCCTAAGACCTTTGTCAACTTCACAAAAATATGATAATGTAGCAGACTTACTGTTAAACCTGTGGGAGATTGGTTCTAATGTATATCTGTCAAAATTATAAGATAGCCTTGCACAGCAGTTTCTATTGGGTTAGGGAAAAATGGAACTTGTGTAATGCTTTAATATATTGGACTCATTACTCCTCTAATTTCTATTAGTTTTAGACAAGCCTAGCTCCATTGACTTCAGCTGTGTTACTTTAGTTTTATGCTACTGGAACCAGAGGACAATTTGGCACATCATATTTATAATATATACTAGTCAGAAAATGGGAGGCAAGGGGGACAGTGAAGTTTCTTGGGATATTTAATTTCTGCTTTCAACAACATTATTGGTGAAATTTTCCCTGAGTAACCTTAATGATATAAGGAACTAATAGTTTGGGACATAGAGAAGTCTGTTAGAGTCTGTGGGCGTGTCACCATGTGCATTTATGCCAACTTAAATTTACTGCGCAGTAAGCAGGAATAGGCTGGTGTCTACACCTGCAGGCATTAACGCACATTAATGCTGTGTGTGGACTGACTTGGGACTAAAGTTAATCCTTAATCAGTCCACACACACAGTGTTATTGCACAGTAAGGCATCTACATATGCTTTACTAACCAAGTGTGAATGTGCAGTAACTAACCAGGTGTAAATGTGATACCTGCATCATGAAAAGTTATGCTCAAGTAGGCATAAGTCACCATATTTACTGTGCAGTGTGGGCATGTATGTGTAGACATGTCCCTGTACTGCACAGTAATTTCAGTTACTGCACAGTAAATGCACACGTGTGAACATGCCCTGTATTTATTAAACCCAGAGAAACTAGAAAAAAAAATTCGACATAACATATACTTCAGTGATAAAAATGAAACAGCGCTAATTGAAAAATCTATTTTAAAGGGTACAACTCAACAGCTTTTGGGAGTTACCAGTCCATTGTTTGTGAATTTGCATACAGAATATTTAAAACATCCAAATTTGGCTGTGTTACAGATGGCAAGATTTGGACACAGAATACCTGAAAGACTAAAGCAAATGGTAGATATACTTAATATGCTAGAAATTTGAGCAGTGACGAAGGTGAAGACTACTGGTTTGGATTCAGGCATTTGTCCATAAGAGCAATCTATCCTTCCGGACACTGCTATTTCTGGAGTAAATGCGGGTCTCAAATAATATGAGTAGACCTAAGCCAGGGAAGTTTAAATCATTCACCCAAGATTATCTTCCATTAAAAATTCTTTCCTTTGGTTTTGGACAAATAAAGAAATGTTCATATTTTATCTAAATACTTTTAAATTGATTGGTTTTGGTTGTGTCAAAGTAAATATTATTATTAGTTTTCAAATGGATATGACAATGATTATCTCATGACAAAAATAATAGCATACATAAATGTTACATATTCAAAGTCCCACATTATATCCTTCATAACAACTTAATTCCAGTCTATGAGGAAGGAGTCCTCACCACAATAACATACTCTTGCTCAATTCTAAACTAAATGTAATCATGTAAGTGTCCCAAAAAGCAAGCCACTATACTCTCTATGTAAGAAATTATTTGTTTTCATTCAATGCATACATAAATGTTAATCGTTTTTTACCATTTTGCAAGCCCTGGAGACTCATGAGTCTAGTCTGATGGACAAACCAAGGTCACTGAGAAGAAAGGACTATAGATTATAAACATCTACTCCCAGAAAAATAGAAGAAGAATTCAGTTTGTGGGAGTGGGGGGATAAATCTACATCCTGGAATGGTTTCCAATTAAAGCAGGTGAAGTTTGGCTCACATGAATCACCTGAAAATTTAAACTGCACAGTTTCCATTCATGTTAGTTAAAATGCATTTTCATTTCTTAGCCAAGTAATAAATATAAAAATAAGAAAAGACAGAGGTCTGTTACACTGTGAGGTGTAATAATTCAAAAAGTCTGTAAGCCAAAAGGCTATACTTGAATTGTTAAAAGCCACCCAGGAGCATCCAAATAAAGTGTCTGGTGCACAGCCCATGAGATATATCCCATGATAAAACGTCAAAGTTTTGTAAGTCTAAACAGTCACATTTTTCATAGGGATTCCTTTGTTACATATAAGTAACACTAAAATTCAAGACCTTCCCTCTGTAAGACATGACTCTTAGGGATATTCAGAGGACCATCCTACTGTCTACTACAGGATTCCCCTTTTTTTGTATTCACATACCTGTAAAGAAGACACCATTAAAATTGCTAACAGAGAGATCTTCACTGCCTTCTAAGCTACAGTGGCTGATACTCAGCCTCAGATCAATTTGTGGAGCATGTTTTTCACAGACTCTAACTTTGTATGTGAACTGAACGCTCCAGGTTCACATAGCATGTCAAAATGTTGGAGTTGTTTTAATGTATGCAAGCTGTTCACATTTGCAAACTGTGATTATTTATATGTTCATGTATAGTATGTAAGAAAAGGCTAACTAGAAGCACAACTAAAACTTTGAAGTGTGTGTGGACGATGGTTCCCAACAGACAATAGAACTTTACAAGTTCTCAGTGATAGTCCTCAACCCCTTACATTGATGGGATGGATCACATACTAGATACCAGATAAGCCACTAGCTGAAATAATAGTTTGACATTTTTTTCACACAGCATTTGGGACTAGCATTGTTTTGTTAAATTATGTATATTTTTTAAATTTTTGTTTTCTACTTCTTAAAGGAATGAAACAGATGTGAAAAGTTCCATAACTCTCATTCATGCCAGTGAACATGGCCATTAGAAGAGAAATACCTAAGGTGAGGAAAACAATCAGAAGCCAGTGCGAGAGGAAAAAGAAACCAAAGCATTTAAGGTTAGAATAACGTAGAGAGAGAGACAGAGAAGTCTGATTGCATGCTAAGCTGGCATTTACTAAGAGAAACATGAGCAGCATTAGCAAAGGTTTTGTCTATGATATAGAGATTGTCTTCCACTCTCAAGCTTTGTGCAAACCTTCCATTTTATTATTGTGGGGGTTGCCCGTGGTACCTGAGCTCATCCCAGAGATCATGAATGGCTTTGTCTGATTTAGATAAATTAAGTATGGCAAGGCCTGCCCGTGGGCTGTACTGGGCCCATAGGTCCCCTTTCCTTCTCCTGCACTCCTTTCCCCAGCCTACCTGATCAAGCCACTGCCCCAACTGGTATGGGAGCCACATACAGGTCCAAGACTGGCTGGAGCTGCGGCTGGATCAGGTAAGCTGGGGGCAAGAGAAGGGGTATGATGGCTTGATCAAGCTTCTGGGCTTGATCACTCATGGCACTCATTTGGCCTGTGGGATGGGATGTGTTTGACACCTTTATCTTAGGGGCAGTTGGGTTATGGGATACCCAGTGTAGGATGGTGGATGTGGGAAAAGTGAATGTTGTGTGCATGGAGTGGTTGGGATGTAGGATATAAGTGTGAGTGCAGTGTGTGTAGATCAAAGGTCTGGGACAGATGGAGTGTACAGTGCTAGACAGAGATGCATAGTGGGTGTGCATAGTGAATGAGAATCAAAGATGTGTGGCCATTGGGATGTATGGCTCCAGGTGTGGGTGCAGTAGATGAGAGCTGGGGGAGCTGGGAAGCCTGGCATGGAGGGTGTAAAGGGTAAGGATTGAGATACATTATGGATTGGTTAGAGGTCACTCTGGTCACCTGAACAGCCTCTGATGAGACCCTGGTAGGTTCTTCACTGGGAAGGGCTTTGCCAGTTAAGGTGGCTTGGACCACTGACTTGTGGACCAGCTGATACAATAGAAAATGTAAGGGTTGCTAGCAATGATTTTCTATAATTTCAAAATGAAAAAGTTAGGAAATGTTGCTGATAGCTGTTCAGCTGAGAAATAAAATCTGCACTCCAATAAATACACTCTGGTATATGGATTCCTTTCTAATTACTGGCAACAGGGATCAAAACCAGACTTAGTGTCAGCTTAATAGAACTGGTTATGTAAGAAATCTGAGATGAAAAGAGAAATGAACATTGTGTCAAAAAGGTAATGATCCCACAAGCAGCACAATGATTGCTGCTCTGCATTGCTGTGGATGATAGGTTTCAGTGTCAATCAAGCAACACTAGCCATGGTTCAGAATATTTTTTAATTCCTTCTTTAATCGGTAGAATATGATATTATATGGGCAATGATCTATCTATCTATCTATCTATCTATCTATCTATCTATCTATCTATCCAATTTTTTCCTAATTATTATTCACAGCTGTCTCTTGGGACACTATTAAAGCAGAATGTTATTCAATAAACCAAGAACACAAATATTAAATAGATGAGTTTTACTCAAGTGATGCTAATTACCATGACTAACTAAACTGTATTTTCAAACCACCCGCCCATAGATACAGTAACATTTTATGTCTCACCACCTTTTGCATGGATTGTTCCAGTGGGTGCTTTTGCCATGAAGCATCACCATTCCAACCTTCTAAAATTAAACTGCCTCAGTCGGAGAGGAATTAGAAAGCTTGAAGTAATGAATAGTCTGTCCTTTCAGACAGAAGCAGTCACAGGGACATTTTAAAACTTTAAAAAACTGTCATTTTCCAACTATGGGGAATTCTTCTGGTATTACTCATGAAGGAAAAATATCAAACAGTAGCCATTCCTTCTCACATTTGGTCTCCTGAGATTAAAATTTGTTAGAAGCTGGTGCTCATTTTTAGATACAATTTTATTGTCTGATTTTGACACAAGAGTTCAATATTACAGAACAGAGGGTACTCCTCATTGATGGTGTTGTGCTAATTGCTCTCAGAATCCTTTGCCTAAAAGAGAGAATTATTTTCAGCAAGAACATAAATGTGAAGTTTAGTCTATTGATAAACTGCTTGAAAGCTGTTAACTACTGAGGCCAGAATAATTTAAGTAAGGGCTATATTTTATTTCCCTAGGGACATATCCTTCAGCCTCAGGTAAGGCTCCATAATATTCTGAACATAGCAGAATATGTTCAGTTCTGAGGCAGATGATGGCGGTGGACATGAAGCAAGGAGGCCTGCAATGTGGAAAACACCTGCAAAAAGCTCATCAGCCTTTGGGAGCCATGGCACTGAATTCTTGAACTGTAGCATGGAAAGAATTTTTGGCTATTCAGAATGATTAACCAAGTAAAGTGGTATGATAACTGCTTGAAATTAAAAAATTAATAGTAATCACAATGTGGACTAGGGTTGTGGAGTCACCTAGAAAGGAAAATTTTTCTGTTTCCATAGAACATTCCTGCCTATTTACAAACCTTCTGAGATATGTCTGGTACAGAGAAGTGGTACTGGATAAAAACTTAGTAAGGGAAAGCAATAATGGAAGCCTTAGCAATGTTCTTAAGTAGAGGATAGGACAGTTAGTCAGAGACCTGAAATGATTATATACCAAAGTGAAAAGTATGGGGAACAAACAAGAACTGGAAGTCCTAGTACAAGCACAGAATTTTGATGCAATTGGGATTACAGAAATGACATGAAATAGTTCACCTGACTGGAGTATGGTCATATATGGGCATGTATCACCCTTCCCAAAGGTATAGGTTTTGAGTGGAAAATTAATCTCCAGCAGTAGTATAACCAAAAGAGAAGAAATGAGACCGTGTTTTACTTTATCTCTGTAATCCAAATTACTGTGTGAACATTTGCAATACAAATCCAGGGACTTGCATGTGGCCAGCTACTTAGATTTCTAACCCGTGAACGTCCTCTTGCATTATTTATGTCACCAGAGTTGATATTATTAATTTAGTATAATCTATAAATGAGATTAATATACTATTTACATCTTATTCTAGATAATTAATCAGAATTGTAAATAAAACTTTACCTAATATTCAACCTTGTCATACCCCATTAGCCACCTCCCCAGTGCTCAGTATGTTGTTTGCCTTTTTTTTAAAAAACCTTCTGACAATTTAAACTCTATGCAATAGCATTCTCATCAGTGACAGCTGGAATTAGTATTTCAGGCCCAAATTGTCTGAGCCATTGTTTAAAATACTTGACTAAGTCTCAGTAGTGTAACTAAAGGGGCGTGCAAAAGCAGCTGTTGCTGTAGCAACAGTTGATCATGCTGCCATAATTGGCATGGCAGGAGCTGGGCTGCCCCAGGCATGGATCTGTGCTGCTATGCCTCTGATAAATTGACACTTATTATTGCATAATAATATTACCTTTTTTCTATATAGTTGTGGATCAGGGGAGAGGAATGGATGTGATTTACCTTGTCTGTAGCAAGGCTTTTGACACTTTCTCCCATGATATTATTAAGTTAAGGAATGCAGTCAATGTAAAACTACTACAAGGTAGTTGCATTTCCTTGGGGTTGGGGGACCATCAGGCTCAAAGAGTACTGTTCAATCACTCAATGTCTAGTTGGGAGGTGGTATCTAGTGGGTTTTCTCAGAGGTCTGTTCCGAGTCCAGTATTGTTTAATATATTCACTATCAATTTGGAGAATAGGATAAAGTGCAAAATTAGCAAATTTGTGATTACTAGCAAACTAGGTGGAGCTCCAGACACTGTAGGGATTGTTGCAGGGATTGGCAACCCACAGAGCCTTTGGATCTGGCCATGGCTTTTGTGGCATTTGCTGGGGGACTCTGCTGTGGCAACACTGCAATCGGGTACCCAGGGCTTTGGTGGAGAGAGAGCTTTCACTGTATTGCACTGCAGTCAGGTGGCCCAGGGCTTGTACTACGCTACAGTCAGCTAGAACAGACTCTGGTGGAGGAGAGGTCTCCCTCTACCAACTACAGCCAGGCAGCAGAAGTGGCAGAAAATGCCAGGTCCTAATGTCTACCCTTCTTAGACCCAAGCTAGATCATTCTGGCCCGCAAGCCACAAAACACTAGAAGATAAGATTAAGATTCAGAATGACATTGAAACACCAGAAAAGAGGCCAACAAATTATTGAATGAAATTCAGTAAGGACAAACACAATGTTCTGTACATGGGACAGAACAGTAGCATGCACAAATACAGATTGTGATATCAACTGCTTGCATTTTCCAGCTTGTATACATTATCCTTCAGTCCTGTGAGTAGCAAGGGAAAGTAGGTTGTATAATAAAAAGAACTGCATTACTATGAGAGGGGGATTAAGCATTAGAATAGATTACCTAAAGAGGTATTGGAATCTACATCTCTGGAAGATTGTAAGATCAGGTTAGACAGACACATCTAAGGAATAATTTAGACAGGGATGATTCTGCCTTGAGCAGAAGATTGGACCAGATGACTGCTTGAGGTCCCTATTTTTCTATGATTTTACTGCTTTCTGTAAATCTTTGTACACAGAATTCCTTGGACCTTATTTTGCACAGTCTGTGACTTATTGTTCATTCTTTGAATGGAGATAAAACCAGAATTGTCCATACAAGCTTTAAAAATAGCAATAAAAGAACAAAAAAGAGCCAAGAATGAACACGTCATATTTCACTTACCTGTGAGTAAATTGTGTAATAGATTTTCTTTTTTGTTTCCTCCAGTTTCCTCAAACAAATGCACACACAAAGCTGTCCTACCTATGATGAAAAGTTATGTATGGCCAAGTTTACTATATATGGGATATTTTTCACACAGTTTTGATACAACAGAATTGTGCCAACTGGATCTTTAGCTTACCCTCTTACCAAAGGACACACATATATTGCAATTTAAGTTGCAATTGCAGCACACTACCTTTAATTTAGCTAGTATGAGTAATACCAGCAATGAAGAAATAGTGGTGTGAAGTTCAGCATAGCTAGCAATGGAGTACATCCCCAAAGGCCCGCCAAGATAGGCCTAAAATGAAGTTCACCATACTTCTGTATCTTCATTGCTATTGCTACTATCCCTCACTAGTATGCTACCTGTGCTACAATAACATTTTCAGTTGCAGCAGGGGCAAACAGAAGACAAGGTATTGTGGAGAAAGACTGCAAGTGATCTTTAAACTTTAATGTCTCTTTAGACAATAAGATAGTCATCACCATAAACAAAATATGACTAATCTTGTGTTTTAGAGCATTTTTTACCCTTTTGTAGTACTATAATCCAGGGCTTTATCTGTTGAAAACTAGCCTAGTTTCAGTAAAACCACTGAAGCCAATAGACCAGTGGTTCTAAACTTTCTGAGACTCAAGGCACTCCTTGTTAGACTCAAGGAACCCCTTGGAAAATACCAGCTCTTAGTTTTCACTCATTTGTTGACTGTGGGAAAATAACAGCAATGTGTCTGTTGCAAAGGGCTCAGAAAGACCAAAACAGATCAGAATATTTGTAACAATATCAATTCCTATTTATCTTGAGAATCATGGGTAGATGTCTGCACCCTTAACAATGCTTGCAACCTAATATTGTGCAGCACCACATGACACACTTAAAAAGATCTCATAGCACCCCAGGGTGCCATGACATCCTCGTTGACAATCACTGTAGTAGACTATTTATACCTGTTAAGACTGTGACCTAGGATGATGGTTCTGAAGTGGTTTCTGTTTTTTAGACCACAAAGTATTTTTTCTAATGTTTTTATCTCTCTTCATCATAAAGGGTCACTGTTGTTGGCTGCTTTAAATATTATTACGGTAAGAGCACTGTTTTGCTTAAACACAAATGTCCTTGGGCACTTTTACACATGTTCCAGGAGTGGGGAAGGGGCAGCACTTTAATCAGAGCAGCTCGAAGAGCTGTTTTAATTAAAGTGCCACAGAGTCTCATGTATCAGCATCCCTGCGCTTCAAAATGATAGCAGGGGTTCTTGAACTAAAGCTCATTTGACGAACTTTACCTGAAGCATCCCGCCACCATTTTGAAGTGCAGGAATGCTGATACATGAGACGTCGGAGGGTGCTGGAGTGCAGTAATTGCCACACTCCAGCAGACTTGAGTAATTGAGTCTGCTCTGACATGCTGGAGGCACGTCAGAGCAGTCTCCACACTCATGGGCAGGCATCTCTTGGGTTTTGCTTGGTATAGCTATAAGAAAACGGATTGGAATTTTAAGTAAAGAACATTGTAACTTTTCTGTAAATACTTTTGCCACAGTCCACCTCTTTATTATATGGTTGTACAGGATTCCAACACAATAGAGCCCTGACCTCAGGTGATAGAGCAATGCAGATATGAATAATTACAATTATTAACATGAGAACACTCCCTGATTGTGAATCTGATTAGACTGGAATAATCAGGCAAGAGAAACAGTGGGAAAACATCAGTTGGGACTTTTAAAATTAAATTGGACAGAGTGCAAGAAAATATCCTTTACGGAAGAATTTTTCACTGGCATGAGAGGAGTAAAGGGTTTTCTGCCTGTGATTCTCCATCTTTTCAGACTGCGATTCTTTGACTTTTCCTCATATTCTACAGTGATGTGGGGTATTGCCCAGTAGCTGTTTAAACAGCCTTTACTATTGACATTTGACTGCCTTGTAAACATTTTCAAATAAGTTTTTATTAACTCCTTACATACCAGATTGATTCTGTCAATGTCTTCCTTCCTTTTGAATTAATGTTAAATGAATAACAAGAATATAATACAGCTTGTAAAATATAAGTGACCTGCATTTTCCAGAATGTTGTGTGCAGCACTGTGTTCCTAACATCCTGGATATAATTCATCACTGGCAGTGACTTTCTGAGACGTACCCAAAATTAATTGAAAGTTATCACCAAGATAACATTGCTATATCAAGAATATTCTGAGAGGTACTGCATAAATAAAAAAAGAAAAAGGATCTGAAGGGAATAAATGTGTGTGACGCATGGCTCAGGTGGCTAGGATTTTAAAAGCTATTACTTTCCATCGTTAGTGGTCCCAGAGGCTGGAGCATTCATCTGTGAAGACTGCTTTGTGCCAAGAGTGACACAAGGTCATCATAAAGAAATTATTTCCTGTTGTGCTTAGCTGGAGTATCTTTCCTAAAGTCACTTCTGTGACTATTAGTATCTATGACCCTACCAAGAAAGAACAAATTAAGAGGCAAAAAAATCACTCAGACTCCTACATGTTTACAGAATGCTGTATGTCAATAGGAGTTCAAGATCTGAAGGAAATAAAGATCTTGGTAAGCTCCAAAATCCATTTACACATACCCAATCTATAGACCTTCTCTATGCACATGAAATTCTACAGCACATAAAAGGATAAAATTGCCTGGTCTGTACCAATTTACTATTATATTTTACATTGGTGTGATGAGTGGAACCCAGATATGTTTGATGTCAACAGAGCTGAGAAAAGAAAAATTAAAATGACGAGTTTTTAGCTTAAAAATCCACTGCAGTCACAATCAGAAAAATAAGATTTTGGAAGCTTTTGAAAAATCTCTAAAATTGCATGCAAAGAAAATTTAAAACTAACAAGAAAGTTTGATAATGACATACTATTTGTAATTTAATTTTTTTTTTCTGTTGTTCCCATGCCCTCTCATTACCTTCGGCCATTCATTACTTGTTCCCATAACAACCACCACTAAAATTGGTAGGAATACAAAATCCACATCGATGCCAGCCATTGATCCAGCAATATATATGCCGGGTTGGTGTTCAAGGTCTCTGGTACTTCATGTGGGGTTCCCCCCGCCTTATCAATCCCTATAGGCAACAATTGTGAAAAGTGATTCTGCTTTCCCAGGGAAGTGTAGAAGCGCATTGCCATAAATCATGATCAAAATCCTGTTAGCAATTCTGAGAGTGTAACAGGAGTCTCCCAAGTGCAGAGATCATTATTGTGTTCTGTCAACGTGCCAGACCCTGGCAAAAATAATTAAATGCTAATAAATTATAATTTTATACAACTTCATGGGGATGCTGTGCAAAAGAGGAGCATCTGCATAGAATACTTGTCAGACTGATTCTCCTTTTAGTACTGAAAAAAATCACTCGTTTCACTAACCGTAATTCAGAATCTTAAACTAATGAAGTAGCTTCATTTCTTTTGAAATAATAAATGTTTAGACAGCCTGATAATGTAGCTAGCAACTCAGTGGGAAACAATGAGATGTTCTGCTGGGAGGAAAAACAGGATGTTGTTCAAAACCCACTTGCCTTTTTAAAGTCAAATATTGCTGATACAAAAGGACAAGGAATAGGATATAAAATGAGAGGGAAATGACAGCTCAGGGTTAAGTGTTGCATTGGTGAATACCCCACAGCTTTACTTAAGATTTTGAGGCAGCCACTGTCTTTTAGTGCCTCCTTGGCTTTTGGTCAGTTCTGTTTGTTCATTTGATATTCACTATATGTCTTTTCAATATCAGCTTTGCAAGTAAGATTTTATGCTTAGGGCTGTTATAATGAATCTCTTACATGAAAACAGAAGCAGGCTTAACAGTGCTGTTCCTCTGCATCCACGGTTAGCTTAGCAATTATGTCCCTATAGCTCTTTTATAGTAGGGATCTAACAGGGGACTCTGTCTTGCACTTGTATAAGCCAAGAGAGAAGACAGGGGAAGTGAGGGAAAAGACCTATTACAATCTATTAATCTATCCATTGCTAGTGCAGAATTTTTCCTAACACGTTATCAGAGCCTTGATATGGTGGGCCAAATGCTTAGTTGTTAGCCAGTGAAATATTATTTTAACATAAACGTAAAGACTGAAATTTAGCTAGCAGTAACTGCTGATGCAGTGACTTTTTGCATATATTATAGAATCATAGAATCATAGAAGTAGAGTCAGAAGGGACCTTGTAGATCTTCAAGTCCGATGCCCTGCTTGGGCGGGAGAAAAAAAACTGGACTCAAATGAGTCCAGCCAGGTAGTCATCAAGCCTCTTCTTAAATATCCCCAGGGTAGAAGCCAACACCACTTCCCTTGGAAGTTGGTTCCAGCTCCTAGCTGCCCTAACTGTGAAGTAGTTCTTGCGGATGTCTAATCTAAACCTACTCTCCAATAATTTGTGTCCATTGTTCCTTGTCATTTATTAGTTATAGAGAGAGACCAATAGTTATGTATACAGGAAACTTTATATGTAGCTTATTTGTATGTGTTTAGATCTTGTACTTCCTGTCTGCCCTGGGGAGTAGATTGGGTCCTGTTATTTTGTTTTATGTTACTTATAATTTTCTCTCTCATACATTTTTCAATCATGATAAGTTATATTAGACTTCTAAATTGATATAAATAACTTTTGCTCTTATAAAGTGGTATATTTCATTAACAGTTACTACTAGTCAAATTTCACAGCCTTTACATTTATATCAGTGTGATATTTCGCTGTCTACAAACTAAGCATTTGGCCTGGCATATCTAGGCTCTGCTATAATGTTAGGAAAAATCCTGCACTAGCACTGGGTAGATTGCAAGAATTGAATATATCTTCTCTGCCAGTATCTTATTTTTTATCAATGCTTACATCACGAATTCCTGTTTGAGTAAAGCTAAACAGCCTCAACCTGAAGGAATAGTGAATAAAAATGCTCAGTGATGGAAATTGCCTTCTATTTCTGATTAACCATTGAGACTGATGCCGTGAGTGACAAATATGGGATGAATCCAGTCATGAGAAGTTGACCAACAGGACTACATGCTTCTTAAATCCAGCCAAAGTAGTGTTTACCACGGACTTTTGTTTATCAGTTGCACAGGAATAGAGTTCACCTCTCTATGCACAAGACTGTATGTGTCTCTTATTCAAAGGATTAATCATGGCCCTTCAAAATACTTTTCATGAAAGGTTGATTGTAAAAAGTGTTTACTTTTCTTGATTGACTTCAGTCACACTTGGAATGTGAAGGAAACACTCATCTTTGAAGTCTCATCAGCCATTGTATAAAAAGATGCACACTATCTTATACCAGTAATTATAGATGGAATATACCATATTATTTATAACGATGAATCTTGAATGCCCATTTGCCTTAACCATTTAAAAGCATAGGATATTGTTACAAAGAGACAAAGAAGTATCTTTAATCCTAGAGCCAACTGTCAAGTTCACAGTTTGCAAATTTGTGCAGATTTGTTTAGCAAATGTGCTGTGTTGTCAACATGTTTAAAATTACCAAATGTGGGCATAATGAAAACACATCTGCTGTGTTCAGCAAAAGCCCAAACTTACCACAAACAAAATAGAAATTAAAGTGGAAAGTATGCTCACAAAAAGAGTCATTGAAAAAAAATGTTTCCTTAGTAATTAAACACAGCTGCAAATGAAACAGGCATTGTTCTCAACTTGCTATTCACTGCATCAATTAGCAGGAAATATCAACATTCTCGGGCACAGGTTGCCTTCATGTTAAGTGACAAATCAAAACTTAGAATACGGTTAGGCTCAATGCTTCTTCCCTCTTCTGTGGGTGTAGGAGAGTAAGCTGAAGTGGAAAATGTAGAGTTGGAAAGCTGCTATATGATCCATCTCCCTGGGAGCTGTTGGAAACTTTCCACAGCAGCTGCACAGCACAGGAAAGGACAAGACACAATTAAGAGTTGGGAAGGAAGGGAGGTGATCTCACTGGCATGCTTTCCTTCATGAAGAATTCAATTGAGTGTTTACCCCCAACCCAGCAGAGCACTTAAGCACCTGTATAATTTTAAGCATGTGAGGAGTCCCAAGAAAGTCAGTGAACCCAGTCCCATCTTTAAATATATCTATTTAATATTTGGCTTCACTGAGGCCTTGTTTGCTTGCTTGCCTAATTTCCTCTGTAAGGCTTCTACAACTCTTTTCTCCACTAAAAGAGGGGTGAGATACAAACCTGGCATACTCTATTTTCCTTTCAAACACAGTTAGCATTACGGCTTTTATATATTAATTGTATTGTTGTAGCAATTAGGTTCCTGAAGATCATAGACCAGGACCAAACATGCTAGGCACTGTACAAATACAGAATAAATAACAGTACCAGTGTTCTTACAAGTAACAACAGTTAGATACAGAGGGACCAAGAGAGAAGTACAAAAAAACTGTAAGACAGTCCTGTTCATTCCAATTTGCAGAAGTCTTAGTATGACCACAATCTAACTAGTGTTAATAGTTTTACAAGCATTGTAGAAAAGGAAGGCTCTAAGGAGGAGAGTTTTGAATAAGTATAATGCGGTAAATTTGCAGATATGGGACTCCTCGTAAGCTTGAGGAATGGCTTGGGAAAAGCACAAAAACACGTTTGCAAATTTAATGAGCGTGTGTTGGAGGTCATCATGGGCAATTTGATTCAGAAGCTGATATTTCATTAGTGATTAAGAGACGAATGGGTAAACTGTGAATGGCCTTGAAAATGAACAAAGGTTATTTATATCTTGATTTAATAGAGAAAAAGGAGTCAACAAAGGGATGCAGAGAGAGGAGTGACATGGCCAAAATGAAAAGATAAAAAATTATATTTTTAGTATTAGTCAGAGAAGGTACACGTGGGATAAAATTGCATTTGTCAGGCTACGAAAAAGAGTATTATAATAACTGAGATGAGATGTTAGCAGTATGGATGGACAAGAAAGCCTGGATCTTGAAAGGATATGCAGATTTTTTTTTGTAAGACAGACATAATGTAGCTGTAAAATTTGGAGGGAAGGGGAGCTGAAAGATGTTACTCACATTATAGGCTTTAGTGACAGGCAGGATGGGGCTGGTGTCCACAATGATGTAGAATAAGGGGGCACATCTTCACATGCACTTTTCCTGTGTAGTAACCAGAATTACTGCACAGTACAGGCACATGTGTACAAGTACATGCCCGTGCTGTGCAGTAAATATGGTGACTTATGCCGAATTGAGCATAAATTCAATACCTGCATCATGCAGGTATCAAATTTGCACCCAGTTAGTTACTGCTCAGTAATGCACATCTAGATGCATTACTGCACAGTAACCCAGGGGCCTCCCTGCTGGGTCTGCCCAGCTGCTAAGGGGTCGCCCAGAGCGCAGCCCCAGGGTTCCTAGCTGGCCATTTCTCCTGGCTTCAACTGGGAACTAAAGTTAGTTTCAAGTGCTAGCAGCTGGCTCTGGTTTCAATTTGGGTCTAAAATTAGTCCCAAAGGCTGGCAGCCATGTGGCTGGAGGCTGGAGCTCCTCCCAGTGGCCCCAGGGGCACATGGCAGGGTGCTCTGACCTGGGACTAAATTTAGTCACAGGTTGCCTGCACATGTAGACACCAAACTATTCCTACTTACTGCACAGTAACTTACTGCAGAATAAATTTAAAGCAGTGTAAATGCACTTGTAGACATGTCCAGGTAGTAGGAAAAGTCTGTGTGAAATTATTTATAAAGCTCTGTTTTTAGTCATGTTGAGATGCAGATGTCAGAAGGATGGGGCAAGACTTAATTTGGACAGAAATGGACAGATCAGAGATGGGAGGCTGATCTTTAGGTTGAGTATCTGTTAAGTTACCTAAAGCTGTAGAGGAAAAGAGGAGGTGAAGAAGACAGTCCTGTGCAACCACTACAAAGAACTGGCACATTGTAAGTTAAAATGAATTTGAATTTGAAGTGCAGGATTTAAAATGCTTCCCAATCCTGTAAAAATGAAAAAAAAAACATTAGGGATTGCTGAATAACCCAATGGAGTATAGGAAATAGAGAGTATTTCTTGAAAGTTTGGGTCCCCTTACACAGTCTCCATGTCTTCTGTTGTAGCAGCTATCGTAACCTAACAGAGTAACAGTATATATGCATAAACGTACTTTGTATTTATGCACTTTGTAACATATAGTTAGTAAACATGACTATTTGAAGTACAACTGTGTTTTGTCTTCCTCTGTAGTGGCGAACATGGCTGTCATTGGATCTCTTAAGAATATTTTAAAAATTCTTGCAGCAGCAGGACATCGGCCACTGTTGTCCCCGTGCTTTACCTGGCGCTTATGGTTGTGTCAGGGCTGACTGTGTAGTTTTACTAATAGCTTATACAATAGATTATTTAGGAAGGTTTGGATAGGGATGATCCAGCCTCTGGCTGTGCTTGAACTAGACGGCTTCTAAAAATCCCTTCCAGTCCTACATTTCTGTGATTCTGTGAATGACATACTTGTGTCAGCAAAATACCCTGCTGTAGTCATAGTTCTATGAAAATAATAAGCTTTGGCCACATTAGATGTGCTTTACCACTGCAGTATGCCAGTACTCAGATTTTAGTCCATCCTTATTTAGGCCAAATCCTTGTTGATTCAAATGTGTAAGTATGTGGGTTTAAGAGTTTGGGTAAAGCACTTTAACAATTTTAGAACTTAATTCCCATTTTTGGTAATGGGACGCTCCCGCTTCAGTAATTTGGAAGCTCCACAGTCTTGAAACCTGAGGATGCAGGAGGAAGATGCTGTGTTTAGAGACTCTTTCCTGAAGTGGGGCTCAGAGGCATTCATATGTTGTATGGTGGACCACAAACTCAACATGACAGAGAGGCTGCTGAAACTCATTAGAACAATGGTATGCAACCTTTTGGCCTAGATGAGTGCAATGAGACTAGTACATGAGCTGGATCATCCCATGCACAAGGATCAGCTCTGAGCCAGCCCTTGTATTTCTAGAGCGTACCCAACATGGCCCCTTGCCTGGCCCTGTGCATCACCCTGCTTGCCCAATCTAGCACTCAGGGCCATCTATCTGGCCTGCAGGGATTCCCATGGTCCAGAAACTTGGCAGCAGGGGAGCAGAAACCCACTCCCCAGTGCCAAACTTTCAGACTGGTGGGAAACACTGCAGGCCAGATGACACAACACTGGGGGCTGGATTTGGTCCGCAAGTCAGCGGTTGAACACCCCTGCATTTGAACATTGCATCAACATGGGCAGCAGTAACACTGCCAAGAATAACACTGAACAGGTAAGAGGTGAGTATGAGGCACTGAGCAAAAGGCAAAAGAGGTTTGGGTGCAGACTGGACTTATGTCAGTTGTTCCCATTGAAGGCAAATGTCCAAGCAGGATCCATTGCATCATGGAAGTACATGGCTGGGAAGTTGGTTACAGAAATAAGGTAATATACTAATAAATCAATATTCTTCAGGTTCTTTGGATAAAAATGATGTCAACAATAAAGTTACCTGCTAAAGCAGCATGATCCAATTTTTTGATACTACTGTACATGCCTTTATAAGATTTCTACAGGATATCGTGTAAACTTTTTGGAAGACATCATTTGAAATCTAGAGTTTGTAATAATTTTCTGTACATTAGAATTCATTCCTACATACATGATAACAGGTTAATAATGTGCCATGCAATTTTGGTAGAACCAAGAAAATATAGAGAAGAGATGTCTAGGTGTGTTAAGGGAAGTCAGGCTATAGACATTGTAGGTCAAATTCTATTCACTACTCATAGAAATCATAGCAGAGAATTTGGCTGTGCATCGTAAAGTTCTGGAATAATAGAAAGGGGGAAAAGGGGAATGAAAATAACTAGAATCCAGTTAGCCTGATATTGATCCCTAGCAAAATCTTGGAAAAGCTGGTATGGAATGCAGGTACTAAAGAATTAGAGAATGGTACCATAATTAATGATAGTCAAGCTAGTTTTAGATTGTCAAATAAACTTGATATTTTTTTCATGAGGCTACAAGTTCTGTTGATCTAAGTACCTACGTCAACATACTTCAGCTTTTCTAAGATATTTGACTTCGTTCAATGGGATAAAAAATAACCATTTTTAATCACTGTCACAATCAATATAGCCCATTTTAAATGGTTTGAAAGGTGATAAAGTAGTAGATCTAATAAAGTTATTTAAAAGCATAATCACTCTAAACAGGGATTTTCATAGGGTCTTGTATACCATTGGCCAAATACCTTTTGCACTAAGCTATCCAATATCTTTATCACTGGTCTTAAAGAAAGCATGAAACCATTCACAGTAAAAGTAACAGATGATCTTGGCCCCCTAGACACATTTAGTTTCTCCTGGGATAATCTGTGCTCTCCCAGGAGAAACCATGAGTGTACAGATGTTAATGCTTTTTCTCCCATAGTAAAAAATGGTTGTTCCAGGAGAAAAATAACCTGGGAACAACCAGGGTTAAATCATTCCCAGGACAGTTTATCCTGGCTGAGCAAATACCTATACATACTGTGGCTTCTTGCAGAAGAAAACATAGTCCTCCAGCATCCCCACCTACCTATCCAGACAAAAAGGTTCCTCCTTGAAGTGACTGCTCCCTGCTTGGCCATGCCCACTCTGCCCACTGGCAGAGAGAAAGCATTACAAGGAGGAACCTGTATGTCACTGCCACTGTCCCCAGCAGAATAAGGCAGCCTGCATAGCTACTGCTTGCAGCTTCTAGCTGAAGCAGAGCAGAAGTCGCAGCTCTGGGACTCCCCTTGTGTCTGCATCATCTAGATACAATGGTGGCACAGGGCAGGTTTCTTCTGTGCCTGCTCCAGTGCCTGCTCCCAGCCAGTGAGAGATATGGGGGCCAGCAGGAGCCAGGTGCAGGAAAAGCAAACACACCCTTTACTGCCACTGTCCCGTGTTGAGCATGGAACCCCCAGCTGAAGGGACAGCTCCAGGGCTTTCCATGTCCAGATCAGCCTCAGACAGCCATGGCAGCTGAAATGGGAGCAGGGAGGGAAGAAGAGGAGGCAGTGACTGCCCAAATCTAAAATTAACCAATCATAAAAACAAATTTGCACCTCTTGCCAAGATGGGATCATGTGAAGTAACATGCATTTAATACTGCCAAACATGGGGTTATATATATAGGAACAAAAATGTCAGTCACATTTATAAGGTAGCAGAGCTAGAATGCAGAGACACTGAAATGTACTTAAGGGTAATGGCAGATCACCAAGTAGACCACAGTTACAGCACTGCGCTTCAAGCTCAAAGAGCACAGATATGATAATTGAATATTTAAGCAGGAGAAAATTAAATAGGGGAAGAAAGTAGTTCTATCACAATATGACATTAGTTGACATTGTTACTGGAATACTATGTCTAACTTTGTAGACATTATTTCTAAAAGAATACGAGCCATTTGGAAAATGTTCAGAAAACAACTAAAAGAATAATCTGAAGTCCAGAAATCATACCGCAAAACAAGACTTAATCTATAATTTTGAGTATTTTATCTAAGAAAAGTTATCAAGAAAGTTATCAAGGTCTACAAATGTCTACACTGGAAAGTAGTAGGGTTGGAGTGCCATTATAGCCATGATGTTCCAGGACATAAATGAGTTGTTTTGTGATATTTTAGAGATTCAAAGCCCTAAACAATTCTGCAGCTGGCCATTTGAAGAACCAAAGCTGCTTCTTGCTTAAATGTGTCAAAAATATGAGACTTAAAGTAGCTTCGACCAATGTATGTTTGGTCAGAAAAGTCTTATTCTTCCTGTTCATAAATGCCAACAAGTGTAGATCAGCCAATATACTACCAGCAATAGGAGTCTGGGCAAAAGTTAACTGCCACAATTATGTTCCCTTTGAAACACTTTAAAGACAATAATCATTAGATTTCTAAGACAGGAGTTGCAAAGGTATATTAAATGTCATGGCCAAAAGGACAAGGGACATGATTTGCATATTCCTAATATATCACTTCTGGAATTCCATATGTCTTCAGAGGCAGATAAATGGAAGGCTCTATGATCACATATTTCATTATCTAAATTGTAATTCTCACAATTTAAAATTAATGTGATATTAATAGGTACTAAATAGAGCATGCATTAATATAAAGACATTTTAGAAGGTAAATTAATCTAGTGTTAATTATTGCCTATTCCAATATTAGCCACTGTCTCTACTCCCGGGACCATTTTGCAGTGTGTTTATGTACCTATTTGTGGGAAGCATATAATATAGTCAATAAATTAACTGCATTCATTTGATTCTAAAACATTAATGATAAACTTGAAATTTGGTTTTCAAAACCACTCATTGTTAGTTTTATTTCGACTCTTATTGTCATCGATAATAAAACTCCACTGATTTGCTGGGAGCAGAATTAGACCAGAACTAAGTGCTTTCAATATCCAACTAACCTAAATGTTCTTTCTCTTCTTGGTCAATTACCATGCAGATATAAGATTGCATACTTTGGTCTCCTTTTCATGAAAGTCAATGTGGAAGAGGAGCAGAGTAATTTCACTGTGCTCTCTTACAAATATATTTTGCATATTTACTTGTTTCATAGATTTCATATACATTAGGGCTGGAACAGACCTTGGAAGATCGTTGAGTCCAGCCCCCCGCCCAAAGGGCAGGAAGTCAGCTGGGGTCATAGGATCCCAACAAGATAAGCATCCAAATTTCCATTGAAGGTGTTCAGTGGAAGTGCTTGAACCAGCTCCTTTGGCAGGCTGTTCCAGACCTTGGGGCTTGGTCAGTAAAGAAATTCTTCCTTATGTCCAGCCTAAAACGGTCTTGTAGCAGTTTATGACTGTTCAACCTCGTTATCCCTTGTGGGGCTCTGGTGAACAAACGTTTCCCCTGATCCTGGTGGTCACCCCAATAAACTTATAGGTGGCCATCAGATCACCCCTGAGCCTGTGCTTTTCCAGGCTAAAGAGCCCCATGGTTCTCAGCCTGTCATTGTAAGGTCTGTTTTCCTGACCTCTGATCATATGCGTGGCTCTTCTCTGGACTCTCTCAAGCTTCCCCACATCCTTTTTGAACTGTGGAGCCCAAAACTGGATGTAGTACTCCAGCTGCGGCCTCACCAAGGCGGAATACAAGGGGAGAATGACGTCCCGGGATTTACTTGAAAAGCATCTGTGGGTGCAAGCCAGCGTTTTGGTTGCTTTACTAGCCACAGCATCGCGCAGCAGGCTCATGTTCATCTTGTGGTCAATGATGACCCCCAAGTCTCTTTCTTCGGTAGTGCTAGCCAGCATAGCACTGCCAAGCCTATAAGGATGCTGCAGGTTTTTCTTCCCAAGGTGGAGAACCTTGCATTTTTTGGTGTTAAACACCATCAGGTTCTCATCTGCCAATTTGCTGAGCTTGTCCAGGTCAGCCTGGATCACTCGCCTATCTTCTGGTGTGGATGCTTTGCCCCAAAGTTTGGTGTCATCAGCAAACTTGGCCCGTCCGCTCTTGACTCCAATGTCTACATCATTAATGAAGATGTTGAACAATATGGGTCCAAGGACAGAGCCTTGGGGGACCCCACTGGTCACGGGGCACCATGATGATCGACTTAGATCAATTACTACCCTCTGGGTCCAACCACGGAGCCAATTTCCCAACCAGCAGATCGTGGTGGACCCGAGGCCACAATTGGCCAGTTACGCCAAGAGGTGATCATGGGATACCAGATCAAAAGGTTTTCTGAAGTCAAGATATATAACATCAATCTCTTCTGCCTTGTCCAGGTGATAGGTCACCGGGTCATAGAAGGAAATGAGATTGGTCAAGCAAGACCTACCTGTAACAAACCTGTGCTGGATATCCCTTAGGATGTTGGCGTCAACCAGTCCATTAAGGATGGCCTCCTTAATAAACTTTTCTAAGATCTTCCCCGGGACAGAAGTCAGGCTGATGGGCCTATAGTTAGCCGGATCCACTTTCCTCCCTTTCTTGAAAATAGGCAGCACATTGGCCTTCTTCCAGTCTTTGTGCACCACACCGGACTGCCAGGAGTTTTCAAAGATCCGTGCCAGGGGCTGGGCTATGATGCTAGCCAGCTCTTTGAGTATTCTGGGGTATAGACTGTCAGGGCCTGCTGACTTGAAGGTATCCAGCCTCTCAAGGTGTTCCTTCATGAGGTCGGCATTAATGGAGGGCAGGGGATCTCCCTCACCCAGACCTCCCTGTCCCGTAGCGGGCCTTGGCATCCCATGGGACTGATGAAAGACCAATACAAAGTACCCATTTAATAGGTTGGCTTTTTCCTGGGCATCAGTTGTCAGTTGCCCCATCTGGTTCAGCAGGGGTCCAATGTTGCCCTTGCTTTTCCTCTGGCTCCCCACATATCTGAAAAAGGACTTTTTGTTGTCCTTGATGCTTGAAGCTAGTTGGAGTTCAGTTGCAGCCTTGGCTTTCCTGGTTTGCTCCCTGCAGGACCAGACCAGTGCAGAATAATCCTCCTTGGAGGTGAATCCCGTCCTCCATCCTTTGTAGGCCTTTCTTTTTAGCCTCATGAGGTCTGCTAGATCCCTGGAGAGCCAGGGGGCTGCTGTGCCTTCTTGCTGCCTTTCCTCTGAGATGGAATCGAATTAGCTTGTGCATTGAGGATCACTACCTTGAGCAGCCACTCTTCTTGAACTCCCCTTTCCCTGGGGTCGTGGTCCCTTAGGGCCTCACTGACAAGCCTCCTGAGCTTGTCAAAGTCGGCTTTTCTGAAGTCAAGGACTTCTGTGTTGCTGACTGACTTGCCAGCTTTACGGCAGATGGTGAAGGTGATCAGCTCGTGGTCGCTGTCACCCAGCTTCCCATCAATCACTAGGTCACTGATTAGGTATCCCCAGTAGCCAGTACCAGGTCAAGCAGTGCTTTACCTCTTGTTGGCCCATAGACTTCTTGAGTCAGGTAGAGGTCATCCACACATGAGAGGAAGCTTTGCGACCGCTTGGATTTTGCTGAGTGATCCTCCCACAAGATGTCCGGGTAAATGAAGTCACCCATGACAACCATGGTCCTAGAGTGTGCGGCCTCAGCCGGTTCCCGGGCAAACTCCTGGTCAAGCTCTTGACTTTGGGTGGTAGGTCTGTAGTAGACTCCCACCATTGTGTCCCTTGTGCCGTGTTCCCCACAGATTTTAACCCAGTGGGTCTCCAGTCATCCACCCTGGTTGCCAACATCAGCCTGCAGGGACACGTAGCTTTCCTTAACATAGAGACCTATACACCCACCCTTTTTATCTACACAATCCCTCCTGTACAGGGTATAGCCATCTATACCTGTGGTCCAGTCATGGGTGGAGTCCCACCAGGTCTCCATTATCCCTATGACGTCATAATTATTTGCATTAAGCAGGAGGATAAGCTCCTGGCATTTGTGTATGGGCAAGCAAGTAAGTGTCCCCTTGGGGGCACTTGCCTTGTCCACAGATTGTACCAGGGCTGGGGCAGGGGTGGGATCCCTTAAGTGCCTTGGCCTGCTGGCTTTGCAAGGGTTGCTCAGTGGGTTTGGCAGCTCTTACTTTGAGATAAGAGCATTTGTGTCTGCAACTACTAATTGCACTCCTGCACATTATACCATTTATTTTATTTAGTTTGATGTTATATTTTATACAACTAACACTGTTGGTATAATTAGACATAATGCACACAATGTCCTTACAAGCAAATATGTAAGTACCAATAACTTAAAATAAATAATACTTTTATGTTTTCCATACTGCAAGGTATATTTCCAGTTAACCAGAAGTACACAAAACAGTTAACAAATGCTAATTATGCTAATAGGTGTGTGTGTAATACACTCATACAACTAAGGTTCATTTAATGTTTTCTAATATTATAAATTTGCATCTTTGTTGACAGTTGAATTTAAACAAAATAACTTTTTATTTGCTGCTGATTTTTAAACAATCAACAGGTTTTTAACAATCAGGGTGTTTTGCCAGAAATCCTGCTTCTAATGATTTAAAGTAACTTGAGCAAACCAAATTATCTACCATTTGTTCCTCATTAAATGACTGAGTATATTTGCTAGTCAAATAAGATGGGCAACATAAGGTCCTTATTGGGTGACACCAAAATATTTTTTTCCAGGAACAAAGGAGTGGTCTCTTAGTACATTCAAGATAAACTATAAAGGCATAAAATCAATATAAAAGTTGTTAAGTACCTGTATGGCCTCTGTATTGTGTTAATCTAACAAGAAAAACTTTGGTACATCACAGAAATATACAGAGACTCCAATCCGTTTGAGTTCTGTTAGCTCAGAATTGTTCAGTTACAACGTAGATCACAGATTTTTGCAGCTAAGATTCTAGCTTGCGTCTTCATGTAATTAATTAGACAGAAGACAGAGATGCAAAATTTCTTCTGGAAATTAATGGAAGTGTTGTATTGAATTTAGCATTAAGGTTTTTATGCCAATTGTGGTAACAGTGGCCATGTCTACACAACATGCTGACACTGCAATATCCTATAACTGCTGTGCAGTAGTATCTTGGGGCAGGAAGCATGATGCAATGCTACTGCAGAGTAATCACGAGCTACTGCACAGTCAGTCTCATGAAACAGCTGTTCCTGGATGCGACTGCACAGTAACTCTGGTTACTGAGCAGTCATTTAGTACTTGTTTACTGAATAACTGTGCAGTAACGACTACATGGTTAGTGTCTCATTTAAACGCAGCCAGTGCATTGAAAATGCACTTTCCACAAATATTTTCTGATAGTATTCACTTAAAATTAGTTGTTTAGATAAACATTTCTGCCAAAAATCTAATGTGAATATTTGAATGGAATGACTGTGAAGAAACAGTGGTGCCAGAACAAATTCAATACTGTATCCACGTGACTATTCTGATATATTCAGAGGTATTTCCTAATAGATTTCATAGATTTCATACATATTAGGGCTGGAAGGGACCTCGGAAGATCGAGTCCAGACCCCCACCCAAAGGGCAGGAAGTCAGCTGGGGTCATAGCATCCCAGCAAGATAAGCATCCAATTTGCTCTTGAAGGTGTTCAAAGTAGGTGCTTGAACCACCTCTGATGGCAGGCTGCTCCAGACCTTGGGGGCTCGGACAGTAAAGAAATTCTTCCTTATGTCCAGCCTGAAACGGTCTTGTAGCAGTTTATGACCTTTCAACCTCATCATCCCTCGGGGCACTCTGGTGAACAAACATTCCCCCAGATCCTGGTGGTCACCCCAATAAATTTAGAGGTGGGCATCAGATCACCCTTGAGCCTGTGCTTTTCCAGGCTAAAGAGCCCCAAGGCTCTCAGCCTGTCGTCGTAAGGTCTGTTTTCCTGGGTGGAAGGATCAGCTTGTTTGGACCGCATAACAGCGTAGCAACACATACAGACCAATCTTGTCTCTCTTACTTCTTTTTAGAAGATTGTCAAGTCCTGCAGTGATTGGTGTCTGTGACTGAAGTTTGATTTTATGCAAATATGCATCCCACCACTGCATAGATAACACTACCCTTCTAGGAATAATATCCCTGTCTCTGAATTCAGACAAAGGCAGTATCTTCCATTAGAGTAAAGAAACTGAGCACAGGTGGGTAAATTGCTGCTATTCAGAATCAATCACAGAGAAGCAAGAAAGGCAGGGCATTCCAGGCTACAGAAATTACTTCAAAGCCCAGGCCCTGCTACATTGCATCTCAGCATCAAAATTTTGTTTTAAAAACGGAAAGGTCAACTCTGAGCTTTTTCAGTTTACAGCAGCAGAAAACTGGAAATGGGAAACCTGGTCCTTTGATTAAAAGCTATCCTTACAAACATAAAGAAAGTGTATATCAGTAAGTGCATTGCAGGGAAGCTGCAGTCAGAAACAATGGCTCTGAGAAAAGCATGAACTGCACCATTCATCTCAATAGGGGTATGTTAGCTCTGAAACAGGAAAGTGACAATTTAGATGGCAGCATTATCCAGTCATCTCACTGCTGATCAATTGTAGCAGAAACATTCAGATAATTCAACACCCCAAAGTACCACCATTTTTACTTCCTCCTGCCTCCAATCCCTCACTAAAACCAAGGGCCCTAGCTTTCCCATTGCAGACTTCTACAATTCAGTTATTTTCCATGATCTTGAGTATGTGCTTTATTCTACTCTTGTAACCAGAAAAGCTGAGCAAACTGATTGACTATCAAAACAATTTATTATGTACATTTTTATTCTTAATAAAGACTGTTATGAAATACAAGAACATCATGTTAATAACAACATGGAGTTTTTATTTTCATAATTATAATGATAATGTCCTTGAAAATGTAGTTCCTGATTCAACAGCCAGCAGACTTTGCTAAAGGATTTTGGTGCCTTATAAAAGAGACTGGGAGTTGGATGTCTATATCTAAAGATCTTGGCCTAAACATCATCTCATTCAACAAAAATATTAGCTTGGAAAAATTTTTAAGATCAAATAGTCTAGATCCAAGTTCAGATTCAAACTGATACTGACATGAAATAGTATTTTGTGCTATTCCTACACCACTATCTCAGCTCCTACCACAATCCCTTTTAAATTTTTACACCCATTTTCTAGTGTTATTTCATCTTTCATGCTTCCTTTTCTGCTCCTTTCTTTTTCTTTCTCTCTCTCTTTATGTCCAAGAAAAAATCTCCATTTAATCATTGGGATGTCAGGAGGAAAAGAGTAGATGTCTTTTTGCTATGAAAAATATGGAGTTATTCTTTGATTACTGACTGAAATCTCATAACTTTTGTGCCATGAGGCATGAAACTCATCTTGTCAAAAGAATAGCACCTACAGTATAGACTCACTAAATATTTATTTCAGTGTCAATGTTCTGTAAAGGTTTGACTGCTTATATTGAGTGCTGCTCCCAGACTTTTTCTTTTTCATTGATTACATTAATACTTTTAACACTCCAGCATCATCAACAGTTGCCAGAGAGCATATATTCAACACTGGCTGCGACACATTTGTATTGAATAACATTATACTTTCACATACGTAAGCCAGAAAAGTAGTCTCTCGCCAATGGAGGTCACAGAGCATTCAGATCATGTTACTTGATACCTGCTAGCCTCTTGAATTAACTGCCAAGGCAATAATTATTTTCCCATCCTCTTTGAGTTCCCTTACATTCTTTGCCCCTTAGATTCTGAATCTCCTGTTCTAACATGGCCACACAAATTATGTATATGGATCTTAAAAGCTGGACTATTTGGTAAAACTTTTGCAACTCAGTCATGTTCTGGGAAATAATCTACTGTGTATGCTAAATACATTTTGTGCAAGCTGGTGGGAACAAAATGAAATTTCACTGAAGATAAAGCATTTTCTAGAGACATACATTTTATTCAAAGTTTTTATCAGAAAAGATTTTGGAGAGTAAGAAAGCAAGAGGGAGAGAGACTCTCAAAACTGGACCTGCGGTATAGGAGATGCACATTCAGTCCCAGTTTCCCTTGATGCAGAATGTGCTGGGAATAGCACTGTAACAGGCCTATTCTTGATCCAAAGACTTGAACATGGGTCCCACATCAAAGTCGAGTGCCTTTGCTGCCATTATGTAATAAGCTCATACCAGCAGAAAGTTGTCTGAGCAACAGGGAGCTCTGTTGTGCTTATGTCCTTCTTGGAGCTTCTAAACCTGACTCCGCGCTCAGATCCTTTGGCCTGTGAATCCATGCTCTGAACCTCTGGATTGGACACTCCTACATATTCCTCTTTGCACCTGTTCCTGTCCTGGACCTCCTTCCCTGGATCAACTGTTTGTCCTACCTTGTCTCAACCCTTGGCTTGTTATCCTGGACTGCAACAGACACAGGGCTTTGACCACAGCTTTGACTCCTGCAGATCCATGATCTACTTGGACTGCCTATCCCCCAGTTAACCCTGACACATAATAAACCTACTTACTCAAATAAAAAGCTTCTCAATCTAAAATTGGCATTTTAACCTGTTTCATTTTTTAAAAAATATTTGAAAGGTCTTGTTTTTGCTCCAGTGGAGAACACAAACAGATTTTAAATTCTTGAAAATTGCTACAGACTGGGATTAAGAAATTTCTATTTTCCATACATAGCCAAAAGAAAAAGTTCTTGACAGAACACAAAGTCCCAGACATGGGACAAAGATTTTTATTTAATTGCAGCATCATCTCATATGAAATCAGATTTAATGTACTTTAGAGGACTCCTCATTTGCACTGTCCGATTCTTCCTACTAGACCTCTCTGCAGAGTCCACAGTATGGTGTTATACCATAGTAGATGCAATCAAATACAGATATATGATGACACCAGGCTTGCCAAAACAAGAATATTTTTAACTGAAAATCTTCAAGCTTTTTACTACTATCTAAGCATTTTTGCTGACATGCTTTTACCGATACGTGTTTTACATAATGTAAATATAAGTTCTGCTGGGGTTCAAATGTAGGGGTTTAACATCAATAATAGTAAAAAAGTGAAAAAAAAAGAAGTCTGGTTGTGAGTAAAGATTTTGCAGTAAAAAATCTTGGATTGGCAACCCTGCTTGACTGCAGTGATCGTTTCAGGCTGTGCTGACTTCCTCCACTCCTCCCCCCAACACACACACACATTTAATGTAATGAGCTCCATTTTGAAAAAACTCACGCCTGTTTCCTTTTCTGGCTATAGGTTACTAATTCCTAGAACAACTTTACAGCATGGAAGATTTAGAATAAATCCCAAGAAAAAAGTTCATAACTGCAAGAAAACTGGAACAAGCTGCCGAAGGATATTATGGCATTTCCTTCATGGGAGGTTTTTAGGAAGAGGCTGGACAAGCAACTATATGGAATGACTTAATGACAATTTCTGCATCTGAGCAGGGGGCCTGGACCCTTCCCAACTCTTCCAGTGTAGACACAAGAACACATGGAGCACTTTTAAAGAAGAATGTTTCAAAAGGGCAGCAGCTGGTACGTTCTGGTTGTTGTGTGAACAATGTGAATACAGCAAAACCCCTCCAACTCCTTCATCCAGAGTTAAAGTTGGAGGGGGTCTGCTGCATTGAAATAATGCTTATCTCATTCACGCGTAACATTTAGAACATACCAGAATCTGCCTTTTTAAAACATTCCTCTTTTGAAAGGGCTTCAAACATTGCGTGTTTCACACCCTATGACACTATCATTCTGTAAACCTATGATAACAAGAGAAATATGTCTGCAACTTGGACAGGGACCTTGGACTGACATTAAAAAGTGGGGCTTAAAAATACTGGAGAAAAGAAAGTAGTAAAATATAGAATTATTCTGTTGGGATGAGGATGGGGGGTACAGGACAGCTTCATAATAAAGCATAGTGAATGATGTTAGAACCTCAGTAAAAAAGACAAAAGATGTCTCATATCCTGTAAGAGAGTAGAGTTTAGTACACCCTATCTGTGAAGTCTCATGATGGAGGACAGCTGGCAATGCACTTTGATCAGGGATGAGTTTTATGGAATAAAAAGGTTAGTTAAGACTAATTGTGCTCACAGAAGAACTAGCACCTTTTGGAAATTCTCAGTCACTCATATTCCGCCAATAATTCCAATTCATTCAGCAGGAATACTGCAGGTATAAGATCCTAGTCAAAGCAAGGGCAACAGAAACAGGTATAAAATATTTAGGATGGTTCTGTTTCCCTCCCAATACAGTGCGGGCGCATCTACATGTGGCCGTATGGCACCGTTGTTACTGTGCTGTCATTTAGTCCTTCCTTTTGGAAGAACTAAATGACAGTGTAGTAACAGCCTGTATTGTACCATGCTGACCGGACAGTTATTTTTAGCTGTTACATCACCTTAGCAGCATGCTATAATGAGGGAGCACATAGTGACAGCGATGTAGCTGTAGCATCAGTTTTTGCCCATCGACACTACATCGTTGTAGTGTGTTGCTATTGTGATGTAGTGTCACATGTAGATGCACCCAACACCTAATAAATCCAATCTCAGGATTTTGTAGAGCATAATCATTGATGTGGTCACAAACACATACCTACTGCTGTTAAGAAACTGTTTTTGAGCTATCTCTGAGTGTATTTTTGCTTTATATGTATTTTCATTTAGCCCACGTCAAATGTGCTTGCCTGGAAACCTTGACATGTTTCTTAGATAAGATATATGTTGTTAGACTAAGGGCATAACTTCCTATAAGGCAGCTGTATCAATATACTGTGCCAGATGTATCAATAAACACCCAAGTCACTTAATTGGTAACTACTTTTCATTGAACATGAGCAATTTGACTTATGTCTCACAACAAGACTGCTTTCTGTCTAACTTTAGTGCCATTGATAAAACTGTTTTCATTGATTACAACTATAAATTGAGAGTAATTCACAAATTCTGTTTTTTAATGTACAATCTATGTAGAAAGACAGAGGACAGTATACACATCTGAATGTCTTTCAACCAGATCTTTTTCCTCTATTCAGTTCTTATTTATTTTTGTTTTCTTTTTTCCCCCCACCCATTACTATTCTGTTTATTAATAGCATTTAGTACAGCACTTACAAGCCCAAAAGATCAGGTAGGCACCATTGTACAAACAGAGAATGGAAAGACAATCTCTACATCTAAGAGGTCAGGCTATAAAATGTCTCCTAAATCGCATGTCACAGAAAAAGAGTACAAAAAACACCTTGTATTTTACTGTGAATCTAATTGCCTTCCCCTCTTGCTCAGTTTTTCCTCTCCCCAGAATGTATCGTGTCTTTCCATACTTGTCCACTGTATGTCAATGTGTTGTAGTCCTGGCAAATACCTATTTCTTTAGGTATTTGCCAGGACTTCCCCCCGCCCTCCCCCTCCTTCCAGTTCCCTTTCCCTTTCATGGCAGGCTGCTAAATCTGGCTGGAAATCATGACCTTTCTCATGACATTTACAGAACTTTTGTTTTGTCAGTTGGGCCAAGATTCACAAAGAGACTTTGGTAGGATTTAAGTATTACCTGAGATGCTAATTCATATTCTCAAACCCTTTGGTCAACTGCTGACTGACCCTAGAACAAAATGCTATTTATAAAATTAATGTTTCCCAGGTGCCAGAAGTTCTATCTCTGGATAAGCTCACATCACTTCAATTTTAATAGTGCTGAGAGTTCAGAATTTATTTCCTTACTAAGTCCCACTGCCTGTCTCACCTGTACATGCTGCCTAGTCAACCTCTGTGCAAAATAGAGCTGGGACAGGAGATGGTGTCCTGCATGTATGCAGTTCTTCCACGGTTAGAACACACATCCTGAATGTAAAACATTTGGGTCTAATTCCACCCTCTGCCCAAAGAGATTTGTATTCTCACCTTGCAGGTGGTCAAATACATGGTCAGAGCATATTCAGGCACTGATGAGGTGGTGCTCAAATTATGTCCCATTGAAGATGTTACATTTTTCATGGAGTAAATAAATATTCATCATCCCAGACAGAAGAGAAACTAAGAATGACTGTACAAAGTCTAGTGATTAGAGCATTTCTGGGAGAGTGGTAAAACCTGGGATCCATCCCTATGCCAGGGCATTCTTATTAGCTACTGCAAATAAATGTAATAGCTAAGACAATCCAGCTACTTGCCAGTCTCTTTTCATCACTGCAAAGCTACCAGAAGAGAGTTCAAGATTTACTTCTGTATTTCTGTCTTCCATTTGCAAAATAGGAATAATAATATTTACTTCCCCAGGCCATTCAAAATGTTAATTAATTAGCTAATATTATTAATGTGCTTTGAAGATGAAAAGGGCTACATAAATGTCGCTTCACTTTTCAATCTTGGTATTTCTGCTGAAGCCACAGTTTGAGAGGTGAAGAGGTAAGTAACTATATATATGCATATAGTTCATTGAATATATAAGACCTTCGAAGAAATGGGTGGTTTAAATGATAGGAAAACATGTGAGTCAGTTCTTTTATCCAGATTGGTTCACTCAGCCCTATTGCTACCCAGAAGTAAAAACTAGCTACAGGCAAGCTGTTGGTGAAGAAAAAAGTTCTCTTTCATAATTAATTGTTTTAAAAAAAAATCACTTCTGTACTTTGAAGTACTAGAAAAGTGTAGGAGGGACCTATAACACAGAGTTTTTCTATTGTAATGGTATTCAAATCATATTAGGGGCATGCACATGAACAAGTTATTGTAAGGTAAGTGAAGGTGGGAATTTGTAGTGAGCGTTTCAGGTACTCTGCAGTTATCCATGTGCATGATGGGCATCGATGTCTCCACGGTGAATGAAGGAGGGGCAAGTTTCCAGAGCCTAGATTTCATTTACCAGGGATAAGATCATGCACACAGACAGTTACTATAGAGTAGCTGATGAGCTACAAATACCCTTGCTCTTAGTAGAAGTCATGACTAGACAACTTGGAGAGAGAGAGAGCACCTCATAGATTTAGGACTTGATTCTGATACTCTCTAATAATGCATACATTTTAATCTCTGAAGTCTTATTGACTTCAATGAAGCCATGTATGAAATAAAATGTTAAACTACATCAGTAAAGGCATTAGAATATGGCCCTTATTAATTTACTGATTACAAACACAGCTCGGCTACATAGTGAGTGAAACACATCCAGCCATAATGCTGCTGAAGTGCTTGAACTGTCAGTCCCAGTCATGTTTCTGATAATTTCTAATACTACTGGAGACTTACTGGATATCTTAACCGAAAAGACAAGTGTTGAATGTGCATAGAGACAAAATAACTATATACCATTTAGTTGGATCTCCAGAACAAGGCTGATGCACTCTGAAGGGGAAACATGTTTTGGTTACCCATGCAGAAGCTGGTCTGTGGAGAGAGGATTTCATTTTTTATTGCTGTCTGTTTTGTGCCTTTCATCAGCACTAAATTAACTCACTTAAGAGAAAAAAAAGTACAATCTTGCAGTTGCTTTGTCTGACAGTAATGTATTTCTGTACCTTGGGTATTTTGGGGGGAAAAAATAAAAAGCCAGCCTATTTCATTTCAGAAAGTAGCTGCTCTATGCAGAGTATTGTGACTGGCCTGGACAGACCTACCCTCCCCTCCATGATTCTCATTAGGAGCCCAGATCAACTGAAAGAGATAGAACTGCCATATATTCCCTAACAAATTATAAACAAATACCTAAGCATTCTGGGACATGAGGCTTTGGGAATGTAGTCATTTCTAGGTCCTCTGGAAAAATTAAAAGTATTCAGTAACAGTTTTTAAGCTATCTACAACTGCAAGTAAACAGGCTTGTCATTCTCCCACTGATTCCAATAGGGCCAATATCAAGCCTATAATAAAATAAAGATTCCCAGTAACCTGGACCAGATTCTGGGTTTAGGAGTTAAAAGATAAAATTCTGTAGGCAGAATGTAGGTATTTCATTCCAAAACTACAGTCCTAAAATCCTTTGTCTGCCTAACCATGAAAGTGGTTGTCTTATTGGCTTCTGTCCCAGATCCCTTCCTGGTTTAAGTTAAATCAGAGTCCCTCAGCATCCCAGCATGCTTTTCAGCCCTAGGCTGGGCTGTGCTGTCTGCTCCAGAGAGTAGGGCTGGCCCGGCCCTTCTGCTGCCTAGCCAGGGGTGGGCTGGTATAACCCCCTAAGGCAAAGCCGCAGGGAGGGAGTTTATTCCCCCTCCCTCTGCTCTGTGCCCAGGGGTATGTCTGGCAACTGGGGTATGTCTGGCCTGGATAGAGTGGAGAACCCCCTGTTAGGATCCCCACCCCCTCCTGACTCTAGCAGCAGGAATAGGGGTATAGCCAGTCTCTGGCTGGCATGGCCCAGCCATCCATTGACTGGGGCTGGGGCTGGAGCTGCAGGGCTGAGCCAGCCTAGCCCATGGGAGCTGCTGAGTGTGGGCATGGAGGGGCCAACCTGGGCTGGACTACAGAGACAGGGCCCTTCCCAGCCAGCTGCATCTCAGGCTAGGCCTGCAGGAGCTGTGCAGCCAGGCCAGGTTGTCTTGGAGCATCAGTCAACTGGGAAGGGCCCTGCCCCCATGGCATGGCCTGCGCTGGCTACAGCCAGCCACTTTGCTCCTGCCCTTAGCATCGTCCACAGCCAGCCCTGCTAATTCCCTGGCAAGGTGGGCAGATAGCAGGGCTGACTCAAGCCAGGCCATTTGGGCAAGACCCTTCCCATCTGGCTGAGGGCTCTGTAACAGCCTGGCCTGGCACACACAGGTGGCAGCTGGCTGGGCAGCAATGCAGAGGTGATGCTGCTGCAGCTGCAGGCGGGTGCCTTGGCAGTTGGACTGGCTGCACGGGGTGTGCTTGTGCCTGCCTGGACTAGCTTAGAGGTGCCAGTGGGTCCACAGCCCACAGACACCCTTAGCAGGGGCTCGTGTGCCTGCAGCTGTTGTTGCCACCACCATACCTGCTTTATGGTACCTGGGTGTCCTGTGTAGCCAGTCTGGCTGCCATGGCACCTGCCTGCAGCTGCAGCAGCATTGCCTCTGTGTTGCTGCCAAGTGTGCACACCAAACTAAGCTGTCATGGAGCTTTAGCTGGCTGGAAAGAGCCCTGACCCCCACGGCCCAACCCGGGCCAGCCCCACTATCTACCTACCTCACCTAGGCTGAGCAGGTCCAGGCCCAGGCACAGGAAGCTGGGAGCAATCTGGGTGCAGCCTGGCTCAGCTCGGTAGCTCTAGGCAAGGTGGGTGGATTGTAGGCCAATGCTGGCCATCTCTGGCCCTGCTGAACACCGCATGAGCGGCCACCGAGGCAGGAAGCTGGGCAAAACCCAGCTGGGATCCCTATGCCTGTGCCTGAGAGGGGAGACAGGGGAGTTTAATCTACCTCCCTGTCTCCCCTTTGCCAGAGGCTGCTGTCAGGCCTGGATCTGGCCAGGCCCCCACCACGCAAGTGGCCAGCTGGGGTCCACATGCTCGTGGGACAGAGGGGAAACAGGGGAGCTTAATCCCCCTTCCTGCCCCCTTTTGCCTGAGGTGCTGCCTAGGCCAATGTCTGGCCATGCCCCCTCCCCCCACTCTGAGATAAGCCTAGCAAGGGCTGCTTCCCCCTTCCCTTTCCAGGCACACCCCAGCTGGAGTCCCTGCGAGAATGGAGATTTAAGCCCCTCCCCAATCATACTTGGCAGCCTGATGCCCCCCCCGCCATCAGCTTCCCTCCAGCCTTGCAGTTGCTGTGGAAGGGAGGGCCCACTCTAGCATCCCCTGGCTTCTAGCCTGAGCCACTGCAGGCATGTGGTTGCATTTCTGGAATCAAAAGTGAATGTCTATTCACTTGCAAATCAGTTCAATCTACACAGGTTAGACCAACCTGCAAAGACTGAATCAATTCAGCTCAGCGTTTTTGAATTTCTGTACTTAATCTTTAAGTTCAACCCAAAGTGGTGGGAGGGTTGTTTGTTTTTTCCTGATGTTTTGTCAGCTGCCAAACTGAAAAACCCACCATTCAACCCCACCGTGCCCTCAGTACTGTGGTCACCACTTATTCTTAAAATAGAACTGAAGAGGAGATGGTGACTCTTTTCCCTCCCCTCTTACCTGGTAGCTCTCCAATTCAGAATGCTAAATAAAATAATTCAGTTCTCGCATCTGTCTGGATTCAAATCTGCTTCCTTGGAGAGTTCTCAATCTACCAGGCTATTGGCTATTGTAGGAGGAAGCACATGCTGTTCTACTTTTTTTGTTTAAGCTGTTCATTAGGGGAGAGCATAATTCTCTTGCTCACTGATTAGGGCAGCCAGATGGAACATTCTGAAGAATGTCCATGTATTTTGTATTAGTAGTTATTGGATAAAATGCATAAATAGGTCTTGGACCAGGGACCAGAAGCACAGTGAGTGCTGTAGCTACTACACCAAAAAGAAGATCACTATCCCACAACTATCTCCACCTCCTTCTCATTCTATGACAGCCATTTTTAAAAGAATGGAGTGACCTTTACTCAATATTTGAAAGAAAGAAAGCTTCCAACCTTCAGGCCAGGGCTACAGACTAGTTATCTCAAGTGGAGGGATGACTCTGTTGGTACTGCAGAGCAAACCACCTGGACTCCAGAAAGGACCAACATATAAGACCTGTCCCCGTGCTCATTGTTTTGCCAGTGTACAGGTTGTTTGGGATCCATCCCTGAGCTACCTAATTTCCTCATGCAATGTATGGGGAGAGTTATGTGCCTAACTAGGCTTCGAGATTCCATTCAGAGCCTAGGCCCCTACAGGATGCATAACAATACATTCAGAACTACAATGTGTAACTGTTTTGTGATTTAGCTGTGAAGCTGAAAGTGAAGTAACTACTTTCCAAAAAGAAGGCAGGGTAGCAGTGCACCTTATAAACTAATTGAATCACAGATGCATTAGCTTTCATAAAAAAAAGCTTACTGAAGTTGAGTTATGCTGATGTTCATGAAAACTTCTGAATCTCTAATTCAGTAAGTCTACAAGGCAGACTCTACCCTGCCTTCTGCTTGACCTCACTCTAACACAGCCAACTACCTCTCTACTTTCCAACAAAAGAGAAGAGAAGGTTATGCTGTTCTGGATTCACTGTGTTGTTTGAAAAGCATGTAATAAGGCAGTTACTTTCAATATTACATGCTATACGGACGGTCAAATGCATTGCTCAGTTCCACAGATTGCTCAATTTTTGTTTTGCATGCAAACACATCTTACAGATCCAGCTCTGGATAAGGTATATATATTTTTTCAAGAGAAAGAAGATAAATATTTCTTTCTTTCCATTGAGGTACAAGATTTCACTTGAGGAACAAGAATTATTTTTAATCAAATAATTCTCTTTCCTTTCTTTTATATTCTTCTTCACATTCAACTATAACTTTCTAAATATATTATGGTAAAACTTTCCTTTCTTCTCAGCGGGCACATCCACATGAAATGTTTACTGCACAGTAGATTAATCAGCTGTGCAGTAAATGTCTTGGTGTCTACACATATGCCCCTATTAGGCTGGAGTAAACTAATTTACTCCACAGCAGGATAGTACTGCCTGCTGAGTAGCCCCACACTGCAACGTCCTCATGCCCCCACCAGCTCCTCTGAAGCACGCTGAGCCAGGGGGAGCAGCCCCAGGCTGGCAGGCTGACCTGGGGGGGAGGGAGGAGAAGGAGGGGGGAGGCCCTGCCAGCTGGGGCTGTTCTACCCAGGCCCCACATGCTATGTCTGAATGAACTATGGAATTTACTGCTTCAAAGTTAATTGCTGCTGGGCTTACATTCAAACAGCACAACCAGGAGCAATTAACGTCAGAGCAATAAGCTCTCCAGTCTATTCAGGCACCATAATTGCACGTGTAGATGAACCCATTTAGTAATTCCATTGAAATCAGGAGTAATCCTGTGGATATCAGTGCTGGTATAAAAGTGATCTAAGTAACAACCAAATATACACTTTGCATATGGAATGTCTAATTAAAAGCTGGTGGCTGTGTGTTATAAAACATAAAAGGATGACTTTCTTGGGGAAATAACAGTTTTATGCAGAGGCTGATAGCTCCTCCAACATATAATTGTAGTGCATTATTTGTAACCGTAATTTACAGGGGGTAGTATTCATGTATTGAATCAGCTGCACTGATATAAGAAGTGTTAATGGCTGATTATCTCAGAATAAAATTTGCCAAAAAGATTTTGACTCAATGAACTACAGTAGATCTAAAGGAAACTTAAATCTATCATTTGCAAATCCATTTACAAATGAGTGGCCAATTAGACTATGAAATGAGTGTACAGAAGGAGCTGCTTTATCTAACACCTCAATAATGTACTGATTTGTGTGAGTGTATTGATTCATTTAATCTTTTATTATACTTTATACTCTTTTTTCTGGAAGAAAAATAAAAATGAGCATTTTAATAGTAACATTAAAACTGACTTAGGCTGACAAATGACCTCCTTGTAGGGTTCTGTTTCTGTGCACAAAACTGACCATTGAAAAATATTGTAATCAGACATAGTGGTGATTTTATTGGAATAAGCTTATTCATTCCTGTTGGCTGTCAAGCAGTGTTCTGTATGAACAGTTTATCAGAAGAAAAATAATCAATGAGTGGCTTTTGAATATCATTTTTCTTGAAATTGTACAGAAATATAGAGTTCATAAATGTATTGATGTATGTCTGTGTAAGTGGGTGTGGGTGAAATTAGACTGACAGGCTATCTATGGGATGAGAAATGATACAAAGATCTGGTGCAGTTTAATTAAGGGTCCAATATTGTGGGAAGCTTTTTCTGGGAGTTTTCTGATGGTGTAGAGGGTCCTTCACTGAATGGGAGAAGTAAATGCAGTGATTAATACTGTGGCTTCTAGATATTTGAAAGATATAGTAATAACAAGCAGTACTCTAAAGACAGAGGGTTATTATCAAAATGAAAAGGGTAAAAGAAAAAGCCATGGAGAAATGAAATTTTAGCAACTCTCCCTATAGAAACAGAGCAAGCAAGAAAACAATCTTAGTCTCCCTCATTATATATTTATTTATTTGTTAGATTGATATGTCACCCATCCCTAAAAAGGCTCAGGGTGACTTACAGGAAAAGAACAAAATACCTTATAAAACAAGAAAATATGTAAGAGACTAAACTTATAAAAGCAGATATTAAAATAGAACATAGATAAAACTCCTAAACTCCCACCTCTCTGAAACCTGGCTTGTGAAATGCTTGCCTATTTTTAAAGAGCTTCAGGAAGATACTGTGGGTTGGGCTCAGGCAGGACTCAAGGGGGAGGAAATTGCAGCGCTGTGGAACAACTGCCAAAGATGACCTCCCATGTTGCCAGGTTAACTCCATTCTCCAACTGCCACCAGGTCCCCAAAAGACTGAGAAAAAAAGGGTCTGGGTCAGATGAAAAAGAGAATGATCCTGAGTGTCATCAGCATACTGAAGGCACCTCACTTCAAATCTCCTCAGGATCTCACTCAGCAGTTTAATATAGAGCTTGAACAAGAAGAGCAACAAGACTGATGCCTTGGGGAATCTTATAGGAAAGTTCCCAAGGGGGCAATGAGCACTTACCTATCACACTTTCTTGGACCTCCCTACAAAAAAAAAAAGCAGAACTAATGTAAAGCAGTCTTGCAAAAATACCCACCAGCTCATGCAAAATCTTTTACGAGCACAGAGGTATAAAAGTGCTGAAAGATGTAGTAAGATCATCTGGGCATAATTTCCCTGGCTGATTTCTAAGTGAAGACCTGGAGACTTCCATGACCTAATGACAAAGCTAACTAAACAGATGTTTCATCTGGATAGCTAAGGTATTTCAGAGCAGTCTTTGTATTGACTATTTTCTCTTAACAGCATATAAAACCAAGTTTCCACTCAACATTTAAAAATGTGTAAGAAACAGAAGACTTAAAGAGATCTCCCAAGTTACTGAGTCCAGTTCTTTGTGTTTAGAGGCAACCATCTGTCCCAAATAATCCCTAAGAACATGTAGCCTAGCCTCTCTCTCACACTATAGCTACAAAACACTCAATGAAATGTAACAGACTGCCAATGTGGGCTCACTGGATTGGCTTGAGATACTTACCCTGGGTTAGAAACAGTGCCAGTGAACTCGGAGTGACCCCACGGGTGGAGCAGGGGAGCCCTGCCCTGTGGAGAAGGAGAAGCTAGCTGAAAGAAGGGGTTTTCAATCCCCTCATTCGCATGGAAGGGGGATAGCCAGAGTGGGGGGCCCTGGTTGGCCAGTTTGCAAGCCAGGGAGGGACTGCCAGAGGGGATAAAAGCAGCAGCCGAACTGGTGTAGGGGGCTGCTGACAGTGACTCCAGGGAACAACACAGGAGGCCTAAGAAGAGCTGGGGTGAGCTGACCCAGCAGAGGGAGCAGAGAGACCCCTCTGAAGAGCCTCGAAGGCCCTGGGAGAAGAAGGCAGCAGGAGGCGGCCGTGCCTCCAGCCCTGCAGCAGAGAGGGAGCAGTGACCAGGGCTTGGGGCAGAGAGCTGGTGCCTCAAGACCCCATCGCAGTGTGCTGGATGTGCCGGACGTCCCAGAGGCTAGGGGTGGCAGTCGGCCCCCCACCCCACTGTGGAGAAGAAGCAGCAGCCAGAAGCACAGGTGGCATCCTTATCCAGAGCAGGGAGCTGGTCCAGTGAGTTGAGGAAACCCCTTACCTTCCCTGGGGAAGCAGGATAGCAGCAGGCAAGGCATTAGGATCCTAAGGAGCAGCAGAGCGCCAAGACAAGGGTCTCCAGGAGCTCAGGGTACAGTCTGGCACTTGGAGCGGGATCAGCGAGCCGTGAGGCATGTGGAATGCCTGGCCAGTCAGCTGGAGCAGGGGTTTAGAGCAATGACCCCTGGGAGCTGCCTGTGCTGCTTGCTGACCCTCTGCCACTGACTGTCCCAGAGGGGACTCAGTCCTGTCCCTCATTCTGCAGCTGATTGTCATCAGATGGAGACCCTGAGCTTTGTGCATGGGTCATGCTGATTGCTGCAGGAGCCTACTCTGTTGCTTGTTGCTTGCCTTTTTGGTTGCCACGGAGGGTCGCCCTTCAGCCTCTTTGGTGGGTTGGGGCTTGATACAATTTGACTGCTGCAGATCAGAAGAGCTTAACCTGTTGCAGTCTGTCACTTATTGGGAAGCCTGTTGGAGCTGCTGGGAGTGAGCACCTTGCTTCCTTGTGGTAGCACCTCAGCAGTGGCTGAAAAAGATGGCAGGGAGGAGAGAGAAGAACATCACAAATGCTGTGGGCACTGAAATAGAAAGGAATGTATTAAGTAAAATACACTTAGATGATCCTAAGAAATGCACAACTCCCCATACTACAAAAATAGGCCCCAAAGGCCCTCTATTACTTTACTTTTGTTTATGTGACTGTATATACAATTAGTTCCACTTGCTGGTTGGTGAGGCCAACAATGCTAATTCCATATGGGTTAAGGGCTTCAATCATCAGAACCATTTTAGCAATCATAGATTACCTGGATTGTGATGGGAGCTAGAAGCCATGGTACTACTTTAAAAGTATAAAGTTCTTTCCTGTCAGCCCTGTCCCAAAAAGCTAACAATCTAATTGAATAGCAAGAAAGGAAATAAAACAAGTGGAATTGTCCTAAAGAGTTCTGTAGCTGACATGGGAATGGATGCTAGATGTCTTGTGTCAAAGCCCAGTCTTTAATTACTAGATCATACAGGATCACCTAAGTACAAAGTAACTCATCCAAGGTCAAATAGTTTTCATGACTTTTTCATTAGGCTTTAGCATTAATGTTCTATTGAAAACCCTAATCTAAAATACAGAGAGAGAAGTGTAGTATCTGCTTTTATATTTGTTTTATTTTTTCCTTTTAAAAAAAAAAAACAACTTTAGCAGAAAGCTGATACTTGGCTTAAATATATTTCATATTGAAAATGTTTGAAAATATCATTAGTGTATGTGCAGTACATTTTTAAAGTCATTAGTATTATGATTGTAATGTACATAGCTAAGGAAGGTGACATGATGCAAATGGGCTTGGCAAACGTAGCTATGCAGTGTGGTGGGCAGTGAATAACACTAGAGCTCATGTTATTCCCTACTAATAATATTTAGTGTGCAATGAATAAAGAAAAACTCCCCTTTTTCTTATGCATCTTGTAAGATGTCTGCCACATAGCATAATACCTCACAGATAATACCTTTTCTCAGTCATTGCTTGTTTTATACCAGATTGTACTTGCTTCTCATCTGCTTCTTCTGGTACGCCAAAGGGAGTGTGATGGCCAGAAAATGGTATTTAGGGGACTGGTTTTGGGAACTGGGTTATAAGTTAAATAGATATTGTATTGGAACAATGGGCAATGGCAAGGGTTAATTGATTTCTAAAAAGCCTGCCTGTGACAAAGTTTCTTCAAGGCCCACTGTGTCTGATACAGGCAAACAGTAAGCAGACACAAAGGCTAGGAACTGAAGCCATGTATTACGCTGTTCCATAACATAAGATAAGGTGGCACCAGGTCACAGTGCCCAACTGCAGAGCCCTTGAGTTCTGGGGTTTTGAAGGAACAGACCAAATTAGGAGAAGACCGGTAAAGCCCAAATTAAGATGTGTGCTTGTGATGGGTTTGAGAAACAAAGGATTATGCTGACAAGACAGAACGTAGACAGTATGACGATCACTCAGAGCCCAATCAGCGATGGCCAGAAATGAACAGTCATCAGGAGGTGAAAGGAATACAAAAGAAGGGATTTCAAAGCAGCAAAGGGTTCCTGAGAAGGGTTCCTGAGGCCACCATGGACAGAGGGCACACCACCAGTGCACTGGTGGGAGGTGGGCCTTGGTCTCCAACATCTAGACTGCTGACATCTGACATTCAAGAGAGAGCCTCAGGGTGAAGTTTGCATGCTGGCCAGACATACCTTGACTCTGTTGACAGCTCTAGGACTGGTAGATATAGAATTGTTTGCATTATTCTTATCTTCTATCACTTTGTATCAATAACATTTGCCTATTATTGAATGGAAAGGTTGTGGTTGGTCTGAGGGTTTGGGTCCGCCTGGAACAAGGTATCTGGGTCATAAATCCAGTGCCAGCAGAGTGAGAAAGTGCCATCCTCCATCTTCAACTTGCATAATACACTCTCTTCTGTATGTAACAAAGGATGCCTATCAAACGTACAGCCAATATAGCTGTTCCATATGGTGTGCTGAGCTACTGGAAAGTTGAGAGAATGAGATCAGGCAGCATGGCCTGCCAAAGAATTTGGAGACTGTGGATCTACCACAGCTGCCACTGGCCCTGCAGATCAAGCAGGAGGAGCCTTGAAGTCTGGAGCCCAGAACCCAGGGTGACTTTGAAACCCTTGTAATAAAGAGATGATGCACAAGCATGTATTTGGTTTGGCTGTATTAGTTGAGAACATTAGGACAGCATGTCTAAGAGACAAGGTTTATATAATTTAGAAAAAATGTTTAGATCTGTTCAAAGAAGCCGATGAACTCAAAGAGAATTCCAGTACAGCCAGAGCATAATGTCATTTTTATATTTTGGCTCTGCCATTTGGAATGGATGGATGCAGAAGGTGGCAATTATTATTCATAACTAAAATTATGAGTTAAGACGGGTTAAAATAACTGAAAATAATCTTGTTTGAAAGTAAAGATGGCAAAAGGGATTGATGTGATGTGGATGTAATAACTATGTAAGAATGAGCCATTTGTTTTATTACAATGCTGATAAAACCAAAGGAAACGTACATGGAAATTAAAAGGGAGAAAGTTAGTAAGGATCTCAAGAAGCATTTTTCATTAAAAGAATCTTAATAGTCCAGGCTATATTCAGGAGTAAGTTGTTCAGATAAAAAATGTGATTCAAAAAATAGATATGTGAAATGTCATGCTGGTAGGAGCTAGTTCTGATGGACTGTCTAGTATAAATCGTTCCCTCAAACTTTCCTTTGATTCTGGTGACTGGCTAGATGTATGCTATAAATATTGAAAACAACTGCATATATAGTGGAGTAAATATTGCTCTTACAGCCTAATTATTTTATAACCCTTAAGAGTTGTTGATTTATTCTTAGGAAACAAAATAAGTAATCTGCAAAGCCCTATACATTTTTTAGAAACTTAATAAGAGGAAATTGGAATTTTCAGCTCCGAGACCAACAAAAATACAGTATTAGCACAGTAAATTGCTGTCATGTTCAAATTGCCAGAAGCAATTTAGTCTGTATATATAAGAACAAAATCACAAGATCAAATCAATATGTTTTTCTCATGTTTGTGAAGAAAAGATAATTGATTAGTATAGTGGGTCACAGCTACACTAATGTACCACTCAATAGATAACATCATGTTTCTTTCTTTAGAATGAACACTAGCTCATAATGCTCACTTACACACATCTTAATTATTTTGTTCTGTAGCCAGAAAATGGAATACTAACTCATTAACCTCCTTTGCCTTACTAGGAGATGCTTCTTAATGTTTATGCGTATTTGGACCTGCAGTTATTTCCATAGAATGCAAAGGTACCAATTAGCAAAGCTGGTCAGCTGCAAGTTCCCTATTGCTGCTTAATGTATTCAGTAATCTGCTCATGATGATTCAAGCCCATTCTTATCAGCAAATGGAAATTTCATAGGTTGTTTTTTTCCCGTTTCTAGAAGCTAAGCTGTTTCTGCAAATACTCATGCTGACCAATAGACCATTTTGTTGGTGACACATGATTAAGAGATCTTATAGACAACAATAAAATGGTGGTTTAAATCCAAGAAATATTACTTGTAACAAGCAGTCCTGTTACCTGTGAATAATGACCCATAGTTAATGAATTGTTAATGTCCTCTAAAAGCTGAAGTATAAATGTGCCAGGAAGAGAATTAGATTTTACAGACCATTGTAGGATTTCTTAGGGTTATGGAACTGGATAAAGACAAAGAAATCCAAATTGGCAAACAATAATGTTACTGTCATTGGAAATTTAACAAAAAATTAGAGAAAGGTCAGAGCCAAACAATAATCTAAAACCCTACAGGCATTCAAGATACCTTTTCTATTAAACAGCCCTTCGAAGGAAACACCATAATCACCAGGGATCCTAGTTTTCTCCAATAAAAAAATCACAAATTCTCTGACAAAAAAATGCAAATTCTCTGATTAAAACCCCCCAAATCCATTAATAAAATTAAAAGCCCCCTGCAGCCCTCCCATCCCTGCTGCTGTCCCTCACTCACCCCACAATGACCCCCCAGCCCTGCTGGTGACCCTTACTCACCCCCAAAGCCATCCCAACCCTGCTGGTGCCCCTCATTGCCCCCACAATAGCCCCCCAACCTACTCATGCCTCTTGCCCCCACCCACAAGCCCTACCCCCAGCCCTGCTGGAGGGGGACCCCAGCTGCCAGGGCTATGGAGTCAGGGACCCAAGTCTGCAGCTCCCTGCCCCCAACAGCAGGAAGCTGCAGCAGAAGCAGCATGGAGCTGGCTCCCCCACTGCTCTGCCTTCTTGGGTGGGGGTGGAGCTGGCTCCTGGCCCCCCAGCTCTGCTGGTGCCCCCCAGCTATGACCTCCTGCCAGAGGGATCCCTAGCTCCTTGCAAGCCCCACTTACCTCAGGCTGCAGGAGAAGAGTGAGGCTGAGTGGAGCCATGGCTAACTGAGAGCCTCAGGCCCTGCCCTTCCCCTCCCCCTCCCCCTTCGGGCAGGGCTGGGGGTTTCCTGCCCTGTTTGCAAACAGCTCTTGCAGGCTGGAGCTCAACCAGCCTGCAGAGCTGTTTGCAAAATCAGGGAATACACAGTTTTCTCTGCTAAAAGGAGATATCCATGTTTTCTCTGATAAAAAGAGGAAATCCATGGTTTTCTCTGTTATTCCATGGGAAATGGAAAACCAGGATCCCTGCAATCACCATAAGGGTCTTACAATGTTTTGGTAAGAAACGTAGTGAATTAAAGTAAAACAAAAGGGAGAGAGGAGTGAAGGAGGGGGTACTCACCAGTCCCCCTCCTGTAGGGCAGGGCCCCCCAAATCCCGGGCAGGGCCCCCCTGGCCTGAGAAGCCAGCGTTCCCTGATGGCAGGCCCACTGCGCATGCGCGTAGTTTAAAAGGGCCCGCCAAATGGGAAAAAAAATTAAAAAAAACACACTCAGGTAGACTCTGGAGTGGTGGGAGACGCACGGGTGAAGCCCACTGTGCCCCGACTCCCCCGAAGCCCCCCAGACACCCCCTCAGCAGCCGCCGAGCCCCCTGCCGACCCCCAGCACAGCCGAAGGTGAGCGGGCTCATGGTGGGAAGGGGTTAACTCCTCGCTTGCTGGGAGGAGGTCACTGCCTGGTGCCGGGCCGGTTCAAGCCCTGGCCCAGGCCCCTACTTGGCCCAGCCCCACAGGGAGCCACATGACTGGAGCCGCGCAAACAGGCTGCGTAAACAGGTGCTCGAGTTAGCGCAGAGTTCGTGCAGGGGAGGGCGTGGGAGGGCACGAGACCCTGCCTGTGACTGCCCCCAGCCATAGCCAGCCCCAGCCGTAGCCAGCCTACCAGAGGAATGACATGGATGGGCACGCGCCGCACCCCGAGGGTCCCCTCGGGCTCTACGGCCCCTCCACTGGGCACCGCAGAGACGGCCACCCAGACGGAGCCCATGGTTCCGGGCTCCACGCAGACGGAGCCCATGGTTCCGGGCTCCACGCAGACGGAGCCCCTGGCTCTTGGCTGCGGGGGCTGCCTGTCCCTTTTTCAGGCTCTGGGGCCCGGGAGCATGGCCACCTCCCCTTGCGAGGTCTGCTCCCTACTGGGGTCTCTGGCGCGCCAGCTGGAGGAGCTCCAGGCCACAGTCCAGAGACTGCGTGCCATCAGGGACTGTGAGCAGTAGATAGATTCCAACTGCCAGGCCCTTCTCCCCCGGGAGCCACAGGGGAGAGCTCCGTCTCCCTCCGCAACTAAGGAGGACTCTGGGACCTCCCGCTCTGCCCAGTCAGGGGCATGGACCAAGGTGGTCAAGGGCCTCAAGGCCCGCTGCACCAAGGCCCCTGCCCCGCCGGAGCTTAGCAACAGGTTCGAACCTCTTGCAGCCCCAGCAGAGCCCACGCAGTTGCCAGCTCCCGCAGGCAACCCAGGCTCGACCGCAGCTACTGGCCCCGCTCTCCCCAAGACAAAGCGTAAGGTGTTTGTTGTGGGAGACCCCATCCTGCAGGGCACTGAGGGGGCAATATGCCACCCCGACCCCTTAGCCCGGGAAGTCTGCTGCTTCCCGGGCGCCCGCATCCGAGACATTGCGGAGAGGATCCCGCAGCTTCTCCGGCCCACAGACCACTACCCCATGCTCCTTATTCACGTGGGCACCAATGACACGGCTCGGAGCACCCCCAGCCAGGTCATGAGGCGCTACAGGGAGTTCGGAGTGGGGCTTAGGGGTCTGGGAGCTCAGGTGGTGTTTTCGTCGATCCTCCCAGTCTCGGGCTATGGGCTGAGGAGAGAGAGGAGGATCCACGCAGTGACCCAAAGACTGCGGCGCTGGTGTTATCGGGAAGACTTTGGCTTCCTTGCTTTCCATGACCACAGCCCGCTCTTTGGAGAGAGAGGCAGCGAGCTGCTGGGTAGAGATGGCCTCCACCTCTCTCCCCTGGGGAGGAGGCTCTTCTCAGCCAGGCTGGCTGACCTGCTCCACCGGGCTTTAAACTAAGCCCGCTGGGGGATGGGGGGACTACTGCCCCTGCTGGCCCGCTGAACAGCCCTTGCAAAGCCAGCGGACCAAGGCACTTAAGGGGGCACTTAAGGGAGCCCACCCCTGCCCCAGCCCTGGCACAATCTGTGGGCAAGGCAAGAGCCCCCAAGGGCACACTTGCCTGCCTGTACACTAATGCCAGGAGCCTCGGCAACAAGCAGGATGAGCTCCTCCTCCTGCTCAGTGCAAAGAAATATGATGTCATTGGGATAACGGAGACCTGGTGGGACTCTACCCATGACTGGACCACGGGTATAGAGGGCTATACCCTATACAGGAGGGATCGTGTTGACAAAAGGGGCGGGGGTGTAGCTCCCTATGTGAAGGAAAGCTACATGTCCCTGCAAGCTGATGTTGGCGACTGGTATGAACAGCTAGAGACCCTCTGGGTAAAAATTCGTGGGGAATTCGGCACAGGGGACACAACAGTGGGAGTCTACTACAGACCTCCCACTCAAAGTCCCGAGCTTGACCAGGAGTTCGCCCGGGAACTGACTCAGGCCGCTTGTTCCAGGACCTTGGTTGTCATGGGTGACTTCAGTTACCCGGACATCTCGTGGGAAGATCACTCAGCTAATTCTCAGCGGGCGCAAAGCTTTCTCTCATGCATGGATGACCTCTACCTGACTCAAGAAGTCTATGGGCCAACGAGAGGCAAAGCGCTGCTTGACCTGGTACTGGCTACGGGGGACGACCTAATCGGCGACCTAGTGATTGATGGGAAGTTGGGTGACAGCGACCACGAGCTGATCACCTTCACCATCCGCTGTAAAGCTGGCAAGTCAGTCAGCAACACAGAAGTCCTTGACTTCAGAAAAGCTGACTTTGATAAGCTCAAGAGGCTAGTCGGTCAGGCCCTCAGGGACCGTGACCCCAGGGAGATGGGAGTTCAAGAAGAGTGGTTGCTTCTCAAGGAAGCGATCCTCAGTGCACAAGCTAAATCTATTCCAACACGGAGGAAAGGCAGTAAGAAGGCACAGCAGCCCCCCTGGCTCTCCAGAGACCTAGCGGACCTACTGTGGCTAAAAAGGAAAGCCTACAAAGGATGGAGGATGGGATTCACCTCCAAAGAGGATTACTCCGCGCTGGTCCAGTCCTGCAGGGAGCAAACCAGAAAGCCAAGGCTGCAACTGAACTCCAACTAGCTTCAGGCATCAAGGACAACAAAAAGTCCTTTTTCAGATATGTGGGGAGCCGGAGGAAAAGCAAGGGCAATGTTGGACCCCTGCTAAACCAGATGGGGCAACTGACAACTGATGCCCAGGAAAAAGCCAACCTATTAAATGGGTACTTTGCGTCAGTCTTTCATCAGTCACACGGGATGCCCATGCCTGCTATGGGACAGGGAAATCTGGGTGAGGGGGATCCTCTACCCTCCATCAATGCTGACCTTGTGAAGGAACACCCTGAGAAGCTGGATACCTTCAAGTCAGCCGGCCCTGATAATTTGCACTCCAGGGTACTCAAGGAGCTGGCGAGCATCATAGCCCAGCCCCTGGCACGGATCTTTGAAAACTCCTGGCGCTCTGGTGTAGTGCCCGAAGACTGGAAGAAGGCCAATGTGGTGCCGATCTTCAAGAAAGGGAGGAGAGTGGATCCGGCTAACTACAGGCCCATTAGCCTGACTTCTATCCTGGGGAAGATCTTAGAAAAGTTTATTAAGGAGGCCGTCCTTGATGGACTGGCCCAGGCTAACATTCTAAGGGACAGCCAGCACGGGTCTGTTACGGGTAGGTCTTGCTTGACCAATCTCATTTCCTTCTATGACCCGGTGACCTATCACCTGGACAAGGCAGAAGAGATTGATGTTATATATCTTGACTTTGGAAAACCTTTTGATCTGGTATCCCATGATCACCTCTTGGCGTAACTGGCCAATTGTGGCCTCGGGTCCACCACGATCTGATGGTTGGGAAATTGGCTCCGTGGTTGGACCCAGAGGGTAGTAATTGATCTAAGTCAATCATCATGGTGCCCCGTGACCAGTGGGGTCCCTCAAGGCTCTGTCCTGGGACCCATACTGTTCAACATCTTCATTAATGATGTGGACATTGGAGTCAGGAGTGAACTGGCCAAGTTCACCGATGACACCAAAGTTTGGGGCAAAGCATCCACGCCAGAAGATAGGCGGGTGATCCAGGCTGACCTGGACAAGCTCAGCAAATGGGCAGACGAGAACCTCATGGTGTTTAACACCGATAAATGCAAGGTTCTCCACCTTGGGAGGAAAAACCTGCAGCATCCTTATAGGCTCGGCAGTGCTACGTTGGTTAGCACTACAGAAGAAAAAGACTTGGGGGTCATCATTGACCACAAGATGAACATGAGCCTCCAATGCAATGCTGCGGCTAGTAAAGCGACCAAAATGCTAGCGTGCATCCATAGATGCTTCTCGAGCAAATCCCGGGACGTCATTCTCCCCTTGTACTCGGCCTTGGTGAGACCACAGCCGGAGTACTGCGTCCAGTTTTGGGCTCCACAATTCAAAAAGGATGTGGAGAAGCTTGAGAGAGTCCAGAGGAGAGCCACGCGCATGATCAGAGGTCAGGAAAACAGAACTTACGATGACAGGCTGAGAGCCATGGGACTCTTTAGCCTGGAAAAGCGCAGGCTCAGGGGTGATCTGATGGCCACCTGTAAGTTTATCAGGGGTGACCACCAGGATCTGGGGGAACGTCTGTTCACCAGAGCGCCCCAAGGGATGACGAGGTCGAATGGTCACAAACTCCTGCAAGACCGTTTCAGGCTGGACATAAGGAAGAATTTCTTTACTGTCCGAGCCCCCAAGGTTTTGAACAGTCTGCCAGCGGAGGTGGTTCAAGCACCTACATTGAACACCTTCAAGAGTAAATTGGATGCTTATCTTGCTGGGATCCTATGACCCCAGCTGATTTCCTGCCCTTTGGGCAGGGGGCTGTACTCGATGATCTCCTGAGGTCCCTTCCAGCCCTAATGTCTATGAAATCTATGAAATTAAAAAAATACGCAATCAGCCAAACAGGACCACTGGGGAGATGTTACTTCACTCAGATTTGTTAGAGCTTTCCAAAAAATGCCAAGAGAGAGAGAAACTGAGGAAAATCTTTCCACCTGGATCTTAAAAATATGTATTTAGGCAGCTATTTACATATTTAGAGCCCAGTCTGCAAAGGTATTTGGGCATTTAACTCCCACTCCAGTCAAATACTTAAATATCTTTTGTAGGTCTGAACTTAAAGGCTGGATCCAAATAATTCTTGTGATCACCTAAGTGGGACTTTAGGCAGCTCATTTAAAAGATGTGATCTACAGGATGGAACAACTTGGCACAGGTTGGGTGACCTCGGTGGCACATCAGCAGTGGAGGAGGGGGAGGGAGTTTGCCTGCACCCATGCCAGAGCCAGGTATCTGGGAGATGCTTCTATGCCCTCACAGCTTCTAGCCTCCAGCTCCCCAGCTGGGATGTGAGCACAGCTTCCAGCCAGAGGGGAACTACATCCTTGCCATCATTCCTTCTCCCCACTCCCTGGCTGCAGTGTGGGTGCAGTTTCCAGCTGGTAGGGCACCAAGCAGGGCTGCACAAGCAGGGATCCACACTGCAGCAGCTTCTCCCTGATCTTCAGTCAGAGGACGGAGGTGGGTAGTGAGAAGCAGTAGTGATGTAAGTGCAGCTGCTTGGGCCCGGTGCAGGTCCTCACAGCTCAACTCCAGCATGTGTTCCAGCAGAGGCAAAGCCGTCCAGCTCCAGGGGCCAGATCCAGTGCCTCCACAGGCCAGATCTTGCCCACAGGCCATATGTTGCTGAACCCTTATCTAAATTAAGCCTGCTCCAGTGGCCAATATCTGTCTAAGCCCCTTCCTCTTGCCTTAAAAGTTTCCTAGATACCTAAACTCCATTCTAATGCAAATCATAGTTAAAAGGCACCTAAAATCTGCCTACACCTCTGACTGATAAGGCATTCAGGGCATTTATACACATGCTTCAGTAATGTTCAAATTAAAATGCCCAGAGCATCACGTGTATCAGTGTCTCCATACCGTAAATGGTGGTAGGGGCACTTTAACTAAAGCTCGTTGAAAAGCTTTAGTTAAACCACCTCTTTGTCATTTTTCAGCACAGGGACACTGATACACATGATGCTGAAGTCTGCTGGAGCATAGTAATTACTATGCTTCAGCAGACTTAACTAATCAAGTCTGCTCTGATGTGCTGTAGTTACAATGCATCCAAGCACCCTTGCTGCATATGTACTGGAGCCCTCACAGAGCATATTTAATGCTTTGACACCAAAGGCTAACCAGCAGCTTTAATTTCAGTGGACAGTACCCATGGCCCTTCTCAAACAAGGTAGAAGGGAGTCCTGGGTTCCAGAAGCTGCTGACAGGATATTTTCTTCTTTTTTTTTTTTAACCAACAACTATTTTAAGCCATCAAAGGGGTTCAAGGAAAGAGACTCTTCTTACTCATTCTGTCCCCATTTGTCTCACATTTTTGTCTGCCCAGTGGCCAACCCCTAATATGAGAGGTGAAAAGTACCCCTAGTCAGCCTATTCTGTAGCTTAGTAGCTAAGGAACTCTCCTGGGAAGTGGGAGATGCAAATTTGAACCCCCCATGGGTACAGGGAGGAAAGTGGTGGAGGGGTCTTGAGCTCTCCCACTTCCTGTGAAAGTGTTATTTTGCAGAAGATGATGCCATCTCTGTCTTTACTACTCCATGTCTGAGTGCAGCTACAGGTTCTATATTTTGCATTGAACTGAATGCTGCTGTCGTTGTGAGTCAGATACCTCTCAGGGCATTAATGGGGTCCAAGATGATGAGCCCCACTATTATGCAGTCCTGAATGAGAGTCCTTGGCTACAAGGAGGAGTGAGAGTTCAGAAATGTAACTTTATGACCTGACAAACTCTATGCTTAATACCAGAAAAGAAGTTGCATTCAGACATTGGGAAGAGTGCCCAGATTGCCAACAGGAATAACAGAGGGTAAGGGAGATGAAGGCCAAAACCAATGAGTATTACTTGGAAATCCTCCTAGAGAAGAGCAGAAAGAAGCCAAACCAACCAACAGAATTGGGAAATCCTGGTGACCTCTCTCCTAGGGCGAGAGGAGAGAAAGGTAGGACAACAAGTGAGTGTCATCCAAACTGAGTCCAACATGTCAACAGTGACCTTACTGAAGAATGATAAAACTATTCCACCATATAATTTACCTCATTGATGATTTCAGTAGGCACCTCCAAGGTAGCCTGGTGCTAATTCTGTCACACTGGAATAAGCACCATAAATTTGTTTGTAGTCGTACAACAATTTCTAATTATCCCATATATAATTATCTCTTTCTGACACAAGCAGCTAGCCAGTTTTCAAGGTCCATGGATTGTTTGTTTTGAGAAGAAAAATAGGTGGAGGCATGATCACCAGTTTAGGCTTGTCTCATAACGACAACCTTCTGGAACCTGACATTCATACAGCAGAACGGTCATGTATTTTCTAGATAATAGTGTTTTACCACATGTAGCTCTTGGGCATACTAACACTGATACAGTTTTCCTCTTGGCAAAAATATTGCCTACAATGTGATCACTAGTCTTATTGTAAGGGACAAGTCCCCAGAATTGTTTTGAGTTGCTGCAGTGGAGTTCAGGCCCAGAGGTTTTTGGAAGGGCCAAACTCTTGAACCTTAATGAAGGGATGACCTTTTCAGTGCTGGGCATACTCAGTGGTGGCCACATTTGGTGGAAAGGAACGTAAAGTGAAATGAGTATGTTTAACTGATTGACTGGTAGAGTCCGTGTGCAATGGTGAGGTGATATGTGCAACAGAGTGGTAACGTGTATACAGGCATATGATTGGTCTGTCAGTGATTGACAGGAATTATGTGTTCTGAGTGTATAAATGGGTGTTGATCAGACAGGTTGTTGTCTCTTGCCCCTGAAAGTGTGTTCCCTGGAAGTTTGACTGGTATGCAGCATTGTCATGGAATATAGTTAGTAGTAGGATCAGAAGAGACCTGAGCAGATCATCAAGTCCAACCCCCTGCCATGGGCAGGAAACAGTACTGGGGTCAAACAACCCCAACAAGGTGATTGTTAAGCCTTGTCTTAAAGACCCCCAGGGTAGGAGCCAGCACCACTTCTCTTGGAAATTGGTTCCAGATCCTAGCCGCCATGATCGTGAAGTAGCGCCTCCTGATATCTAGCCTGAATCTACCTTCTGCCAGCTTGTGACCATTATTTCTAGTCACTCCTGGCAGTGCTCGGGGGAACAGGGACTTCCCCAATGCCTGCTGGTTCCCTTTGACGAGTTTGTAACAGGCCACAAGATCCCCCCTCAGCCTTCTCTTGTGGAGGCTGAACAGGTTCAGGTCCCGTAGCCTCTCCTCGTAGGGCCTGCCCTGCTGCCCCCTGATCGTGGGAGTGGCCCTCCTCTGGACCCTCACCATGTTGTTCACATCCCTCCTGAAGTGTGGTGCCCAGAACTGGACGCAGTACTCCAGCTGCAGCCTGACCAGTGCCATATAGAGGGGGAGTATCACCTCCCTGAACCTGCTCGAGATGCATCTGTGGATGCACTGCAAGGTGCAGTTGGCCTTCCTGACTGTACCCCCACATTGCTGGCCCAAGTTCATCTTGGCATCAATATGCCATGTTGTTGCATCATTGTGTGTATGTGACAGGGATCGTTGGTCGGTTGGACCAAGGAGCATGAGTGTGCTTGGTGTGGGTAGTTGTGTGACTGGTGCGTCTGAAACTGGAGGGCCTGCCAATAGCCTGTGAAGACCCAGTGTGAGTGATAGCTCACTGTGACTGAGAGAGAGTGTGAGGGCCTGGGAAGCCAAGATCTCCTCCATGTGTGTGTATGCGTGTGCGTGTCTGTATGCCTGGTGAGCACCTGAAGAATGTCTGGGCTATCACTAGTGTAAGGTTCAGGGAGAGCATGTGGATGCTTTCTATTGCCGCTTGTATCTTGTTGTATTTTTGGTTAGTTGGAGGTGAATTTTGCTGAATGTGTCTGTTCTATTGTTGAAGTCTATTGTATGTGGTAGCTTGTTATGGTTGATGTTGTTGGTATTAATATACCATATATGAATGTCACATTAATATACCATATTGTTTGAACCTTAAGTATAGTCAGTGTTTATTGCATGTCCATTCACCAGCACTGGCCAGATTCATTAGCCTGAGTTGGTAAGAGATTAATCACCCACCCCTTTCAACAGAGGAAGGTTTGGAGGACTAACAGCCCTCGCTTGCATTCATTTGCATATTGTAATTCCCTCGTTCAAAATTATGACCAAATTTAATACTAATCAGGGTCTCTCTTTTTTGTTCTCTTTTTGCAGAAATGTTTCCCTAATTAATGCTATTTATTTTATCTTGATTATTGTTAAAGCAAGATCATTTTCATTTTCCAGTCATTTTATGAGATATGCGCTAATAGCTATATCAAGGACATCTGGCTACAGCTGCACAATGGTGCCAATTTTGTTCTCTCAACTAGACTATCATACAATGTGAATTTGGGTGCAGTGAATGTAAGCCCTAATGAGTACCATGAATATGTGTTTAAAGTATAGAAACTGATCCATGTAATTATCAGTGCTATTATTTGTTACTTTTGCCTTGAGATATATATTGCTTCAAATGCAAAAATGACCAACTGTACACTGTTTGGCAAGCTAAAAGGAGAGAATTACACAGGTAGTACAATGAAATGTCACAACTGCTGTTTGCTGAGAATGAACTGCTCGATTTTAAAGAAAATTAATCTAACAAGAAATCTGTTACCAGATGCCTATCAGTAAGTCAGCAGCGGGTAGGATAATGCACCAAGATACATAGCATGAGCAGGCCCTGGAGAGGAGATATCATCTAATTTCTCTTCAGATAACTCCTATAACTAACCCCAGAAATGCCAACACATTTCCATGTATGGCATTGAATCCTGGACCAACTTGTTCCAACTCTCTTGTGAAAAGATGCATCAGGCTGCTGCCAGATATTTATATATTAATAGCAATAAGTGATATTCTACATGGTTATTCTCATTCTGAGGCACAATATGCAGTCCCTATATTCCAAAGAATGATATGTGTCCATTAAGTACTGCAAAATGTTACTGCATGTTCTATGGAGGTGCATATGACCCTCTCTCTATGTGAAGTTCAAATGAATCAGCACTAATCAACTATCAAGTTAATTCAAAATGGTTGGACATGGTATTAGTAAACTCCTAGAAAACGAACAATGGCACAGAATCATTCCTTTCTGAAGCATAATGAAGGATAAAGGATTAGCAAATGATCTGTCGTTACAATGGTGTTCTATGTTTAAACTTTCCCAACTGCAGAAACAAGCTCATGCATACAAGAAGCTTTTCATTATTCCTTTAAAATACTTTTTTTTTTCATTTTTAGTTAAAGCTGTGGTTCTATTTCCCTTTATTTTCATGTCACTAGATTGTGGCCTAATTTTTCCGTAAGGAGAGGGAGGGGCTATGTGCCCATTGCTTTCACCCCAATTTGGTGACTGAACTCTGGGTGGAGCTTTAATTCTGTTTACACTGCAGCTGGGGCATCTGAATTAGCAGGGCTCCAGAAAATATTAGACAGGCACAAACAGAAGAATGTGATTTCAGTAGAGCTTGGAGGGACTAAGAAAGGAACTGAGCATCACCTGTCTTCATGTGCTCAGGGTAAAACACCTATGAACCATTGCTTAAACATAGCAGATTATTCTGTAACTGCACTGTCTAGACTACAGACAGTTTTTTGCATGTGTTTGTTTTGGATAAAATGAAGACCAGATTTCGACAGGGGATCACATACTAGAAAAAGTTGTTTTAGGATCATGTTTCAAAAAATATTCTCTGAGTCAATACTGGACTTATGCTTTCTAATTCCAATATTCACATAATTTTGCTTAAGTAACTCACAAAGTTTTCCCAGTAAAACTAAATACATGCATTGTTTCACTAGAGCTAAATTGCTGAATGTCACATTTACTTTATGAATGTGAGATTATATCCAGTTTTTTGTTCCCAAGCAGAATATTTTGAACCTGACCAAGTGTGTCTTATTATGGATCTGACTTTTCTGAGCTTGTATTTTCAGTCTGCTCAGTGACTGAACAAGTCAAAAAATGAATACAAGACTAATGCTTATACCACATCATGAATCACAAGATAGGAAGTTGTATTCCTTGGCCCAGCAAGGCCAGCCAGAGCTAACTCTCCCTGTAGAATAGAAACTCAGGAGCCCTGTCAAGATATGGCATTTTTGTCACATTTTCATTTTTAAAATGTCAGTTCACACTGAGATTTGAACGTAAGGCAGAGGGATAGTAGTTTGATGGCCTTTTGCTCATTCCATTTTTGTTTGATGTGAATTTATGCATTAATACCTACTGATATGTGACATTTCTAGACAGAATATGTGTTGTAACATGAAAAGCCAAGAAGTTCTGAAAGGCGTCATGGTTTTTCAAAAGTTGTCTACATAGCATACAACGTGTTTGATACAAGGTTCAGCTTTGTACATTTGTCATCACACAAACTGCACCACATACCCTGGGGAGTTGGTCTGTAAATTTCTAACCCTTTTCACCTAGAGATGAATTAAACCATTTAAAGGAGAGCACAGAGGCTGTATTCTGAGGCTTAGGCCTTACTTTGTTCTTGGTTGCAACTCAGCCCACAAAAAGAATCATTCACGCACACAGACATTCACAGGTCCAGGTTTATGATTAATCCTGCTGCAGTGTGCTTGTACATGTACAACAACAATGGTTCCTTTGTGGAACATGATGGGCTGAAACAAGGAGACAGTATGTTCAGTCAGTCTCTTTGACCGTTTGGAAAAATGTTCAGAATCAGCCCAAGTTAAAAGATGATAACAATTTCTTTTTCTGAATTTGCTTTAAAATGTGCTGTGTGCCCATAGTTATATGTGAAAGGAAGAGTGGAAAAGAGAGAGAGAAAGAAGCACATTTAATAATTGCAGTTGTTCTACCGCAGCTTAAAATAAACGTCTCTTTGGAACTTAACATCAATGGATGTTCTTTTTCCCTGATGTCTTTTAGGAATGCTCTCTGTAGCACTTTGGCTTTCCTTCTCACCTCTGTTGCTTAAAAGTTAGTTCTTGCTAGCATCTGTCTAAATTTAAACTGTCTTTTCTGTTCAGATATATTGTGCTACAGTTTTATTATACAATAGCAGTGAAATAAGGAAGCTTGAGGAGTACAAAACATTTTTAACTAGAACAGGAGTCTGCGACCTATAGTCCATCGGCTGGATCTGGCCTGCAAAGGGATTGAATCCAGCCCACAAAGACAAATCCAGTCCATGTTTTACTAAGGGCATGCCAATCCCCAGCTATAATTTCTTCCTCCTTTTCCTAATGGTGTGTCCACGATTCTAGTTGCTCCAGCCCACTGCTCCACCTGCTTCTCACTGCAGACTCTGTTCACAGTCGCTGGAGTCGTAGGAGGGGAATAGTGAGCTGCAGCACTGACTGGGTTGCAAGCTGTGGCCCCCCACTACTAAAAGACTGCTGACTCCTGAACTGGAATAAAGAAATGGTGAATTGAGCTTGCAATCCTTCACTGCAATTCCTAAGTAGGGACCAAGGTGTCATAATCACAGCTACTGTTGGGTTCAGAGAAGAACAGCAGTCACAGGATCCAACTTCTTCAACACTACACTAAGGCGCTGGTGCCAGTAAATTTTCCCTCTAGGTACATTCACAGGCCATACCTCTTTCCTGTCCTTCATTTCCCAAGTCCCCCTCCTCTTTTGCTGGGATTTGGTCTGTCTACAAGAGTATGTGGAGATTTTCTTTGATACCTTCCTAGTCTCCTAATCCATGCAGTAGACATTCAAAATTGACATTGCAAGTTTTGCCCCTCTTATTACTTATTCCCATAATTGACTGTTCAGAAGTAGTGTTTGTACAAGAGTCAACATTATTGATTCAGAAAACAGAGATCATGTACATTACTTTTAATCATATTTGTTTGCCTTTATTAATTTCTTAGTTTATGAATTCATTATTCATTCATTTGTGGGAGGTTTGGGATTTTTTTAAATTTTAATTGATTTAATTTAATCTGTTAGGAGCATTTAAAAATCATTCCTGAAATACAGTGTACATGCGTTGTATACCGACTGATATAATCCTCTTTTTTTCATGATGCTCAGTGGCATGGATATTAGGAATATTTCAGTAGATTAGTGTGTAGCCTGTTCATCTTTTATATTCATTTCTCAGACATTATAGGAATTGCCTTTGCTAAAATAATAATTACTCTGGTTAACAATCTGTGAAGTGTGAGGTCTGAGATGTCACTTCTTGTAAAGGGTTGAGAACAAAACAGAGAGAGGAAACAGCAATGTGCATGTTTTAAAATGTGCAATACATAGATTTACATAGAATTAACTGAAAACTACTTCAGTAAAATAATATGCAAAGCAGTAAATTGGGAAAGGGGAGAGGAAGTGTAAATAGAAAACCAGACATCAAATTGGTGATAGACAGAAGGATTTGAAAAGCGCCAAACCCTCTGATTCATTGTACTGAAAACAAATGAGAATTAAGGGTCTAATCTGTTTCCTTAAGAATAATAAATAAACTACTGACTTCAGTAGAGGGTCCGAACTGAGGGCCAGATTCTGAAACATTTTAATGTTGAAATAAATGAATTTGCTCACAGAATATGTGACTAATCAACAGCATAAAGGGCAACAGATTCTGAATCTTTACATTCAACTAAATTGTTATGCTGAATTTTGGTCTATTGCACCCAGTCAGTCCCACCACATTCAGTAGGTCTTATTCACAGCTGGCTTTGGCTAATTCCTCAGCCTCAGGTATCACTATGTAAAGTGTCGTTTGAATGAATGCCTTTTGAGACATACATTATGACAGCTTAATCTGTAATAGCAGATACCAACCTCTCATTTGCTTTTTAAGAATCCTGTATATGATCATGTCTATATCACTTTAGAAAATAGTGTTAAGATAATGGCAAGATCCTGCTACTGTTTTGCACACAGATGTCACATGACTTCAGAGGGAAATTTTGTTTACTGTTTGACTGCAGAGCTGGGTTCATTTTAATTATTTTTTGTATAAGTAAGCGTAGCCAAATGGATTTCTGTTATGATAAATATATCTCTGGTCTTGTCATTGTTCAGTGTGTGGAACTGCCCTTGACTTCTGCAGGATTTCTGTGCATATACAGTGGCATGATGGGGCCTAAAATAGTCATAACTCTCATTACTGATTACAGGTTTTCTGCAGATTTAAATTCAATATATATGTATTTTCTCTCTCCCTCATTTTGAGTTATACATAGGGTTTGATTAAGGCTTCTTTGCACCTGTCAGAGAGCAGGAAGCTGTTCACAAACCCAGAAACTCTGGGCAGTGACTCTATAGAAAAATCTTCTGGTGACAGGGGGCCACCATAAGGATTTCTATGTTAGTCCTTTTTGATTCCTAGCAAAAGAGAAGTGACAAGGAAAAAGATATATACCTAAACTGTTGTATGTCTAGCTGACCCTTAACTACCTGCATGGTGTTAGTCAGCTGTTGATACTTACTATAAATCAGCTGATATTTGACTTTTTGGGATCAAAGGAACATGAAGATGCTCAAAGAGCCGTTTTAGCTCTTTAGCCTAGCATCTCTAGTCCTCTGCTAGGCCCAGGCAGGTTCTCTGGCACAGAATATGGCCCACTATATTCACATGATGGGTGCATCTACATGTGTCACTACAGTGCTGTTGTTACTGTGTCATCATTTAGTACTTTCTTTTGGAAGCACCAAAAGAAGGTGCAGTAATAGCCCATACTACGCTGTGCCCCCGCCACATGGTTATTTTAGGCACCGTGTTGCCATAGCAATGCATTATAATGAGGGAATGTGTTGCTACAATGACATACCTGTAGCATCATGGTTTTTGCCTGTACATCGCTGTAGTGCATTGCTATGGCCATGTAGTGTCACATGTAGATGTAGCCAGTATTTGGGTTTATCAACAACCAAACAAAATCAGTAATAGTCCTTTGGCTTGAATGAGATTTGGATCAGACCTACAGGTTCCAGTTTCAAAGCTCTGCCTAAAGGTGCTGATAATGGTCTAGTTTAAGAACGGATGCAGAAAGGGTGCAGCACCATGGTTGCTCACCCCTTGGCTATGCCACACGAGCTCTTGGTCCAGGATCTAGCCAGAGCCCTGGCTTTCGCTTCACTCCAGAGCACAGGGGGTGAGTACTGCTGCCACCACTTATCACTGCTTTCTCCTACTTCTGAATTCAGTAAGGAGGAAAAGGATGAACAGCAGCAGCATCCTCCCCTCCCCCAGGCTCTGAAGACCTATGAAAGCAGGGGCTCTGCCCAGACCCTACTTCTGTCAGCTGGAGAGCTCTGAGCTTACTACTCAGGTTGAGCTCCAGCTGGAACCTGTACTGACCAGCAGAGATCCAGGTCTTCTGTTTCCTGTGGGAAAAACAAAGATTTGCTTCTTTAAAGGAAAAAAACCCAGGAAACCACAGGTTTCCTCTTGCAGACTGGCAGAGTTCCAACCTGCAAGGAGCTGCTTGGGACTGGCGGAGTGGGAGAAGGGCAATCAGGCAGGGGTTGCCACGTGCACGTGCATGCACACACATGCATGTGTCTAGCAATATAACCAGGCAGCGTGGTGAAGAACAGCTCCTGCAGCTCCCTGCAGGTAAGTCAGTGCGGGGGGGAAGAGGGGCATAGATGATATGTGTGGGGGGGGGCATGGGTAATGCATCGGGGGACATGGGGGAGCTCAGATTTCTGCGGCCATAGAGGGACGTGGGGAACAGGGTTGCAACCTGATTGACCAGCACCAGGCAGGAGCTCCCTCTGCAGCCTAGTGCAGGAGGGTGGGACAGAGCAGGACAGGGAGGCTCAGTGCTGCCACTTGAGCCACCACCAGGAGCACTACACAACCATGGTTGTCATGGTGAGGTGCTCCTTGCCTGTCCAGCACAATGGCAGGGGGACCACAATGCCATATCACCACCGCTGCCATACCACCTCACTTTGGCCATGGCAGCAGGGCTCCTGGTGGTGGTACAGAGTTGTACCCCATGCTGCTATCAGGTGAGCTGGGCATGCCTCATCTTAGTAGCCATGGCAGCTTAGCACTACCTTCTGCACTAGATCCCACCTGCAAGGCTCTGGAGGCAGCTTCTGCCCTGTGCCAGTCCAGCCAGGCTGCAGCCCCATGCCCTGCTGTAGGCATGGAAATATGGGGGGGAGGGGGAAGGATGTGCCCTCCCAGACACATTACTTATGGCATCATGTATGCCCACACACCCTGTGCCCCAAACATCAACCTCTTGCCCCATACATTGGGAGGCTGGGGCCTGGAGGCATCAGGTCAGGAGTGAGCAGCACTAGCAGGGCAGGGGGCAAGATCGGCGACTGTGGCTAGGGAGTGAGGGGCACCAACAGGGCCAGGGAGCTGTAGGTTGTGAGTGGGGGGCACAAGCAGGACTGGGGGAGATGGGGCCTGTGGACTGGAAATGAGGGGCAATGGCATGGGCAGGGCACCATCATATCCAGGCTGCTTAGTCCCACAAAGCAGCAGAACAGCTGCAGCTGGATCCGTGTCTTGGTGAGCAAAACCAGCAGAGGGAGCTCTGAGTGTCCATGATAAAAAACCCAAATCAAATGCCAAAATATATAGGTATTTAGAATTTATTTTATTATAATGATGGAGGCACTGATATGTTTCCAACTTGCTTTAAAATTGTAAATATACAATGTTTCAATAAAATATTGTGGTCAACTGATACCTATTTATATACCTATGTATCCACCTGTATAGTGGCATTTCATTTTGACCATGTAAAAATGTGGATTTGGGGGGTTTTAATTAGAGCATTTTATATTTTTATCAGCTAATTTTGGATTTTTTAAACAGAGAAAACCAGGATCCCTGCTGACAATGCAGTGAGCTTAGAACTGAAGTGGGAGGGGCACTTGCCCTGTTCCTGAATCCATTACTGGTCTAGCGGGATTCTCAAAGAATCTGTGCAGATTAGCTCCCTAAATCCCATTGATTTCAAGGAGAGTTGGGAGCTGTTAAACACTTTTGAAAATCCTGCAGGGGTTGTATCTGTTACTTTATATTCATTGTTGCAATAGAATATAGCTGAGGAAATGAAAATGGAGATACTGTAAACATTAGGGCCAGGTACAGACATACTTTTACTGGTGTAAATGATCAGGAACCCATATATATAACAGAAGTTCTATACCCATAACAGAACAGAAGTTCAACACACAAAACCAGTCTATGCTTGTAACAGAGCAGAATTTCAGCATATGCAGACTGTTTTAAAAATGGTAGAACCCAGTCTAAGATTTGTCTTCTGTCCATCCCCACCACTGCCCCCCATACCACACTGAAGGGTGAATGTGTGTTTTGCTCACTACTAATCTAAATTATGCCACTTACAGAAAACAGCGTAACTTAGGTTGATTCTGTAACAGGATTTTTAATGTCTGCATCTAGCCTGGAAGTGTATTTTATGCAGGGCATATATCTTAAATTGCCTGCCTAGTCCAGTGAATCATCTGAAATCATTCTATGACATAATAAATATTGATTTTACAGCTATTAGAGGTTTTGTTTGGGGGTTTTTGACCTTTGTGATTTTCAACAATTTAATTTTTTCCAACTAGTAATGAATGAAAATGTATACAGCTATTTATTATGTAGACATGTACTATTATGTAGTTGTGGCTAACAATTTTTTTGTTTGTTTCTATCATAGTATATTAAGAACCATAAAAGAAAAACATTCCCTTCTCTACCTGTGGGACTACAGCAACTTAAAAGCAAGTGATGAATGGCTAAATGTGAAAGCAAAGGCTCCCAAAGCAAAGTAAGTAGCATGACTAGATTCTGTATTTTAAATCAGAAATAACTGCATTGAATACATAAGCAATCAGACAATCATTTATATCCTGAAAATGGAAGGTTGTAGATTAATTAATTGCAATGGAATCACGTACAAAAATAACACTTCCTCCAAAGAACTAGGCTTGTTCAAAGACATCCTTAATGTTTTTATGATAGTATTTCCCACATTTAGTTTTCTGCTCATGGCTAAGTCATCATGAATAAACATACATATATTTAACTAGGAAAAGGACCACACTCTTTCAGTTTAAAAACTGAGACAGAGAAAAACCACTAGCCTGAATACTGATTATTCATGTGAATCATTGGTCAAACAGTGGTAAGAACTTAAAAATAAGAGTTACTATTTCTATTTATAATGTTCAAGTTTGCACGACATTTCTGAAGAGCTTTTTATCATACCCAGTTGCTTGATGGCATTATACATGGTGATGATGACCAAACCAAAGGACAGCCTGTTTTGCTAACACTGATGTGGTAAACATTTTAAAAGTCACTAAGTTTTCACTTCCTTACAACTGTATCCTCCCCTAAACTAAACAGACTTTGGGCAGTTCCCTGTCTCTTTTGCCGTCTAGATCAGGTGCGGCCAACCTGAGGCACAAGTAGCACATACAGCCTCTGTGTGGCACACAGCAGATTGGGAAGGGACAGGCAGCACAACAGCAGATAGGTCAGGAAGCAAAAAACCAAGCAGGAAATCAGGCAGGGGTTACAGAGTAGAAAGCAGAAAGATGAGCAGCAGGTTGGGCATTGAAAAAGGGATTAGAGTGGCATTTGGGGAGAATGTGGTGTACCTGCCAAAAAGGTTGACCCCTCCCCCCCGCCCCCCGGCCTAGACCATTGCATAACTTAAACAGGAGGACGCACAGAAAAACAGAATGAAACACGCAAAGAAGGTCCAGCAGAGATGATTGAGACTCTGAATATTTAAAATGAAAAATACTTTTAGTAGAAAGACTATTATATGCAAAGAATCAAGACTGATCTTACAGAGACTTATACAGAAGCTTCATTTGAAGCAAGCATATAGTCCGAGACAACTCTAGCTGTTTGTGAAAGTAGAGTTAAATACCTGTCTAATTGTTTGCAGGACTGGGGCCATATTTTGTACCAAAAAAAAAAAAAAAGTATTTTTTTATGAAAGTACACTCAGGCCTCTCTTTATGCGAGGGTTGCATTCCCCCCAAACCTCCCATTAGTACGTGTAATTAATAGGGGTACGTACCAGCCTCACTCTACTGCCCCCAAGCCATGACAAATTCAAACAGTAATCGCACAATACCCTCACTGCTGTGCGGAGGGGCCGTGAGCTCCGTGCTGCAACCAGCAGCGCGCGGCGCGGGCGCGAGGCAGCCCGGGGCGGGAAGCAGGGTGGCAGGAAGCGCGGCGCCTCGCCGCGCGGGGGGCGGCCCGACGCGCCCGGGGACAGCGGCGCGGAGGCGGAGAGCCGGGCGCCGCAAGCACAGCGGGCGCGTTGCCACGACAGCGCGGGGCGAGCCCCGTCTCCTCACGGCCCGCTGGCCCCGTGTCCCTGCCCGCGAGCCCTCACGGCCCGGGGGGCAGGGCCCGGTGCGGCAGGGAGCAGCTGCCCTGGGGACGCACCTCCTTCCCGCGGGCAGCGGCGCGGGCCTGCGTGCCTCAAAGCAGCGCTGGACCTCGCAGCCGGCACCTGCCTCACGTAAATCAGATCACCCTCTAGTGAGGGCATTGGAAGATTTTCCAATAAAAAAATATCCGACTCTTTCTCCCTATTCTTTCCCCATCCATTTGCTCACAGAAGGAAGTATCAGTTAAATAGCCCCTGCTTCGCCTTCTTATAATCCGTTACAACCTGATCTGGGTCAGTCAGGGACCTAAGATACCAGAGGTCTCATTCCCTTTTAACCCTTGGATTACCAGGTGATCTAATGCGTGTGAGGGCAGTCCTTACTACAGATGTGGGATAATTGCGTCTGAGGGATGTGTAATGCAATTTTAACATCATTTGCAATGGGTTTGATGTAATGCTGATGCTATACGTAGAATGTTAGTTGTAATGTCTGTAATACATAGGGGCCCATTATGCACACTGTAGATTCACTTATTATTTTTACTTAGCTCCCTCCAGTAGGTTAGGTGTTTGTTAAAGAAATGCATCCTGGTCACTTTATCATGTTTTTGAATTGCTGATTGAACCATTCATTGAATTTCCAACAATAGTTGTATTTTACACCTGACAGGTATGCATGACGAAAGCAGAAATCACAGTCTGTGCAGTGTTATTAGACTTGATACGGAGAAAAAGTCTTTATAGTATTCAGATACGAATGCTGTAAAGACCATTCATCCCCCTGCACACATTTGATTTACTTCAATTGTTATGAGTTGTTATCATCTCTCCTGGGGTTCTGGGCTGCATTTCATTTATCCACTGGTTATTGTTTGTCAACTCAATCCTGCTGATTTCATGCCACTAGCTCTATGTTATGTAAACTGTCACAGATCTGAGACAATTGTTATGATTATGGACAATCTGCTGTTTGACAGTTCTCGTGTTTTGAAGAGTAATAAGTTGTTTTTCATGCTTAGTTCAATAATGGCTCTTCCTTACATGAAGGACCAACCCTCACTGAGATAAAACTCATTGCTACTATACAGATCACAAATTCATGTGAATTTAACGAGAAGATAGGATACAATTCAGACTTAAAGTTTCACTGAAATTCAGAAGCTTACCTGAGCCATACATCTCTAGGTGCTTTGCAGTGATTAGCCCTCGAACAATTCAGTCTCTCATATTATTTTTAAGGTTAAAATGCCAAAAGTACAAGCAGGAAATAGAAAGTTATAAGAGATTAATGCTCTGATAAGCAGTCATTGTTACTGAACTCAAAGAGTTCCTATTCCTTACAGTGAACTGAAAAGTCTTTCTTTGAATGTATTATAGATCCATAATTTCATGGTAATATTTTATAGATCAACTATATTTTTTTTTCTGGGATGAAATTTTATGTGCAAGATTTTAGGCACAGTATGCCTGTTGTTCTGATAGCCATTCACAGAAGTTTAGGGCTGGAAGAGACCTCATGGGATCATCAGGTCCAGTCCCCCTGCTCTGGGCAGGAAAGACTACTGGGGTCAAAAAACCCCAGCAAGGTGTGTGTCCAGTCTCCTTTTGAAGATCTCCAGGGTTAATATTAAATATAGTTTAATTAATATTAACTTCTTTCACTTCAATATGTTTAGTATGATGTATAACACAATATAAATAATACAGAAGCATAGAATAAGATAATGGAAATATAAAAGAGGATATTGGAACAAAGAGAAGTACATTAAGATAGTAGCAGAGACACCATAGCTATATAACAAATTTTCTTTTCCATAGTATACAGAAAACAGTATCTATCTAAGGTACACACATAGCTCTCATGACTGTAGTAAGTTTGTATCTCACAGTCTGTAATGTATTAGAGCTTTTCCCTAGGTATAAGAGATGTGGATTCAGTCTCCTCCCCCACAGACTTTATGTGCAACATTGGACCAGTTATTTAGCCTTTCCATACTATAGATTCATATGTGACTTAAGATAATAGAATCATAGAAGTAGGGTCAGAAGGACCTTATAGATCTTCGAGTCCGACCCCCTGCCAGGGCAGGAGAAAAAACTGGGCTCAGATGATCCCAGCTAGGTAGGCATCAAGCCTCTTCTTAAAGACCCCCAGGGTAGAAGCCAGCACCACTTCCCTTGGAAGTTGGTTCCAGCTCCTAGCCGCCCTAACTGTGAAGTAGTTCTTGTGGATGTCTAATCTAAACCTACTCTCCAATAATTTGTGTCCATTATTCCTTGTCATGCCAGGGGGCGCTAGGGGAAACAGTGTCTCCCCCAAACCCTTCTGGTCCCCCCTAATGAGTTTATAGACAGTCACCAGATCCCCCCTCAGCCTTCTCTTGCGAAGGCTGAACAGGTTTAGGTCCCGCAGTCTTTCACTGTAGGGTCTGCCCTGTTGTCCCCAGATCATGTGGGTGGCCCTCCTTTGGACCCTTTCAATGTTGTCCACATCCCTCCTGAAATGGGGCACACAGAACTGGATGCAGTACTCCAGCTGTGGCCTGACCAGCATTGCATAGAGGGGGAGGATCACCTCCTTGGCTGTACTTGAGATGCACCTGTGGGTGCATGACAAGGTCCAGCTAGGCCTGCCAACCGTGACCTCGCATTGTCGGCCCATGTTCATCTTGGAGTCAATAATGACTCCAAGATCCCTTTCTGCCTCCGTGCTCTCAAGAAGGGAGTTTCCCATTCTATAAGTGTGCTGCTGGTTTCTACTGCCTAAGTGCAGCACCCTGCACGTGTCAGTATTGAAATGCATCCTGTTTATGTTAGCCCACACCTGTAACCTATCCAGATCTTGCTGCAGTCTTTCCCGCCCTACTAGTGTGCTCACCTCACCCCAAATTTTGGTATCATCAGTGAATTTAAACAGGTTGTTTTTTACCCCGTCGCCCAAATCACTGATGAAGAAACTGAACAGCGCAGGTCCGAGGACCAAGCCCTGGGGGACTCCGCTGCCCACTTCCCCCCAGGTTGAATATGACCTGTCCACCACCACCCTCTGAGTACGACCCTTGAGCCAATCTGCAATCCATCTAACTGTTAGAAATATTATTGAAAATGCATTATCAATAGTGTTGTTAGAACAGCACAGCTGTCAGCTCTCCCTGGTGGGAGGGGGAGGTTGGAGGAGAAGCTACTAAGGGCTCTTTGTATTAAGGTATCACTCTCTCTTTGTTCTGCAAATTTACTATCTCTTTGTTACAGTAAAGCATATACTCCTTAGCGTTCTCATGCAGATTAGAGTAAATTGCAATTTTTAATGGTCCTGTCCTTGAGGGCAGAGAAGGTTTGAACTTTTTGTAACCTAAAGTACTTTCTGAGCAGGTGCAATTAGCTAATGCATATAAGCCTATCTGCCCCGCATACTTAAGTAGTTAATTATAATGCACATGCGACAGATGACGTGACGTCATTTCATATATGTTTGTATGAACCGGAAATGAGATGTAAGAGTTCCTGCTTCTGCACACGTGCTCAGGAAAGAGGGGATAAAGCCTGCTGAAAAGTGTTCCCCGGAGGCAGAGGGTGGTCTTTTGTCTTCACTCTGACCCTATTTGCAAACATATACCTTTTGTGTTACTAATGGAGTGTGTCTGTGACTGAGAGTTCTTCGCCTCCCGAGAAACGAACCATAGCAATTTCTGCAACAAATCTGGCGACCCAGATGGGACCTTCTCGTGGACAACCCCGAAATCCAGTGGCAGAGCGCCTCCGGTACCAGGGGGCGTGCGCACCGAGCCGACTTTTTGGGCTCGCCCCTGGAATTTGAGGCGTAAGTCGGGATATTCGGGAAGTTAAAAGGATCCCGTGCAAAATTCTCAGTTTCTGGAGAGGCTAGACACACCTTGGTATTTGGATCGAGATCTCTGGGGTATCTGAGTGAGTATACGAATTCCCTTTGCCCAATTTGGTTGGATCCAGAGCAGGGGGTGTGCATGTTTGCTGGGGAATTTTCGGCTCAGCTCTCATAGTAAACCCTCTGTTACAGGGACTTTTTGGTATTTGGTGTGCCTTGGGCGCACTCTTGTGGGCAAAATGGGTACGGTTAGCTCCCATGTAGAAAACTCTGATACCCCTCTAAAATTCTTATTACGTCATTTTAATAAATTTGCAAAGCCGGCCGATTACGGAGTAAAAATGAAAAAAGGTAATTTAATTAAGTTTTGTCAACTCGAGTGGCCAACATTTGGGGTCCACTGGACCCCAAAAGGATCCTTTGTGCTAAAAGAAGTGATAGCTATCCATGAAATTGTTATGCAGAACGGGTATTGGAATCAGTTTCCTTGTATTGATTGTTGGTTGTGGGTGGTTCAAAATCAGCCACCTTGGATTAAGAATTACTTAGTAAAGTCTCATGTGATGGTTGTTAAGGAAAAGACTCGAGAGGGACCGCCTGTACTCCCTGAGTCTAATGAGGGGGGGGGTTCTGAATTGGTTGAGTATCGGACCCGCGCTCCGGTTGCCCTGTCAGGTAGCGAAGATGAGTCAGACGCCTCCTCGGGATCCAGTCCCTCTGCACCACCGCCCCCTCCCTTAGGGAGACCACCACCGACGTATCAAAGCATACCTAATGATTTAGAGCGTGAGCCTCAGCCAAGTGCCCCACCTGAATCGGGGAATAAGGGTTATTATTTGCGCAAGCCTGTAGAGTCACAGCCGGTGCTGAACTGCCCGATGCGAGAGGTTATTGGGGAAGGAGGCAATGCAGCTTTTGTCTACACCCCATTTAGCACTTCAGATTTATTTAACTGGAAGAATCAGAGCCCCTCTTTTCGTGAAGACCCTGAAAAGATGAGGGACCTGTTTCGATCTATTGGACAGACTCATCGACCCACTTGGGCTGATGTCCAGATGATGCTCCAGACCCTCCTAACCCCGGAGGAGAGGAGATTAGTGCTGGGAACAGCAGAATGTATTGCGGCAGCCAGAGTTGAGTCAGAGGGTGCTGCTGGTCATACTCTGCGTGATACCTGCCCTGTTGAAGAGCTGAGATGGGATAATCATACTGCAGAGGGAAGAGAGCTGAGTGCACGGTATCTGGGAATTATAGTGGAAGCAATGGGAAAGGCAGTGCCTCGGGTTACTAATCTGTCTAAGTTGTATGAAGTGAGACAGGGAAGAGAGGAGGATCCCTCAGCTTTCCTTGGGAGGCTGTATGAGGCGTTTCGCAGGTTTTTGGATCTGGATCCAGAAGCCCCAGATAACCAGCGTATGGTAAATCTTATGTTTATTGGTCAATCTGCTGCTGATATCCGTAAGAAGTTACAGAAAACTGAGGGAGGTGCTGGGAAACCGATTTCAGAGCTGGTGGAAATTGCATATAAAGTGTATGGGAATCGTGAGCAAGTGTAGGAGCGCAAAGAGGATAAAAAGGCTCAGCGACAGATGGCAGCACTAGCAGCTGCTATAACTGGAGGGAACCCTGGAAAGGCTGGGATACAGAAGGGGAAAGGAGAGAGAGTGGGAGCAGACGTTTGTGCTTATTGCAAAGAGAAAGGACACTGGAAGAGGGAATGCCCGAAGTTGAAGGAGAAGAGAGAGAGGGAACCGAGAGGTCACCTCATGCGGGCAGAAGACAAGGGTGAGGACTCAGAATGAAGGGGACGGGGATCTAAGACCACTACCCTTCGGGTTGGAGCCCGAGAAAATCCCATGGTAACCATTAGGGTTGGTGGCAAAAACTTTGAAGCCTTGGTGGATACTGGGGCTACATTTTCAATGATTCCAGAAAAACCCCCCTGTGCAGGAACTAGTGAACAGCATGTACTTGTGGAAGGGATTGAGGGAACGCAATCCCGACTCCCTGTTTGTAAACCACTCCTCACCAAAGTGGGGGACCATTTGCTTGAGCACTCCTTTGTGTATTCTCCAAGTTTCCCGGTTGCACTCCTTGGGCGGGACTTACTCACAAAATTGCAAGCTGAGATCTTTTTCAGAGACGATCAGATGGTGGTCCAGCTACCTGTCAAGCAGAGCTCGAACTATCAGATGGCTCTCCTGGAGGACCGACGCCCTGCAGTAAGTCCAGAAGATCACATGACTGGAGTAGACCCCTCGGTATGGGCTGATGGAACCCCTGCACGAGCTAAGTCCGTCTCCCCGGTAAGGATCGTACTCAAGGATGGGGAGGGGCCCGTTCGGGTAAAGCAGTGCCCACTCAGCCGAGCGGCCAGAGCTGGACTCAAGCCGTTAATAGAGAAATACAAGAGGTGCGGATGGCTAGTGGAAGGGTCCTCACCCTCTAACACCCCCATCCTTGGAGTCCCGAAGGCAGATGGGGTCTCATACAGACTGGTCCAAGACCTACGAGCAGTAAATAAGAAGGTCCTTTCAGACCATCCTGTAGTCCCGAACCCTCACACGATTTTGACACAAGTACCGGGGGAAGCTGAAATATTTTCAGTGCTATATTTGAAAGATGCTTTCTTCTCTATTCCCCTTCACCGAGAGAGTCAAAAATTGTTTGCTTTTGAATGGGAGGATCCAGACACTTTCCATAAAGCCCAACTCATGTGGACAGTTCTCCCACAAGGATTCGTAGCAGCCCCACATATTTTCGGACTTGCCCTTCAGAAGGATTTGGAGGAGTGGAAGGGATCACACCCCGCAGTGACTCTCCTCCAGTATGTAGATGACCTGCTAGTTGCAAGCCCAAACTTGCAGCTCTGCGAGGAAGCCACCAGGTCACTGCTAAACACTCTGGGGGAAAAAGGATATAAAGTCTCTAGAGAGAAAGCCCAAATATGTCAGCCTGAAGTCACATTTTTGGGATACAAGCTCTCAAAAGAAGTCAGAGCCCTGAGTGCAGATCGCATACAGGCAATCCAAGGTCTAACCCCACCTAAGTCACCCAAGGAGCTGCGGGCATTCCTAGGGCTAACTGGGTTCTGTCGATTATGGATACCGGATTATGGTGAGAAGGCTAGACCACTGTATGACTCACTGACTAAGGAGAGTCTCGCTAAATGGAAATGGAATAAAGAAATGCAGCATGCCTTTGATCTGCTGAAGGCAGCATTAATCCAGCCCCCTGCCCTGGCCATCCCAAATAGTAAAAAGCCATATTGACTGTACGTTCATGAGAATCAAGAGGTTGCATCAGGGGTGCTGACACAGCCATCGGGCCCAACCTGGAGACCCGTGGGATATTACTCAAAGGTTCTAGATCCAGTTGCACTCGGGTGGCCAGCCTGTCTTCGGGCTGTGGCAGCCACAGCAGTGGTTGTTGAAGAAGCCCAGAAGATAGTCATGGGTGCGGATATGGAAATACTCACTCCTCATGGAGTTCCCCAGATCCTAGGGACTGAGGGAGGGAAATTTCTTAACCCCTCCAGACAATCACGGTATGAGATATTTTTGCTCTCTAATCCAGGACTTACTTTCAAACATACTACAGCCTTAAACCCTGCAACCTTGCTGCCGGAGCCAGGGAAACCGACGCATGACTGCCTTGAGGTCCTGAATCAAACCACGCAGGTGCGACCTGATCTTGCTGAGGACCCAATTGAGGACCCAGATGTTGAATACTTCGTAGACAGCTCCAGCTCTGTCATCGATGGAAAAAGACGAACAGGGTGTGCAGTGGTAACCTTGGATAAGGTAGTATGGAGGGAGTCATTGCTGAGCTCATGGTCGGCACAGGCCGCGGAACTCACTGCGCTCACCCGAGCATTACAGCTGGGGACAGACCAGCGGGTTAATATATACACTGACTCTCGCTATGCTTTTTCTACAGTCCATGCGCACGGACTATTGTGGAAAGAAAGGGGTTTCATTACGGCCTCTGGGAATAAGATTGCTAATGGCCCCCAGATTATCAAGCTACTAGAGGCACTCCACCAGCCTAAAGAGGTAGCAGTCATTCTTGTACGGGCCCATGGGAAGGCTGCTGAGGAAAAGCATAAGCTTGGAAATGCAAAGGCTGATGCGGCAGCAAAGGAAGCCGCATTTATTGGGGGAGAAGCGGAGGAGGTATCCAGGCAGGCCATGTCCCATGCCATATGGCCATACATCCAGGATTTAGTCCCACAGTATTCCCCTGAAGAAGATAAATTTGCACAGAAAGCTTGTGCAGAAAAAAACTCCCAGGGGTGGTGGATAGTACCAGGAGGGAAAGTCATGATACCCAGGCCATTGCTTCGGGAGGTGCTGCAACAGCTCCATGCAAGAACCCATATGGGACGCTTGGCCATGGGTGATCTAGTGATCCGCCAAGCAGTAGCCCCAGGGCTATATGTAGAAGCTCAGCGCATTGCTACCAAGTGCATCACATGCCAGAAAGTAAACCCTTGAAGGAAACCCCCTGTGCCAATGGGAGGTAGACCCTGGGCAGCATACCCTGGACAGACATGGCAGATTGATTTTGCCGAGCTCCCACGGTCCGGACATCACGGGTTTTTACTTGTCATGGTAGACCAGCTCTCTGGTTGGGTCGAGGCCTGGCCCACCAGGACTGCCACTGCGGCTACAGTAGTGAAGTATTTGTTGCAGGAAATCATTCCACGGTATTCCCTGCCTGAGTCCATTGAGTCGGATCAAGGACAACACTTCGTGGGAAAAGTGGTTCAAGAAGTTGCGCAAACTCTCAAGGTTACTTGGAAACTACACACACCATGGAGACCACAGAGTTCAGGACAAGTGGAACGCATGAATAGGACTTTAAAGACTCTGCTCACCAAAATCTGTATTAAGACACGCCTTAAGTGGCCTCAAGCATTGCCGCTAGCTCTTACTTGCATTCGAAACACTCCCCGACGGGTCCTCAAATTAACCCCATATAAAATTATGTTTGGCAAGCCCCCTCGAGTCTTACCCCCTGGGATGCGAGAAAATGTAACTTTTGAGTTAGGTAATAGTGAGCTTCATATGTATGTTATTGCTTTGCAGTCTGTCTTGTCTTCTCTTCACAGGTATGCAGCCTCCTTTCAGCGCCTGCCTTTAGACGTACCGGTACATGACTTCTCCCCGGGAGACTGGGTCTTGGCGCAGCGGTGGAAAAAGGAACCCTTGACTGAGAGGTGGAGTGGCCCGTTCCAGGTACTTCTAACAACCCACGCCGCTGTAAAGATTGCTGGCCATGACCGTTGGATACACCATACCCGTGTGAAATGACATCCACGAGCATCAGAGGACATCAACTCCCAAGACGAGCTCACTCCGGAAGCTGAGTCGTCTTCGGAACAAGAAGCCAGCAAGTGGAGCTGTGAACCTGCTGGTGATCTCCAAGTGCGCCTGAGACAGCTTAATCAGAGCTCAAAAAATTAGACAAGAAAGTAAAAGGGAAACATTTAGGCTGTGTTTGATCTCATAAAAAGGAAAATATGGTGGAAATTTTAATGTGCCTTGTTGTTATCTGCATAATAAAAGAAGGCCTCGCAGCCGCTGGTCCTTTGAGTCCAGAAGGAGGTTTGGAGTTTCCCGAGATGCCCTATGGTTGGGCCCCTCTGAATGCCACTAATAGAAAAAATAGAGCCTTAAAAGAATACTATTGGATTTGTGGACGACGGGCCTAGACAATACTACCACAAGGGTGGACAGGAACTTACTACATGAGAGTAATTGTACCAGCTTTCTTTTTGTTACCGTCTGAGATTAGAAATAAGCTGGGAGTCTCTTTGTATGATGATTGGAAAAGGGCCAAGAGAAGTATTGATGTAAGTTTGACACAAGGTGGCTCCCAAAAGTGGAAGGAGGATGAGTGGCCTCCTCAAAGGATTATTGAGTATTATGAACCAGCTACATGGGCTAATGATGGAAGTTGGAGGTACCCGACACCAATATATATGCTAAATAGAATCATCAGGTTGCAGGCAGTCTTGGAAATAATTACTAACCAGACTGCCACTGCTCTCGAGTTATTGGCTCGACAGAGTTCTCAGATGAGAGCAGCCATATACCAAAATCGGATGGCCTTAGACTATTTACTTGCAGAGGATGGCGGAGTCTGCGGAAAACTCAACCTTTCTAATTGTTGCCTCCAAATAGACGACAACGAAAAAGCGGTCTTAGAGATTGCCAAAGAGATCAGGAAAATAGCCCATGTACCAATACAAACGTGGGAAACCACATGGAATAAGGACTAGTGGTTTCAATTATTTGGAGAACCCTGGTGGAAAAAAGTAGGATTTGTGCTTTTGTGTGCTCTGACTGGTTTGATTTTTATCCCTTGCCTTATTCCTTGTCTCACTAGATTGATAACCACCACAGTAGAAGGAATGCAGGTTGCAGCAGTCCCTTTGAAAGCACAGACTGTAGCAAAAGTCATGGTCCTCAGAAAAATTCCTCGTAATTATCTTGATTTGCCTAAATGAAGTAAAGAGCAGAAAGCATCTTGAGGGGGGATATTGTTAGAAATGTTATTGAAAATGCATTATCAATAGTGTTGTTAGAACAGCACAGCTGTCAGCTCTCCCTGGTGGGAGGGGGAGGTTGGAGGAGAAGCTACTAAGGGCTCTTTGTATTAAGGTATCACTCTCTCTTTGTTCTGCAAATTTACTATCTCTTTGTTACAGTAAAGCATATACTCCTTAGCGTTCTCATGCAGATTAGAGTAAATTGCAATTTTTAATGGTCCTGTCCTTGAGGGCAGAGAAGGTTTGAACTTTTTGTAACCTAAAGTACTTTCTGAGCAGGCGCAATTAGCTAATGCATATAAGCCTATCCGCCCCGCATACTTAAGTAGTTAATTATAATGCACATGCAACGGATGACGTGACGTCATTTCATATATGTTTGTATGAACCGGAAATGAGATGTAAGAGTTCCTGCTTCTGCACACGTGCTCAGGAGAGAGGGGATAAAGCCTGCTGAAAAGTGTTCCCTGGAGGCAGAGGGTGGTCTTTTGTCTTCACTCTGACCCTATTTGCAAATATATACCTTTTGTGTTATTAATGGAGTGTGTCTGTGACTGAGAGTTCTTCGCCTCCCGAGAAACGAACCATAGTAATTTCTGCAACATAACTGTGTAGGCATCAGTGCCACAGTCACCTAGTTTTTTAATGAGCATGGGGTGGGAGACGGTGTCAAAGGCCTTGCTGAAGTCTAGAAAGACTACATCCATGGCAACACCTGCATCCATTGCCTTTGTGACCTGATCATAAAAGGCAATCAGGTTGGTCTGACATGACCTGCCCCTAATGAAACCGTGCTGGTTGCCCTTGAGCATCATCCCTGAAGCCGGCCCATCACAGATGTGCTCCTTGAGGATCTTCTCAAAGAGTTTCCCTAGGATTGAGGTAAGACTGACAGGCCTATAGTTGCCCGGGTCCTCTCTCTTCCCTTTTTTGAAGATGGGGACTACATTAGCTAACTTCCAATAGTCTGGCACCTAGCTGGAGCACCACGAGTGCTTGTAAAGCCATGCCAAGGGCCCTGCAATAACCCCAGCTAGCTCCTTCAACACCCTGGGGTGGAGAGCATCTGGACCCGCTGACCTGAACACGTCCAGCCCCTCCAGAAGCTCTCTAACCCGGTCCTCCCCAACCTGAGGTCTGGAGGCATTCCCCTCGAGTCCGTCTGGCATCACAGCGGAGAAGTCCCAGTCCCTGCACAAGAAAACGGAGGTGAAGAATTGGTTAAAGAGGTCTGCTTTCTCCTCTGGCGCAACCACCAGATTGCCCAGCGTACTTTGCAGGGTCCCCACATTACCCAGTGCCTTCTTCATCCTCCCTATATATTTGAAAAAGGACTTTTTATTATCTTTGATTTTGGACGCAAGTCCTAGCCCTATGTCCGCCTTAGCTTTCCTGACAGCCCCCCTACAGGCCCGAGCAGAGGAGGTATACTCGTCTTTGGAGATAGCACCCCCCTTCCACTGGGTGTATGCCACCTTTTTGGTAAGCAGGCATTCCCAGATGCCCTTGATGAGCTAGGGGGGCTTTCGGGCACTCTTGCCCCCCTTGCTTCTTGTTGGGATGGACAGCCCTTGGGCCCTGAGTATCGTTTCCTTAAGGAACGACCACTCGTCCTGGACACTGAGTTCCCCTGTCCTCAAGGACCCCAGCGCATCTCCCACTAGTCTCCTCAACTTGTTGAAGTTGGCCCTCCTAAAGTCTAGGGCTACCGTCTTGCTGCAGGCCCTTGACACCATGCGCTGGATGGTGAATTCCAGCAAGCGATGATCGCTATTGCCCAGGTGGTCAAGAACCTGGAGGCTCCTTACCAGGTCATCGCCTGTGATATATAGGTGGTCACCACCCATTGAGGATCTGGGCCTATGAGAATTGCCCCAAATCACTGATGAAGCTTGTGGCAGAACAGGGACTTGAATTCATATCTTTCAAGACTTACGCTAGTGGCATAGCCACTTAAAAATCCCTCCTTTAAAAGTTAAGACCTCTAAACTATTTTGGTTCTTAAACCTATCAGTATGCTTTTTATAGCTCTGTTTACTGTCATGCTCTCCAGTTTACAACCTTTAAATTAGTCATATCCCTCCAATTACAGATAATGACCTTTTGTGAACTGGTTGGTTGGATAGTTATTCATTTGTATGGTAGGGGCATCTGTTTTGGAAGTAACATAGGCTGAATTTAGAATTGAAGCACAAGGGGTGGAGTGGGAGCTGGCTATCTACCAAATCACAAATAATGTTCCATTTTTTGTACCCAAAAGTCATTAACCATTTTAGTTATAAAAAGTAGGTAAAAATGAACCAGTATGTTCCTGGCAGGGTCAGGATTTGTTGGAGCCTGAGAGGCCAGTATGATGCAATTTGACAGGTGTCCAGGTCACTCATTGTAGGATAAAATATGGCATCTGTGCTACAGCTGAAGGGCCAGTGTCAGTCCTGGATAAGCTGCCAAATTGAGTTCCACTGGGAAGGCTTAGACATGACAGATAAATCGCCCGTGCAAGATTTGTCAATGCTAGGGCATCCAACAGATGCTTTAACAACTTAGGGGCATTATAATCCATTTCAATGGCATTTTAACAAAAGAATACTACTTTGTCTTCAATATCTATGATATTTTTAAACTATAAAGAAAATCGTTATATGTGATGTTGCAAGTGATGATAAAATATCATATGCATAAAAACACTGTGTTCATTTTACATAAAAACTTCCATTTAAGACCCCCATATCACTTAGAAAACTATGTACTGAATATGAACAAAGACCCAAACCCCTGGTCCTGGAACACCTGAGTGTGCAAAGGCTCATGAAAACTTTTGCCTTATTCCAGAGATGTAGTTGCAGGCTATGACCTGCTCTTTTATGATACAAGAGTATTGTATTCTGGGCATTAAGTGTGACAATCTACACAACATCCCAGTGGGACAAGCATCTGAAGAGTCCTTTCTTTCAGATGCAGATCAGCTGTGCAGTCCATGAGTAGCAAACTCTCTGAGCTCACCAGCTTGTTGTTGTGACTTCTGCTGGAGGCATTGCTTTGGCATTACTTTGGAACCCAGGGTGAACATGACCTCCACTTGCACCCTTTCTTCCTCTGCTTCAAAATTTGGGGGCAGGCAAGAAATTGTAGGTTAAGCAACAGCAATATTCATCCTGTGGATTCCAGAGATAAACCAAAGTATCAACTCCAGCAGAAGCCATGCTGAAGAGTCAGTGAGCTCAGAGAGCATGCTGTACATGTGCCACACAGCTGAAGTGAGGTGTGACCACACCCTTCCACTCCCCCTCCCCGGATCCACCCATAGTTTCTTCTGAGAATAAGTCAAGAAGAATTTTGGGGGCTCATTGTGTCTGAAGATGGCTCTCTTAGGGCATCACTACAAGCTGACCTTGACCTTGACAGGTTGCAACGGTGGGCGGATGAGAATAGGATGGGGTTTAACACTGATAAGTGCAAGGTGTTGCACATGGGGAGGAAGAACCGGCACCACACTTACAGGTTGGGGAACTCTCCTCTTGCCAGCACGGAGGCGGAAAAGGATCTTGGAGTCGTCATTGACTCCACGATGAACATGGGCCGGCAGTGTGGGGAGGCAGTCAAGAAGGCCAATCGTACCCTATCATGCATCCACAGATGCATCTCGAGCAGGTCCAGGGAGGTGATCCTCCCCCTCTATGCGGCACTGGTCAGGCCGCAGCTGGAGTACTGCGTCCAGTTCTGGGCGCCACACTTCAAGAGGGACGTGGACAATATGGAAAGAGTTCAGAGGAGGGCCACTCGTATGATCAGGGGTCAGCAGGGCAGGCCTTATGAGGATAGGCTACGGGACCTGAACCTGTTTAGCCTCCACAAGAGAAGGCTAAGGGGGGACCTTGTGGCCTGCTACAAACTGGTCAGGGGGGATCAGCAGGTATTGGGGGAGTCCCTGTTCCCCCGTGCACTGCCAGGAGTGACCAGGAATAACGGTCACAAACTGGCGGAGGGTAAGTTTAGATTAGATATTAGGAGGCGCTACTTCACAGTCAGGGTGGCTAGGGCCTGGAACCAGCTTCCAGGGGAAGTGGTGCAGGCTCCTAGCCTGGGGATTTTTAAAAGGAATGAAACTATGAAACTACACAAACCAACCCTACTGGTGCTAACAAAATAAGTTCCTTGATGCCAACCTGGGCACCCTGGACACCAGTGATTAAGTGGAAAGGATGGCTTGTGAGTAGCCCCAAGCAGCTTGGAGTTATCCTGACTGAACACTTTAGGGCCTCACTCAGTCTTCCAACTCAGAAAGTGTGAAGTCATGAGGAGACCATGTAAGAGAAGGAGCCCTTAAGAGAACCTCTCTCAGACACGGAGGGCCCTGAGATTATTCAGAGAAGGAGAATGGTCAGTCCCAGGTAATTAGTGCGTCTCCTTGTTATTTACTTTGCCTACTTACAGTCTTTGATGAGCTTTAATAGGAATAAGAGGGTAGGAGTTATTCTGTTGGCAGTGATTCCAGTGTTAGAAGGCTGCGTAGACATACCCTCAATTGATAGCTTGAAGCCTGTTACACAGAGAAAGATGATAGACCTCAGAGAGCTGGAGAAAGTTTGTTTGTTTGTCTATTTTTCCATCCAATATTACTCTTAAACCATAAAAGAGTAATAAGAAAGAATGCCAATTTCATCTTCTTTATCTCCCAGAAGTTTCAAACAAAACACTAATTTTTCAGCATCACTGTCTACTTTGGCTTTGGATGAAAGATGAAACAGGGATTCACATGAGGCTATTGTTATGCAAAGAAAAAAGAGGGGCATTTGTATGATTTTCTAGGACAAATCTTGTGTATCCATATTTAGGCACTTATCTGGGGCCACCATGCCTCTTAGTGCCAAAGAATTATGCGTCTTAATTTGGACAGTTCTGGTTATGTTGTCCATCACTTAGATGAAGTATCCTCTCACCTCAGAGTTGATATTTACAAAACCTTTCAAGTTTATAAAGTGAAGAATTTATCATCCAGTTGAAAGAAGTGTGGCATTATAAACAAGAACCATCGGAAAGTAGGGCTGGAAGGGACCTCACACAGCCATCCATCCAGTCCTGCTCAAGACAAGATCTTCCCTGACTTAACCATCCCAGCCAAGTGTCTTTCTAATCTGTTCTTGAAAATTTTCAGGATGGAGATTCCATAGCCTCTCTTGATAACCTGTTCCAATGCTTGACCACCCCAATAAAGTCCTTCCTAATCTCCAACCTAAATTTCTTCTGCCACAGTTTGAGGCCATTCCTCTTCATCCTGTCCCCTACAGGCACAGAGAAAAACCCTCTTTCTAATCACCTTCAGGTATGTGAATTCTGTTATCAAATTCCACCTCAGTCTTCCCTTCTCCAGACTAAATAAGCCTAATACTTTCAGCCTTTCTTCAAAAGTCATGCTTCTTTGGCCTCTAATCTTTTTGTTGCTTTCCACTGGAGTCTTTCCAATCAGTTATGTGGGGTCCAAAACATACACAGAAGGCATACACCTGATTTGAATTATCATAGAAAAGTACCCTCTTCTCTCACACATGTTGTCATGATGTCATAAAATTGTGCTGAATAATACACAAGGAGTTGGATTGAATTATATATATACAGCCAAAAGGAACTAGGCAGGTTAGGTAGATGACAAAGAATCTAGAGGCTGCAAAGTAACCATTACTAGCTAAATGCATAAAAATGCTAGTAACAACTACTATCTTATATCTATCTATTATTCAGTTATTAAATCAAAATTATAATCAGTGGGTGCAGCATAGTTCTGAAAGATCTATTAACATTTTTGTGTCAGTAATCTATATACTAAGTATCATCAATAATATCTTTTGACACAATAGGAGATACAGCACTCTATAAAGTCAATGATCTGCTATTTCTAGAAATGTTTCTGACATTTACATTGAGATCCCCCCCTTAAACTAGTATTAACAAGCAAAAGAAGTTAAAACACAAAAAACTATTTAAACGTAAGATTTCTGTTCCATACGGTTATACTCATGTGTCTCTGGTTACTAAAAATTTAAGTCACACATTGGTTTAGAACAGTGGTTGGAAGCCTTTTAGTGCTGCAGGCCAAATTGACCAAGTTCAAATCAGAGGTGGACAAGCAGGTGCTAGGACCCAGCTGCCACTGCTGCTTTTTTCAATGTGGGTATGAGGAAAAGACTTACTGCCACTGCTTTCCTCCATGGCAGCACAGGAGAAGCAACAGCTGCTGAAGAACCCTGCTGCCAAAACAGTCTGCAGACCAAAATCAAATGGCTTTGTGGCCTGGATCCGGGCTGTGGGCCACAGGTTGTCAACCCCTGAGTTAGACCCCTGAATTGTATCAATAAAATGAACAAGCAAAGATGAGAAAGACTTAACTTCATTAACTTAGTCTCGTGTTATAAATCTAATAGTAATTAATAGCAGTTCTCTATGTTAACAACAGATGGTACTCATGATTCTTAAAATGTAAGCATAGACAACTCAGGGCTTGGGAGGGCTTTAGTTCCTTCAAACAAACTTAAGAATTACATTAATAAAGTGAATGCTGAGTTGAGACAGTTTATTTGTCTCATTTTCGTTAAAGTGGAAAAAATTAGTCACAGTACAAAACTGCTCGTTAAAGCATTACTTTACAAATCGGGAAACATTCCAAACAATAATTGTCGCACTGGGTTTCTTGAAATGAATTCTTCTGTAGTAGTGTATTTATCCAAATCGAAGACGATACTGAATTTAAGACAACCCCCAGTAATTAGATTTTATAAACAGAACATTTCTAAAATTTGCTATAATCTTCCATGTGTAGAATCTAATTATTGGAAGAGCATCTTAAGTTGATCTTTACCACCACTGCACCTCTGAAAGCAGTCATAGGGGAGCCAGCAGTGAGGCAATGGGAGAAACTGTAAGAGGGCAGACAGGGGAGGAGCAGTATGAAGCAACCAGTAGGGGAGCATGTGGTAGGAGGCAAGAGGTTGGGGAAGCAGTAGGTGCAGGTGGCGGGGGGAGACAGTGGACAGTGGGACAGCTTGCCTTCTGATGCCTGTCCCCCCCTGCTACTTATCCCTCTCACTCCACCTCTGCTCCCCCCCTGCAGCCTCAGGTCCCCATCCCCCTCTTCCCCCTCATGTCTCTTCCCCCTTCCACTTACTTTTGCTCCAGTGCCACTAGGCTCTGTCCCTACTCCAACCTGGGGAACAAAGCACAGCCCTAGCCCAGTCCCAAAGCAGTGGTACTGGCTCCCTGCTGCTGCTAGGGGTTGGACTAAGGCTTTGCTGCATGCCCCAGGCTGGAGCATGGCAGGAACCTGTCAGCACAGAAGCAGGGATAAGCAGGGTCAGGAGAGAGGGGGAAATGAAAAAGGTGTGTGTAGGGGGTGGGGTGGGGGCAGGAATGAGGAAGGGAGGGTAGGAACCCTGAGGCTGACAATGGAGAGGCAAGGGGTGTAGAGATGGCAGGAAGCAACTGCAGCTGTGGCCCTGATGTGTGGTTGGAGCCAGAACCATGGGTCTCTCGAGTCTGGGAAGACACCAGATCACTGACTGGGGGTGGGGGTCCCCCAGCAGCTGATCACTGACCATGGGCTTCCCTTTCTCCCACCCCCCCATGTTAAATGGAAAAAAAAAGTCAACTTGGAACTGAGTAAATATATCTGTAAGCTGTAAACTATTAATTTTGTCCTTATATACATGTAAGACCAGACACCTGTTTCCACTGTGATTGTTCCCTTGTGAACTGAAGCCAGATTTAAATATAACATGGAACTACTGAAACTATACTCACTTTAAGCATGGTTGCAGGGATCACCAAAATTACTTTGTCAACTTCTTCATTTTAGAAAACAGTTCATATCTAGATTTCTGAACTAAGCTATATCTGGACTGACTACTTATCAGCAGATGCATGACAATAGATCCAAGGAGGTGATACTTCCCCTCTATGCAGTATTTGTCAGACCACAGTTGGAGTACTGTGTCCAGTGTTGGGCACCGTACTTCAAGAAAGATATGGATAGACTTGAGAGGAGGGTCACTCATATGGTTAGGGGGTTACAGAACAAGCCCTATGAGGAGAGACTGAGGGCCCTGGACCTCTTCAGCCTCTGTAAAAGACTGAGATGGATGTGATCTTGTGGCTGCCTTCAAATCCATTAGGGGGACACAGCAAGGGATTGGAGATGCTCTGTTCACCAGGGCGCCTCTTGGGGTAACAAGGAACAATGGTCACAAACTGAGAGAGAACAGATTTGAGCTAGATATCAGGAAAAAGTTCTTTGTAGTAAGGGTGGCCAAAATTTGGAATGGGTTTCCAAGGGAGGTGGTGCTCTCCCCTACATTGGGGGTCTTTAAGAGAAGGCTGGATAGGCATCTGACTGGGGTCATCTGACCCCAGCAGGCTTTCATGCCGAAGCAGAGGTTGGACCCAATGATTGGTTGAGGTTCCTTCTGACCCTAGCATCTGTGAATCTATTAATCTTTGTGTGCTGGCTGCTGGCTTGCAACTGATGAAGCTGAGTAACCAGTCAATCCTTGATGAAATTGAAAGCCCATCTTGAACTCACCTTGCTTTAATTTGAGGTTGTTATAAGAATGTTTAAATATTAATACTTTCGCAGTTTTCTATTTAAATCTTGCTTGAATAATGGAGATTCTAGAATAATTTTATTAAATTCCTTAGCTACTTTGAATAGCGGAGTACACAAATCTATGTTTGCATTTTCTTGGATACGTTCATTTCCTTGAAAATTCTGGCATTCATACAGGGTACTATATAAATTTTTGATGGATTTGATTCCAGAAAAAGTTATCACTTTCATTTTGTATAGATGGGGGGAGGAAATTAAATGTCATTTTTATAAAAGATTAACTTTCCGCTGATGAGATATCTAGCTTTACTAAGGTTTTGACAGATTATTTATAACATATAGGACTTTTCAACCAAGTTTAGAAGATTTTTTTTCGGTTTGTGTGTTTTTTTCATTGGTGATGCTATATGACCAGTTCACACTCTTTTTAGGATCATTTCTTGCATCCTTTGAAAACTTCTGTTTTACATTATACAAAATAATTCTCAGAAACCCAAGTTCTTCTGAATGGAGAATCTTTTACTTCCGGAGAGATAAAATGCCTCATGGGAACACTTCATGTTTTATGGTCTGAAACTTACCATCTCCAATAAATGACTTTTTTTTTTCAATAAATGTTGTGATTTCATGAAGAGTTTCAAAGAGTATTTTTAAGAAGCATTATACAAATCCATGAATTCTTTATAAACATTAATGTCATCCACTTATCACAGGCACAAAACTATTTGTGCTGAGAGAGAGTGTTGTTGCATCCATCATAAATGTACTTCACTTTCCACTAACTTTCTCAGAAAAAAAAAATCTCACGGGTTTTTTAAATTTATCTTGACTCTTTTTCAGTCATTTTGAAACATCTAGATCATATTCTCCTTGCAAACAAAGCAACTGAACAAAGTTGCAGTCAAACTCCATAAGTGCGTATTTTCAGCTTTTTCAGGCCATGGGTGCACAAGTACTTTTCTAGCAAGATAACATATATTATGTAGTATTTCTTCTTGTTTTATTCTTTTTCTTGAGAATACTTAAAATTAGGATCTCAACATTCTCATTTGAAGAATATCAATTCTTGTGTGGTGACATGAAAAAGGTGTGCGTACACCTACAATGAAGGTGCCAACACTGAAGCTTTGAAACACGTAAAACTTAGGGATCTTCCCAGAAGGGCGAGTCTGTAAATGAAGACACAAATAAATAATACAGCAGCTAGATGGCCTTTAAACTATTTTCCTCCCTTCCCTTCCCTGTGCCAAGCATAAGCCTGGAGACAGAGGTTGTAAATGGACAGACAAAAAAGGACAGTCAAAGAGGTACATAAAATTCAGTCTAGGCTGCAAAAAATGTGTGAGAAAGTGGGTATAAATATATTTTCACATAGTTTCTTCCTCTTGGGTACTGCAGAGATTACCTCAGAGTGTTAAATATTTCTACATCTTAATTTGTGTAATATTCTTATACTACTTAGTATTTGTATTGGGGGTGGGGAGGAATCACAAATCAGTAGCATGGGTATAGTTACAGTATTTTTCACTTGTTTTAACCTCTTCCTATGGGAAGTGGCCCAATATGAAGACCTGTGGTTTTAACTCCTATGAAGCAAAAAAAGATGTAGCATTATCAGGGTTGTTCGTAAGCCTCCTCCCAGCCTCATACACACATCTTGACTATTCACCCCAAAGTCACAGCTTTGGGGAAAGCTGGATATTCCTTTCCAGTTGCCATTTCCCAACCTCTGTAGCAACAGAGGTAGCTCCTTCAGGAAGCCCCACTGTGAATTCTTTTACAGGGCTGCCTGTTTGAGAGGGGAGAGAAAGAAAAATAATTCTGAGGATAACTAAGTAAAATGTTTAAGTAATGTGCAAAGTTTTGTAGCATTTTTAGCTTACTTGGTCAGTAGGTGCAAAAAGGGTGCAATGACTGTAAATGAGAAAGACAATCTAATTAAAATCAATACCCAAGTGTTAAAACATTAATGATACTAGCTCAAAATATGATTTATATATAATAGTCATGTTTTCCCTTCATTGTTGGCTTTTGAGCCTGTCTCTTCTTCAACAAGCAATAAAAAGTTTGCATTACAAAAGTAAGTTGAGATCTTCACACAATCACTTGTCTCTAGTGCCAGATATTTAAGTAAACAATCAAGTACTGTGAGATTCAAGACAAAATTAGCATTCTTGTCAAATAGAATAGAGAAGAGTGTGTCTACTCTTTCTGTTTCAGTCAATAGCTCATCTTAGAAATCCACCTTCTTCCTTGAGCGTTTGGATCCTCAAACAGTATCATTGTGGTATTACAAATTAGGAAACTGAAGAATGAGAAATAGGCCATGACACAGAATGAAGTCCTGAATAAAGGTGGCTAGGTTTCATGCAGAACAATGAATGTTCCATGAAATTACCTTGGAGTAATACCATACTTTTATATATGATACAGAAGTCTAGAGCAATGGAGTAGCCTTTGATCAAATCATATGTTTAAACACTTTGTTGGCAATCCATTTAATAAAATACTAGCAACAAAATGTACCTGAACATATAAATTACCTCAAATCAGAAGCATGCAAAATGAAAGCTACTATATATCTAACTTTATAGCACATAGTCCTATACAACATGGATAATTTTACAAGCATATCATTAAACAGCATTTAAACATTTGATAATCCCCAAGTTTGACAGCCCCCTCGCTGCTAACAAAAAAATCCTAGGGCAATGAAAGACAGGTCTGAACATTAATTTTGTCAACTGACATCCCCCCCCGCATAGAAAAAGATGTCATCTGTCAAAATATGAAGTCATTTTTTTTACTTCACAGTGAGGAAAGAAGGTAGAAGTATAGATATCCCTCCTTATCCAGATAAATGATTTTTTTTTCATACAGATAAGGAAAAACTTAAATGTAGGGCTTTTAAAAAATTTTGTTCTTAAATGGATTTTCTTTTTTGATATGTGTTATAAAATTTTTAAATGAATATAAATTCTTGGAGAAGGTCATAATACTGTTTCACATAATGACACATTTTTGTTGCCCTATGTACTGAGAGAAATGTTGCCAACCCAATACATATTTTTATAGACAATCTGCAAACTTTTTACCAACAGCCAAACCTTTTTACTGACACATTTCTACTGTTATACATTTTACAAAATGTAAATGTAATTCTTCTGCCAGGGTCTGTAATTCTTCTACCCTGCTGCTACGCCCCACTTACATGGGTTCAAATTTAGGCGTTTAACATTATCCATAGTAAAAAATAAAAATAAAAACAAGTTTGGTTGTCAAAAAGAAGTTTGCAGTAAAAAAAAAAAAAATATTTAGTTTGACAACCCAGCTTGACTGCAGCAATGCTTTTTTACACTGTACTTCCCCCTCCCTCCTGCCAGGATGCCCTACTCACTCCCCAAACCCCGATGCCCCTGACTGCACCCTTCACCATGCTGCTCCCTCCCCTTCCCGCCGCCCATCCCTGCCAGTTTTATCCCTACCTGCCCTGCTCCCTCCACTAGACTGGAATGGACTGCCAAAGAAACCTACCCATGATCAAGTGGTATTACTGTTGGCTACAAAGAACCAACTCACATGATCATCATAAAATTCTAGTTTATTGGATGCATGCAAAAGTCAGACCATAAACCTTGGTGCCGATCCCCTCAAACATACACACATTCACGCACACACACACACACACTCACAGTAGATAGCTATGAACACTAAGCACTGGTATCAAGATATGCCTATCCCCAGCACTGGAGTCTGCTGTCGATGGCCAGTTGAGGCTTCTTTCAGTGTGATGTTGCTTCAGAAGGGGGTCACCGGCTGGTCCTTCTGACTGGACAGGCAGGGTGCTGGTTAGGTCAAAGAGGGCACCCTTGAGGGTCATTCTTCGCTGCCATTTATCCCTCTCTGGCAGACTTCGGTGACTCCCCAACTCCCAGGTTTACCCAATTGACCTCGAGGGACGTTCCTCTTGGTAGCTTCTGGATGGCAGCTGTCAGCCCCAGGGGTCATGTCCATAGGTACATGCAGTCTTGGGAGTCCGTTGATGAATTTTGATTGATTCTCTGTCGTGATGAATAGAGCTCTGGAAGTGGTTGATCAGGGGTGGGGGTGTTTTTCATCCCCAAGTGTCTGTTTCCAGCATTGATTAATTCAAACCGGGTCTTCTGTACCTTTAATAGTAAAGTTTCAGGGAGTTCCTGGCTCTGTATTGATTCTTTCCTTGTCTTAGTCTGTAGTTTTGTAAGTGTTAATTGTCGCTCATTAACTTGCTTATCCAGACTAGCTACTGTGTTACACAATCAACCATGATTCATTCAGGGACCTGCTCCATACAGAGATTCCTGCCCTTGCTAACATTGTTACATGGTACGACTTACTTTTAAACTTAAAGTACATTTGTAAAAGCATCTACAACCTCTATTTTTACTATAAGTACACCTTATGTAAAAAAATAATAATATAATAAAAGAAAGAGAGGAAGGAAGAAAAGGTAGAAAAGAGAAAGCATCCCCAAAAGGGGGCAACTACTGCAAAAGGGGTTTTTGCCATATGGAGGAGCTTCACATTTGGGGGGGCGGCAAGCAAAAAGGTTTCTTGCTACCTTACAGGCAGCCTGGGATGCAGCAACATCAGTACATGGCTGAGAAAACATTCCCTGCAGAGTGCTGCACATCTATTTGGATACCAAGTAGCACTATTGTATTCTGTCTGTTGGAACTTCACTCAAGCTGTAGCCACTTAGTGTTTTTACTAATGGCAATTTTTTTTTTTACTGGCAACCAGTAAATTTATTCATAGTTAGCAACCCTGACTAAGAACTTATGACAATTCCAGAAACTCTCATTAGAATTTTACACTATGGGACTAGAAGTCAGAAATTCTGAGCTGTTCCTATCTCTTTAACTGAGTCATTATGAAACCTTGGGTGAGTGGCTTGACCTCTGCCTCATTTTCACAATCTAGCCACTTTTCTACAATACAGTACTTTAAAGTGTACAAATTAAAAGAAAGCTCAGTATCATTGTTTTCAACCTCATTAGACTCAAGGCATCCCTCAGAAAATGACAGCTCATAGCTTTGACTTATTTTCACTATAGAAAAATAGTAGAGGAGTTCTGTTGCTGAAGAGAACTTGGAAAGGCCATAACAGGTCAGAAATGTTTTTGAGGCTATGTAATCCTATATAAAATCTTTGGGACTATCTTGTGAATCCTGTATAGGTGTTTGCACAACTACCGGTGTTAATATTGTATAGTGCCCCGTGGCAGCCTTAAAAGGATCTCATGCATCTGAGAATGCTGCAACACCCTGGTGAAAATCACTGCTCTATATACGTGTAGTGCTATTATATTGCTACCAATTCAGCCAGCTGTCTGCAAAGTAATTCTGTACCAAGAAGAATGTTTGTTTCAGTGGTAAAGGGGTGGAGTAGAGCACAAATCCCCAATTAGTGTATTATATTTTGTAGGATGTAATTTAAATAAGAGGACCACAAAGATAATATGGAACTGCCTTTTCCTTCTTGAGCTAACTGAAAATCTGTCCCACTGTGTTCTGTGGCAGGAAGTTCCAAGGTTAACAATGCTGTTTTCAGTTCATTTAATGCTCTTATTTCTTGTATTTTGAGAAGGTAAGTAGGAGTCTGCTTTTCTTCTTTATACCGTTCATTATTTTGTATACCACTGTCTGTATACCACTTCATTCTGTATAGTCATAATAGTGGGGCCACAGGAAATAGTGCCTGCTCAAGGTTTGAAGTACATATATTAAAATGTAATTCTATAAATCAAAATAATAAAACTAGTAATTCATGCTCATTGTAAAACCAAAACCCAAGAAAATCAGTAAAAGGCACACACAAGCCACATGTTCATATCCACAGTCTACCATTTCTTCCTGAAAGCACTGAATACAATATTAAAGGCAAGACTGTACCCTTTATGCATTTCACAGCATTACAACACTTTCAGTATTATTCTTTTCCCCTCATATAACCTACTGTTTTCTTTCCTTCTTTGTCTATTACTATGCTTTGAGCAGATGTTCTCATTGAGCTTTCCACAGTGTGACACAGGTCTTTCTCCTGAGTGATTAGAGTTAATTTATAAACCATCAAGGTATATCAGTAATTCAAATTGTTCCTCCCAATGATGAGGGAGCTTCCAGAGGTGATGCTTTTGGAATTTACCTCAGATCAGAGCGGGATTATCTGGTATTACAGTAACACATTGCCAGCAGGTGCTGAATATTTTTATACCTGCCACTTGGCCTCCCTAGACCTGCTGCAGACTTACATTTCACTATTGTAATTACATAGACTTAGATTTTGCTATTGTAATTTTTCAAGGTCATGCAGTCTCCATAGGATCCACTGAAACTATAGTTAGATTGCTGTGATTTCATTAAATCTCTTCTGGGGAAACCAAAAACGAGCCTCTTACATTGCTGACTATTATATAACCAATTTTTAAAGCATTGTTGAAAATAAGCATCATTTAAGCTACCAAGTTATTAAAATCCAGCTATTGGGAGTGATAACAGGAACAACAGCATAATCAATATGGAGCTAGCTATTCCTCTGCTGAAATCATGCAGGAGGGATGTATGCATATAACATGCAGATAAGAATATGCAAAAAGTGCCCTTAATACCATTTTTAAATGACAGGGGTCTTCTTAAAATTATAGTCTAAGTAAAACATGAATATATGCCCTATATAGTTTAAACAGCTCATGGCAGTTGGACTCCTTGAAATGGTGGCAAAGGAGGCATTGAACATGTGCAGTGTTTGCCTTCTATTTAGCAGAAGGAAGTTCCCTCCAAGTGACTAGCAGATAGTAAAGGGGAAAAAGAAAACTTAACTTTTTTTGGTTTTTTTACACAATCTGGGGGTGTGCTCTAATACCCGAACTGTTAGATAAAAATGCATCACATCCTTTGTCAGCAGTTTTGTAAAAATAAAGAGGGGATTTTTTTGTTTCTTTTGGCTTTCTTACAAGTGTTCAAGATGAACTGTGTTTATTTTGAAGTTGATTGAAGTATATTGTAATGCAGTCAATGATTTTCATTTTGTTTTGCTTATGTTGTTAATTTTGATAACAGATTGGGACTCCATCCTAATTGCTACCTCCAGTGATAATTCTTCAGGCTTTATTAATCTCCATTCTAAGAGGGGTCAGCTAAGGTATTGGCCATATATTATAAACAGATTTTTCTTAAGGTGAAAGACAAAATAAGAAAGATAAGTAAAGATATTCGTACTACAGTGTTATTTATTATTAATAAACAACACAGGTAAATTAATATGTACTACAAAACTATGTACTATGTATGTACTTGATAAAGTAAAGAAATGTGACAGAGTATAGAGAAATATGTCCTAACTAACACTGAAGCAGAAAATTCCAGAAACAGCTAAAGTATCAAGGGTCATGATTAAATAAGAAATGAATCTTTAAAGTATTTATGCCAACATATTTGAAAGACAGAAAGAAGCCTAAGCTCATATGATCTTGGTAAAAGACCTTTTTAACTTTCAGGATATTATAAGTGCTACTTCTGTTACATGTGGATGCAAAATCTTAATGAAGGAGAGCTAATGCATGTGTGTTCAAGAAGTTTTCTGGAAAATAGCATCCATTTGCTGGTAGTACATTATCAAAAATAAATGATCAAACTGAAGGGGATTCATAGAATTCATAGATGGTAACAAAAGTCATTAAGTACAGGACAGTCTAAGTTACAAGGAAAGAATACAAGTTTCTGGTACAAACAGCAACTTGAGCATGTCATTAATGATAATAAATACCCTTCCAAAAGAGTAACAAGTATAATGGGATTGTAACAGGGAGCCAGAGGCTCATGTTACTTTAAGGGGATGCTGCACCATGCTAGCTATGGAGAAGTGAGCAGTCCAGTATCAACTGGCATAGGAGTTACTTCTGGGGAAGGGATTATCCTGGGATCTTGCTGGGTAAGCAAATGGGTAAAAGCCAGCAGATAGATGACAAGCAGATAAAGCTCAGACATCTAAGCAGCCCAGAAGTAGAAGCTGCAAACAGCTGGGCTAATCCTCAACAAGAAGGGCAGACTTGTCATCAGGTGCAGAATAGAAACCCTTGTGGGTCACTGGAGGACCACCTGAAAGGAAGGAGTGGGGATTTGGAGGCACATAAAACCAGTGGTTGAGATCAGGCAGTCAGTTGGACCTAGCAGACAGCATGGAGAGGAGCTCCTGGGCAGGATGATAGGAGGAGGGGCACTGAATGGCACCCAAGAAGTACCTGAGATCTACAAGTAAAGAGGAAGGGGGACTTACAGCTGGAAGGAAAGTTATGACCCAGTGTGGGGAGGGTTGTGGCCTGCCTTTATATTTTTATTAAGAACTGGAGGGCTGGGTCGTGGCTATGAGGGAGGTATGGAGGCCATGGAGGGGTGCCTGGCAGCACACAGGAACAGATAGCCTAGCCTAGAGTCAGGGGCCCAGAGGGCTGAGGTTGTTGTGCTTTGTTAGGCCAAGGCCAAAACGGCTAAAGCCAGGATCAGGCAGTCTGGTCTAGGGTCAGGGACCCAGAAGGTGAAGGGCTGGGGCAAGGCTACAACTGCCATGTGAGGGCTAGGAGCCCAGAAAGAAGAAGGCTGGGGCCAGAGTTGGCTTAAGCTGAGAGGTCCAAAGCATGGGGAGGGATTAGGGTCAGTGGCCCAGAGGAAAAAGGGACTAGTGTAGTGGAAGCAGCCCAGCCTGTGATCAGGGACCAAGAAAGCTAAGGGCTGGGATAGGGATACAGCTGCCATGTGAGTGCCAGGGGCCCAAAGAAGGATTAAACTGAGAGTGTCAAGCCCTGGAGATGGATTAGGGGCAGGGGCCCAGAGAAAAGAGGGGGCCTTGACAGGGCCAGAGGCCCAGCAAGCTGACTGGAGAGTGACAGATGGGCCAGAGGGCCCATTAGACAACTTGAAGTACTATCCATGAGGTATGGACATGGCTATAGGGGTGGAAGGAGACCATGAATAGCCCTTAATGTAACTGATGCCTTGGGGCATGGATGGGGCCAGGAGGGTTCCCACTTAGGGTTTGAAGGACAAGACTGGAGGTCAGCTGGGTATGGGAGGGACCTGCTGGGTACAGGAGGAACATGCTAGCCAAAAACAGGCAAGGGCTTGCTTTGGGACCCTAGGGGCAGCCTCACTTTTTACAATAAAATAATTCCATGAAGGGATGGCAGGCAAGAGGAGAAGGGAAGGGCCACAGTAGAGCAGGAGCTTTGTGGCCACCATGGGCATCACTGCCACCCCTGGGCTCTGATCCTGCTACAGGTATAAAATAAAGAAAATGAAAATTTAATCTAAAATGTTAGGAAATCTTTTTGATGGTGAATGGCAGTAGACTGTAACATTGTCAAAAGAAATTGTGGATGCCTCATTGATTGGGATTTTAAAATCTAGACTGGACACACCATTAGACAATGTGCTATAGTTAACAATTTTGTTCTGGGTTTAAGGTTGACTGGTTCATCTTGTAAGTCTTCTCCATTCCTGATTTCAACTTTTTTGCCTAGGACCATAATACAGGGACAGGACAGAATGCCCTACTTGGAAAAATAATCAGAAAATGCTCCTTTTTTGAAGGAACTGCGCTATTGTTCAGGGTGTAATAAGAAATAAACCATAGTCTGGCACCTGTCAAAGAACAGAGGGTTAATGTAGTCTTTATACCATCTTTACAATTCAATTTTGGGTGACCCATATCTATAATCTTACTCTTCCCTCCATTCTTTTCACTTGCAGGGTATGTATAGTGACATAACAATGGGTGAGCAGATGGGGCACATGCCATGGGAGAGGGCATTGGAATGGAGCTATTGGGTGCCTCACCCTCCCATCCCCTGTTCCCCCAGTTCCCATTCCCCTTCCTGCACCTTGCATCTTCTCTGTAGTGGCTTTAACTTTAACAGTAGCAGAGAGGGCTGAGTGAAGGAGCAGAGTCAGACATTTGCTGCTGCTGAGGAAGATGTCACCTCCTTTTTTGGACACCAGGCTTTAGGTTGCTTGATGCACATCAGCAACAAAAAAGAAAGTGACATCTTCTACAGGAGCACCAAACCTCTAATACCTCTAATCCCTGTTCCTGTTCTTTTGCCCATGGAGCTATAGTCAGGAAGGTGCTGAATGCAGATGGATGCACTACTGTCTGCAGCACAATACTGGGCAGTTTTGCCTCTGGGTTTGTACATATTGCACAGTGTAGTGCACTGTATTGTAAAGATGCTCAGCCTAGTTCTCATTGTGCACGTCTACATGTGCCCCCAACTACGTAGTCATTTAGTACTAAAGAAGCAGTTACTATGTAGTCTTGGCGGTGCACAGGTCGTTTTCGAACCTACTACGCAGTAGCAACAAGCTACTGCACACTACTGTGCAGCAGTGTCAGCACCATGGTTCGTGCCTGCCAACACTACATCACTGTAGCGACTAGCTCCATCACCACCAGCTTGTCACTACCTTGATGTAATGTCTCATGTAGACTGTAGCCAGGCACTGGGGTGCCTGCTACTGACACTGATAATAGGGCTTAGCTGTCAGTCATCAGGGCAGCACAGCCAGCAGTTGCCGAGGCAACAGATTGGGTCAGCTGAACGCCAGGGGGCTGGGCCTGGCCCATATAAACAGAAGAGGCTGAGGCCAGAGCCAGTTCCCTTCTGGCAGCCTAAGAAGTGGTGGCTCTGTTGTAGCGCAGAGTAGAGCAGGGCAGTTACCATCTAGCAGCCTGAGGAGCAAAAGCTTTGCTGTCAAGTCGAGCCGAGCTAAGTAGAACAGCCAGACCATCTGCCTGATGATGCGAGTAGAAAGAATCCCTGGCAAGGAGGTATTGCAAGGGGGCCAGGGTGGTGCCGGATTTATGTTATAGCCACAAGGCTCATTCTGGGGTTACAGCCGGGTGGCTTAGAGTTGCGTTAGAGCCAGGAGTCTTATGTGGGTGTTATAACCGATTGGCTTATGGTTTATGTTTGTGTTACCCCGGAGGACCGGATGAAGGTATAAGGGGACGGAGGAGGCCTCATTAGGAGCTCCCCAGGAAGGCGGGGGTGCTTCCAGTGTTGGAGGGAGCACTGCGTTTTGGGGTGTCCCAGTGGGGCAATTATCGGGACAGGCTCAGGGGAGCTCCCCAAATAGCATGGGGGTTTCCTGGGTGCCCTGAGAAGGCACAGAGATTGGTGCCCAGGAGCACGAGAAGCGCGGGACAAGCCCCGAGGGCAGGCAAGGGAAGCATTAGAGGCGCGAGCAAGGCCCAACGTGGGCAAGAATGTGAGGAACGCGAGGCATAGGCCCCAAAAGGGGGGGGAAGCCTTCTAGGAAGCCCCAGAGAAGGGTGAGGGTTAGCATAGAGGCCCGAGGTGGGGCAAGCTCGCGATTAAGAGCCTGAAGAAGGGCGGTCACACGAGTGGGAGCCCGGAGAGGGCAGGGCGCGTGGGACAGAGCCCGGAGAGGGCAGGGCGCGCGGGACAGGTGAGCGCCGGAGAGAGGCGCGGCATTTGGGGGTTGTGACCCCAGCCCCATGTGGGGCAGTATCTAGCCCAGTGGGGCGTGCGACCCAGGAGGAGGGTCGGGGGGCCAGGCACGGCTACAGGCCACCTGAGCCCGAGGGCGAGGAGCACGGGACAGGCCCCAGAGAGGGCGAGGAGCACGAGGAGCGTGGGACAGGCCCAAGTGCGGCCAAGGGGAGCGTGAGAAGCACGAGCAAGGCCCAAGTAGGGTGAGTGCGCGGTTGGAGGCCCAGGCAGGGTGAGCGCGCGGTTAAGAGCCTGAAGAAAGGTGATCACATGAATAGAAGCCCGGAAAGGGCGAGACAGGGCTTGTGCCAGGAGCAACAGGGCACCAGCCGAGTGCACGAGTACAAGCCCGAGTGGGGTGAACACACGTATAGAGGGTGCACATGAGGGAGAACCCCGGGTAGGGCAGGGTGTGCGGGACAGAGCCCGGGGAGGGCGCATGTACATTAGGAAGATCAGAGAGGGCCCTCATCGGAGAGGTCCCTGTATAAGGGTGTGTACTTAGAGTGCACCTCAAGACATAAGAACGTCTGGTACATCAGCAAGGCTTGGGGCATGCTATAGGGGCGGTTGGAGGCACACGTAGCCCATAAGGCTGGGGTGCACTGGATCACGGGATGGGGTAAGGCCAGTACGAGAGCACCGTGTCCAAGGGGACAGAAGGTAGCCTCCCATATAAACTGTATATAAAACCAAGACATGGTGGGTGGGAAAGAGGGTATGTTTAAGACCCAACTTGGCATGGTAGGGGCACCAGGGGAGATCACGGCCGCTCCTGTGCCCCGCCCCGTGACATAGACATGCCCAGTAAGTTCACTTCAGGTGCTGGAAGTGGAATAGTCATGGCAACATGCTGCTTCTCTTAAATTAATCTAAAGCTTCTCTAAACCCTAGTGAGTAGGGTGCTCTCACCACGGTGAATTAGTTTAAATAGCAGAGCACCGTGAAATACAGCTTTGTTTCCAGTACCTGAGCTAACATACATACCACTACATGGCAGTCTGGTCTGCAGTATAGACATATCAACAACAAAATTTATATTTTAAAGCCAGAAAACACTGATATGTTCAGGAGAATATAGAACTTATCCTTTGATTCTCTCATCTTGTGTTTTCTTCATGTATCTTTCTCAGCTCACAAACAAATCAAATTTCTCCCATTTCCATCATGGTATTTGGTAAATGGTTTTGTTTCCTAAGTACCACTTGTACACCAGCTATGGACTGCAAAGATTAGGTACATCGTCTCAGTTAAGGATACCAGTGTTCCCATTCATACTGAGTGATATTTTACTCTATAAATGTCAAACCATACTCTATTAGATCAATAATATGTTTCTCAACATTATTAAGGATATATCTACACCTATATGCTTAGGCAGAAATATAAAGGGTGTCTGTCCTCACTTCATGTACACTCACACATTCCCCATCTACCTTAGACTGTATTGTGACAAACTTACTTTATTTTGTCACAAGTCATTGATTGCTATTACCTGGTGTTCCTCTAAGAACAGACTCAACAGAATTTCTAGGCCAATATACCAATTTGGATCCGCATTAAGACTGAAATGCCTTTTCAACTAATTTATATTTAAGAGTATTCCATAATATGTATACATTAATGTTGGATTCTTATCCTGCAAGTCCAAGCTTTTGCACTGCCTTTATTACAAAGCAGTGCTACAGAAATGACAAAGCAACATATGCCTACATATACTTTAACATATATGAAGTTACTAGAGATGTGTCAAGTTTTGTTTTGTTTGTTTTTTTGCTGATATCAAGAAATACGGTTTCTAAATCTGTCCTGAAAGCAGAAAAAATGTATTTTTTAATTAGCCAAACCTATAAATTGTTTAAATTAGCTGATGCTTTGGTTATGACAAAGCCCTGGAATTTTTATTGCTCTGAATCTGATCTGCCTATCAACAACAGCATGACTTGTGGTACGTAGCAATGAGGAATAGTCCAGTTATTTTTAATTAAAGTTCTTTTCCAGCAGTTCCTACACAGGATGTTTCCCTTTTAGGAGAATAGGAATTTTACCTGAATAAAGACTGCCTGAATAAAGGAAATGCCCTTTATTTTGCTTATATGAAAGCAGAAGACAGGGCAGGGCAGAGACTAAGGCTAGAAATAGAAGTTACCAAATGAAGTGGATAAACTGTGCTGAGGTATCCTGGCACAGTTGATCCGCTTCACTGGGAAAAAGCACATCGCCCATTGATCTGTCTGCTGATGCTGTGAGACATGTGATGTGTTTTCCCGGGGCTTATGGGACTTACTTCTGTGGACCCTGTCATGGGATGGGGTCCCTAAAGATGGCTGTGTTACTCCTAAGGCCCCTTAACCAGGCCAGTTTGGCTCAATGGGCAACCTCTATTCTCGTCTACCATGTCTTGATGTATTTTTGTAATATAGAGAGGTTGCCTTCATGTCCTGTTGGACATAGTCTTGATGGATTTCCCCGAACCCCATGGGTCCTGTTTCAAAATGGGTGTTTCAGTGCACCCTAAGCTTATGGGCTATGTGCGTAGCTCCAACCACCCCTTTACCACACCCCAAGCCTCGCAGATGGTACTGACATTGTCCAGTCTAGGCCTTGTTGTAATTTGGCCCCCTTATCCTCCCTGGGCTCTCTGCAGCCCTGTCTCATTCTGCGCCTCACTGGCACCTGGGCTCTGTGCCCCACAAAGTGCTGCATCCTCACTGGCGCTGGGGTCTGTGCACCCCAAATGCCACGCCCTCTCTGGCACCGGGGTCCCCACACTGCAGTGGGCCCCCAATGAGGCCTCCTCCTTCCCCAGATAGCCTCACCCAAACCACCGGTCTTATACAACAGCAAACAAAACACAAGCCCCTGGGCTATAACATAATATAAAAGGTCAGGGTGTGCTCTAACCCTTTAAAAGGATCAGATTTCATCCCTGACACTAAGTGTCTAGTAGGCAAAGGTACCTGTGGAGCTCATGGAGCCCTCTTAGCCCTAGGTGCAGCATATCAGGCAGTTGCAGCGTCACTGGGCACTTGCTCCCTGGAGGCTCCTTCCCCTCTGGCTGCTAGCAGGGAAGTGCCTTTATATATGAGCCAGGCCCTGCCCCTTTCGGTCAACTGACTGCTGGCAGTTGTGGGCCAACTAACTCTTTCTGGCTGCCCTGGTAACCAGCAGCTGGGGCTCCCCACTCACTGCTAGGGCTCTCTCTCTAGCATTTCCAGCTCTTTAAAGAAGCAGGGCACCTAAGTGCTCGGCAACAGACCCCAGGAATACCCATGTGGGATGGGGCCCCTCAAGCTCTGGGAGAACCTGCCTGGCTTTTCCCACTTACTAAAATATGGCCCCAGAATCTCTGGCATGTCTTGTTAAGTGGGGAAGGCTAGGCAGGTACTCCCAAGGTCTGAGGTTTTTGATTCTGCATAGGAATTCCTGGGTTATACAGGATTCGGCCCCTCAGACCTCTAGAGCACCTGGCTAGAATGGCTGGAAAACATGAGCAGTTACCGCTGCTGGTGTTCTTTCACTGTAAAGAGACATCCACCACTAAACATGACACAAATTGATACCACCTTCAGCATGACCACATGCTGTGTGACAAGACATATGGATATCTATTTGCTTGTCCTTTGTGATGCCATAAAAATTGTTATAGTGGCATAAAGGCAACAGAAAGTGATGTCTATTTCCACCCTAACTCATTCAGAAAGGCCACAGTTTAGGGAACAGCTTACTTTGTCAGCTTATGCCTTTCTGAATGACTTAGACTCTAACATGCCACCCTGCCCTTTCTTCTGCTTCACTCCAGAATAATACAACTAACTACTTCTATAGAAAAGAAACAGCCAGCCCCAAATTTGATCCTTTTGAACATCCTTTTCAGCACAGGCCCCTATCCATTTGAGCAGAGCCCATTTGTCTACACTGACTGGCATTCTTCTGCACTGACTAAGGCAACTGCAAGCTATCTAGACATTTGCAGGACTGGAGCTTATTAAAATAATTTTAAAGAATGTTACTATTTTGTAATCAAGAAATTAAAAATAATATAGTAACTGCTATGCTGAATATACAGAGTCAGATTAGCAAAAAAGCTCAGCATTGACCTAACTGCTCTATTATAATTAGGGACTACCTAAATCATGGTTTTATTCATGGAAACTGAAATCCGGGGTTGCTGGATAAAAATCAGCTTTTATTACATCTTCTCCCTGCATGGGCCTTGCAGCCCACCCAGGAGGGGAAGGTGCCAGCTGGCAAGGCAGCATGAAGTGGGCAGCAAACACAATGGTGGCTGCCCCTCCTCCCCCCCTGCGTCTGTCCATCAATCAGCACTGAGGGGTGCGGCCAGATGAAGAGCAGCCTGTAGTAAAATTGGAAACTACTCCCTCACCCCTATTCCCCCTGAGGCCTCTCTGCCAGTTAGTACTGAGGGTTGGGGCCTCTTTGCCAATCAGTGCCAAGGGCTGGGGCCACCATGAAATGCCTGCAAAACGGGCTCTTTGTGCCAGGACAAAGCTTCAAAAATGGCTTTGTCTTGCCATGAGTTAAGTAGATCCCTAAATATTATCAACGGACAATCCCTACCTCAGAGTGCTGAGGGAATTAGCTGAGGTCATTGCAGGACCCCTGGCACGGCTTTAAGAGCACTCATGGTGCTCTGGTGTGGTGCCAGAGGACTGGAAGAGGGTCAATGTGGTTCCCATCTTCAAAAAAGGGAGGAAGGAAGACCCGGGAAGCTATAGGCTAGTTAGTCTTACCTTGATCCTGGGTAAGCTTTTTGAGAGAATTATCCTGGCACATGTCCACGAGGGGCCCGCGGGGAATGTTATACTTGGGGGCAACCAACACGGGTTCATTAGAGGCAGGTCCTGTCAGACCAGCCTGGTGGCCTTCTACGACCAGGTCAGAAAATCCTTAGATGCAGGGGTAGCAGTGGACATAGTCTTTCTGGATTTTAGGAAGGCCTTCGACACTGTCTCTCACCCCATTCTCATTAAAAAAATGGGGGACTGTGGCGTCGACACCTACACAGTCAAATGGGTGGCTAATTGGCTGGAGGGCTGCACCCAGAGTGGTGGTGAATGGGTCATTTTCAACCTGGAGGGATGTGGACAGTGGCGTTCCGCAGGGCTCAGTCCTCGGGCCTGCACTGTTTAACATCTTCATCAGCGACTTGGATGAAGGTGTAAAAAGCACCGTGTTCAAATTTGCTGATGACACTAAGATGTGGGGGGATGTAGGCATGCTAGATGGGAGGAATAGGCTGCAATTGGACCTAGACAGGTTACAGAGGTGGGAGGATGAGAACAGGATGGGTTTCAGCACTGACAAGTGCAAGGTGATGCACCTGGGGAGGAAGAACCAGCAGCATACCTACAGGCTGGGGAACTCCCTTTTTGTCAGTGCAGAGGCAGAAAAGGAGCTTGGAGTCACCATCAATGCCAAGATGAACATGGGCCGGCAGTGCAGAGATGCAGTCAGGAAGGCCAACCATACCTTGTCATTAATCCACAGATGCATCTCAAGCAGGTCCAAAGAGGTGATACTCCCCCTCTATGCAACACTGGTCAGGCCGCAGCTGGAGTACTGCATCCAGTTCTGGGCACTGCACTTCAAAAGGGATGTGGACAACATGGAGAGGGTCTAGGGGAGGGCCACCTGCATGATCGGGGGCAGCAGGGCAGGCCCTACAAGGACAGGCTCAGGGACCTGAACCTGTTCAGCCTCCACAAGAGAAGGCTGAGGGGGGATCTAGTGGCCTGTTACAAACTCCCCAGCAGGCATTGGGGAAGTCCCTGTTCCCCCGAGCACTGCCAGGAGTGACCAGGAATAACGGTCACAATCTGGCAGAGGGTAGATTCAGACTAGACATCAGGAGGCACTACTTCACTGTCAGGACAGCTAGGATCTGGAACCAGCTTCCAAGAGAAGTGGTGCTGGTCCTGGGGGTCTTTAAGACAAGGCTAGACGAACACCTTGCTGGGGTTGTTTGACCCCAGTACTGTTTCCTGCCCATGGCAGGGGGTCGGACTTGATGATCTTCTCAGGTCCCTTCCGACCCTACAAACTATGAAACTATGAAACGAGAGTGTTATCACCGAGTTCAATGGGAACAGAACTATGCCAAGAATCAGTACTTCTCCAACAATACATTCCTGTGACTAAGGCAACAGCAGTGCAATTTGGCTGGAAACCCCACTATTTGTGTTTTGTGGACAGTATCAGTTAAGGGGTACACAAAGAAACCAATTAAAAGGTTTATTGTTTTCCAATTCCATTTGAAATTCAGGAATTAGTGGCTGTTACATGAAAAAAAACCCTAAAATATAATATTTATTGGCTAGGCTGGGCTTTGGAGTAGTCCTTCAATTTTAAAGACAGCATATTAACTCCAAGTTTGGTATCTATCGCAAATAGTAGTGAATATTAAAACTGAATAGATAATAGCAGTGTGGTTGGTAGTCACCAGTGCACAGAGCAAAGGCTCTGAAGACAAAAAAAAAAGTGTTTTCACAGCTATATGGAGGACCAGAGGAGTCATCTGGAAAAGGGTCCCTAAGAGTGAAAATTTGTAGTGTCACTTTTTAAGTTAGGGCAGCTAGGATCTGGAACCAACTTCCAAGGGAAGTGGTGCTGGCTCCTACCCTGGGGGTCTTTAAGAAAAGTCTTGATGCCTACCTAGCTGGGATCATTTGAGCCCAGTTTTTTCTCCTGCCCTGGCAGGGGGTCGGATTTGAAGATCTATAAGGTCCCTTCCGACCCTACTTCTATGATTCTATGATTAAACACAAAATCCTCTCTATATAATAGAATTCCAATATTTAATATAGCTGCTAGCTAACAAACCTTTTCTAATCTCAATTTCTCATCTCTCTATCTCTGCCCCCCTTATATCTCGTTATATAAAACATTAGAACATCCATGTGTTGCTAAGGACGTGCTTATGTGTGTTTGCAGCAAAAGTGTAGGGAATGACTGGTCTGAAATGAAATGCTGTTACTAGGTAGGGCTATTGCCTTACCAATGTGACATAACTCATAACTGTAAAACCCAGCATTCCAAAGAAAATATGCTCTCATTCTACTATGAATGGCTGCATAGATTATAACTTAAAATGTATTCACGTAAAGCTAATTTCAGCCCTTCTGAATATTTTTTTTTCCAATTTAAATTTTCTTAAATAACTATGCTCATTAAAAAAAAAAAAATCACATAATCTTTTAATCTGATCTCCAGGCTGTTTCTGACTGACTGCAATAGGCATATTTCCATATAAAATGTGAAATAACATTTTCTTATTATATTTATTTTCCAGTTACAACAACTGCAAAGATTCTCAGTCTTCCTTTAAAACAAAAGGATCAGTCATCACAGTTCTTTATAACCTAACAAATATTTTCCTCATTGAATCATTCTACGTATATAAAATAATATATTCTATAATGTTTAAAAGCAAGTTGAAGGTACACTCCATGACCACTGAATTTCTAAGTTATGTGTTTATATTTTAATTCATTTAAAAGACTCAGCAAAGGACTCCATCCAGACAGGAATCAAGCAACAATATCAGCAATGACTCTAGATCCTGACAAGTTAGACAGAGTGTTTGTTCCTTGAGGCAGTTTCCTCAAGGGCGATTAAAAAGGGAAATGAGAATAATTGTAGCCACCTTTCGTTGGTGTGCAGACCACTGCAGCTAGTGACAGAGCTGCACTGTGGGGCTTCATGAAAAAATAGGCAAGTTGTCTGCGTAGGCATATGCATATTGGAATTATTAATTTTAATTGTGATTTCTCAATAATTTTATGAAAGATATGGGCACAGGTATGTATTACTCTGGAATTGATATGTTCCATTATCAACTATATGTACTCTAGGGCCTAGGTGTGTTGATGTCTTCTTCAAATGTAAGCAGGCTGAGAAGGTGTTATGAGTACCTCCTTAAACCCCACCCTGGTGTTGTCTTCTTGCCCGCCATGACTTTGATGTTTCTTATCTTGATTCTGGGAGTTGGCCCTCTGGGGAAGAATTACCCCAGACTTCCTGGTGACATCCTCCCCTGCACCCTGACCTTACCTACCCTGGATGTCAATTCCAGAGAAAAATCACTGGGGGTGACCCCTTCTCAGGGGCTGTTTTCATCTCCTGTTCCTCCAAGGTTAAATGGGTGAAGCCCATAGCCCTTTAATTAGTCCCAAGATCAGTCCTACAGGAAAGGAGAGGCACCACCCTCTTGAGTATATGACCCCTGTCCATGCCCACCTAAGGGATAATGCAATAGGTTCAAGTCCAAAAAAACCCACCCTCATCCAAGGTCAAACATAAATGTCTATAATGGAGGGGGAGGATCACCTCCCTGGCTCTACTTGAGGTGCACCTGTGGATGCACGACAAGGTGCGGTTAGCCCTAATTCATTAAGCACTAAATTAGAACTCTTACAGGGACATACACCATGAGCCAGAGGATCAACAGTTGCCTACTGTAAAGTCTTCCTTTTCTTGTATCTGGAGTTAATGACCCTAAAGAATTATGGGCCTTATTAAAATATAATAAGATTAGACAGAAAATGGATTTAAGCCTATGTACCAGCAATGAGTATGGAGGCATGTACATTTAAAGCTATTTTTAAAAAGGTAGGGGGGGCTCTTTTTCTGAAGCAAACAACAGCTGTTACGACATAAATTTGGAGCCATTTCAAAAGGGAAATGTTCCAGAATAGGAGCTGCTGGTTGGAAAGGCACAGCATCTGTTGCATTCTAACTGCTACCTGTGGACTAGCCCAGTGCAATTCAGAGTAGCAAAACTGCTCCAGCTTTAACTCTAAATGAAGCAATATTACAACTGGAGCAGTTGTGCTACCTATGGGGCACATCTACTCACTGTGCAGTATCCTAACAATACTAAGCAGTAGCAAGTTGCATCACAAACAGTGCTAATACGTTACGGGGCAGTATTATTAGGCTACTGCGAAGTAGTGTCACTAAAAAGACGTGAGCTGGCAAAACTGTGCAGTAACTCCATACTATTGCTGTATTCTGAGTGGGCTGGGAAATTTGAGTGCCTTTAAAGCTGAACCAATAAAATCAGATTTTCAAAGGCAGTTAGATGTCTAACTGCAAATAGACACACAAAAAGCTAGAACTCTTGGTTCCAAAACGATACCTTTTATTCGACCAGCTGGAAAATGGCAAGAAAACTGTCCTTTCCTGCAAGCTTGATGAAGGGACTTTGATCCCAAAAGCTTGCAGAAAAGGACAATTTTCTTGCCATTTTCCAGTTGGTCTAATAAATGGTATCATTTTGGAACCAAGAGTTCTAGCTTTTTGTGTGTCTTTTTGTCTTGGACCAACATGCCATGCCAGTGCACTCCCAGCTGCTGCACTGTACCAGAGCCTTGAATGGGCTTAGGTGTGATCCCATGGCTGAGAACAAAAACAAGCTGATTTTCAGTCATTCAATATAGATTGTAGTAAGTATTAATGTATGACTGCTCAGAAAACTTTTTAAGTCACATTAATGCTTACTACAATCTAAATGTAGCATGTGCTAAGTAAAGAGATGCTTCTGTAAGCAACAGCTTACTTCATCAGATGCTACAAAAGGGCTTGCAAGGCATTCAAACAGAAAAAGTTATTTAAATACAAAGGATAGAAAAGGGAGGAAGAACAGAGAGGACATACTACTGTCAAGAGAGGCAAAAGTGGGTTGGAGAAAGAAACAAAGCAGTAAACCACAGGGTCATGGGGCTTATGAAGATATATACAGTTAATAATTATAAGTAGTAGGGCTAGGGTTTGAACCTTGGACTCAAGCTGTGGAGCACCTAGTCATGCAAGAGCTTCCATTGATGGCATAGGACTGTCTGTGGGATTAAGTGCAAAAGATGGCTCAGTCTAGCTACAAATAAAAAACACGTCTATCTGTTGCTTTGTTTAGATTTCACAGCATAACATATTCAGCCATACGCAGACCATGATAGCAGCCATCTGATGCACAAAAATAAAACAATCAATTGCCAAACTAAGGGCCCATATTGGAAATAGTGTATAAAGTACACAGTTGAAATTTGGCAGTTTGGGGTGATGGAAGTATTTGTACGTTTAAACCTTAAGCTTGTACCTATAAATCCAAGTACTAGGGTGTGCAAAAACGAAGTGATCTAATACTGTGCAAACTTGAGACTTGTACATTTTGAGGCCAACCTGGGGATGTGCCAAGTTGCCTCAGTGTAGCTTCTTGTCTTCTGATCTTCTCTGCACAAAGTAAGGTGCTGTATCTGCTGTACCTAAGAGAAGCAACACGTTATGGCTGTTGGTTCCTGGCTTGATCTCATGATTTTAATTCCTCTAGCTTTAAACCCTAAAAGGACTTGTATTATTTCAGAATGACTACAGATCCCCACAGGTATGTCCAAGTTCTTGAAAAGCCTCATTTGATAGCTGGCAAATGTCCAAAAGTAGCAACATGCACAGCATAAGCCTAGACTAAGTCACATAACAAGTCTTTAGCACAAGACAGGAATGGAACCCCGGTATCTTATTTGTCAAGCAATCTTAACCTATTGCATATATCACTGAAAATATACATTTTGAAACCTGAGCTGGGAAACAGTAGAATGGCATTAAACACTGCTGATGGGCTGAAATTAAATTAATCTTTAGAAAGTCTGGTGATAGAAGCTACCAAAAATCATGTCAGAACTAAAGGAAGGAAAAGCCATACACAAGACAAGAAATCAATGTTTCATACCATTAGGGAGTTGATCTGGCTACCATTTCTGTAGCAAAAATTATCTGTTTCCTGTCTGTGCATTTTGCAAGATGTTGGATAGTTACTACAATTGAGAATGGTGCTTCAGTCTAGCTGTGTTATTTTGTCGGTCCAGGAGTGAATGCAGCTTTCATTCTGCTGAAGTAGTTTTAGCTCTACACTCAAAGTAGACCACCCTCTGGGGTCAATATCTTATTTTGAGAAAATCAAGTTTGCCCAAAATCACATTTTTTATTATACCAAATATCTGGGATTGCTTATATCTATCTAGATTGCAAAACTGCTATCTAGCCTCAGAAGAAGAATATTTGTTATCTGCTGAGGAATACAAATATCTTTTTTCACGTTCAGAGAGATCACTAAGATTTTATAACAGAGAGAGCATAGGTTTGCAGATTTTGTTTGTGAGTCTCACAAAATACTGCAGATATATTTATTACTTTTAATAACTCAGTATGTCAGAGCCCAGTTGAATAAAGTAGAATAACTGCGAGTTTTGGCTTTTTTTCATTTTAATAGCCAGAAGGAAAATAGCATTAAAGGAAGTGAACTTGATAACTTAATAGTGGGCGATTTGTACATACTCATTATTGAGTCTGCGGTTCAAAGTTCATCAGAGCTGATCTACTGTTCCTACTGGAGACTACTGTTATTTTAGAGTCCTTCTAAATAGGATTTCTTAGCTGTATTGAAACTTCTGCTTTACTGTTCTCTTTATATTAAAAAAACTAATATTTTAGGTTAATTTTCTCTTGTTCTGCTTCCCTATACCTTCTAGTCAGTGGGTGCCAGGAGCATTTGAGCCCTTTGCACAGCGGTGCATACCTATTTGGGATAAGTGATGATGCTCCATGCTAGTTCCTTAAAGGAACCATCTAAAATGGTAACAACAGTGTAACCATCTAAAATGGTAAGGACACTGTAAGGACAGTGGCATGGCCATTCCACCCAGTTAGCAGAGCTGGATTGATAGGGAGGGAGATGCAATCTACAAAGCTTGACAGTTTGATTAACTGCTTCTGTATTATACATTTCTTAGGGCATTTTATAAAGAAGTGTGGAGTAAAACAGCCAGATTTTCTAGAATTTCCTGCTGCAGCTCAGCTCCTGTGCACCTCCTCCAATCTTACCCTTTATGTCTGGGGTGTTAAACATATGGCCTGTGGGCCAGATCCAGCCCATGGGACTTCTTTGGACCTGGATAACTCACCTCCAGGCTGTGGAGTTTGTTGCTTCAGCTGCCAGAGTCACTGTATCAGCACAACTCCAGAATCTAGGTTAATACTGCTGCAACTTGCTCTCCTGCCCCTTCCCTCACTTACTTGCCACCGTTGGGGGATTTTTAGTAGCTGCCGGTGACTAAGATCAGCAGCAGGGGCAAAAGGGGGTGCGGAGTTGCAAGTGCTGGCTACATTAAACCCCTGGGTTCTGGAGCTTCGCCAACAGCAGTTTCCAGCAGGCGTGGAGCTTAATGTCACTGCTACTGGACATTAAGCCCCGTGGTTTGGGACTTAATGATGGTCATGAGTCATCTGGCCTGCATAAAGCAGAACCCAATGATTTTAACACTCCTGCCTTAAGTGAATATAGAATAAGTTTTTAAATAAAATGATTAGGAAATTCTCTCCTTACCTGCCTCCATCATTCTTGAATGAAAAGAGAAATAACGGATATAAAGAAGGACAGATTATGATGTATTTCTATATGAAGAAAACACTTAGGAAACAACAGAGCACTGGGATTCACCAAACCTAAATTTCCAATATTCTACTACTGGTTTGATTTTTAAAAAACAAATCCTGAGGTCTGTATTTGGTGCCTTTTTCCCCCCATGTACTAAAACTTTGCATGTAAATCGCTGATCTACACATCCTGGACTTGGGCTTGCAAATATAGATGAGCAGATGCATATGGAAGAATATATGTTTATTATGTATCTCATTTACTAAAAATTGATCTGGCTATATCTCTGTGTCTCAGTTTTCTCATCTCTGTATTGAAGATAAATCTTACATACTTCATAAGGGTGTCTTATTGTTCAATACATTAAGGCTTGTGATACACTTTGAGAGCTGAAGATGCTAGCATACTAAACTGCAAATTAGTCTTATTACTAAATTTCAGTTTAGTGAAAGAAGCAGTGTTCATACTTCTGGCCATAGACAAACTCTAACAAGTTATTGAAGCACTTTCTTCTCCCCTGCCTTCCTCCCCCACAAGTTGTTTTTGGGTCCCACAAATTCATCAGGGCTCTCCAATGAAAGTGGAGGTATAGTTCTTGAGAGTAAAAGCATATAGGACTAAGAGAAGAGGTGAACAAAAATATGTATGACTTCATACTGGAAGGAGCAATATCACTTTTGAGATGCAAAAGTGACTTGAAAAGATTTCTCAGAAAAGCCTGGAGCTGGTCCAAGTTTATAATAAGACTAATCAACTTCCAAGGCAAAGATAATATAGATCAGAAGACAAAATCAATGAATATTCTGGAGGGAAATGTGTAAAGGTTCTGTGATGAAGAGCTAAGTCAAAGGTATATTTAAATGAAAATGACTCCTGATCTGATCAGCCAAGATGAGACCATGCATGTTCCTTTTATGGTCTCTCAATCTTTCTCTAGGGAACATGGCACTAAAAGTAACATAATTTGCATTTGTTACAAGTTTGTTTGTTTTTTTTAATTTTCATATGTGTGCATGTGTGTATATAAATGAAAATGCAGTATTCTCAGGAAAAATCACATTTCAAAAAATTAAAGAACTACAGATGATTTATCTTCAGTTGTATAAATAATTTGACCTTGTCGGGCCATTAATGTACAACCTAGAGAAGAAATTTATATTATACAAGGTCTGAACTGGGAAAAGATGGAAAATAAAGTTATTAGTTGAGGAAATAATTTTAGATAACTTTAATTTTAGATAATTCAGCCATTCAGCTGGTTTAAAATAGTTTAATAGCATTAAATTCCCATCCTCAGTCAACTTGAGAAACAAAGAGTTTTAGCATGTGATCTTTCATGATTTTGGAGGTTTTGTTCCTTAGCTGCTATTCAAACATGCTATACTTACACTTTACTAAAAATAACATTTGTGGTAAGTATTTAGTGCTGAGTTCTGGCTATTTAAGGGTCCAGTTGTAAAAGTAAACTTTAAACGCATGCTTTTGAGGTATATTGTAAAATCCCTCTGTTTTTCTGCAGATTTGTACTAGTAGATCATGGGATCACCTTTGCAGATTTTATAGTAGAGATAAAATACTTTTAAACTCATACTTCCCCTTACCATTAGTATTTATTTTGTGCATTATTCTTCAACCATGTGGTACTGGCTTTTGAACCAACCTGTTGGCTACTTTTTATCTAAATTAATACTGAACATCTCACTAATGGGAATACATTATCAGAAGAATAATCAGTGTTCAGCTGAACCTGCAGAGTCCCAGTACTAATCCTAAATAACTCAATGAGATTCTTGGACAATAGTAAGAAAACACAAGATTTTTTTAAAGCAAGCAAAGATCATGTAAATCTTGTCAGATTGCTCCTCTGAGTAATGTAGTTAAGGATTAGTTTGCAGCGCTCAGGAGTTTCAGCCAGGCATTGATTATTCTTTAGAGAATGTAATTCACAGTTATTAAAACTGTCTGGCTAAAGAAGATCACTACAACATGAACTGGAAGCTAACTACAAACTAAGGTTTGATGAGTGGCAATGAAAAGGTCTGGAAGGAAATCTTGAGATGATGCCAAGGTTAGTGTTGGTTTTGGTGTTATTTAACTTACTCAGTAATGATCCGGAAGAGATGAGAAGAAGTGTGTTAAAGAAATGTTAAGAAGTTATTAAATTGGGAAGTGTTAAAAACTGACAACAGTTGACTAATGCAAATAGACAGTAAATTCCCCTGTGGTGAGAAAGTACATTAGCCAGATGTGTCTGGCCCAGTTCTAAAGGCTCAAATTTTGATAAATGACAGAGCAGAGAATTTAGATAAATACTTGTGGTAGAATCTTAGTCATGTCCCTAAGCCTTTCACACAGCTGAGGTTCTGTAAAGGGGCATCCATAGAGTCCCCCAGGAAAGGGAAATCCCCTATTAGCATATAACCAGCAAAAGTGAATAGTGATACACACTCACTCCATTCCTTTATAGAGGCAGGAAAGAGGCATTCATTTTTTCTCTTGATTCTGGAATATCTCAGGAGGCTTTATAGAACCATTGCAGATACTGTCACTTAGAGCAGACCTTCAGTTGTTTATACCATGTCATCCATTTCTGTCTTAGCTTATCTAAATTCAGAGAAAAAGGGGTCTCCCTTCTTTCCTTAGCATTTGTACAAGACATGGCAGCATCCTGTAGCAGCAGCTGATTATCTACTTGCATGGATAATGCACTGGAATGGAACTTAATTTCCAAAATTTCAGAAGACATTTCCTTTTTTTTATTGTCTAGGTGCTGATAACTGTTTTATGCTTGGAAGATGCATTTAAAATGTCATTTTCTGGATAATTTTTGTTGAGTGTGTGTGTTGTCATCTCATAAAATAGGATGGTCCTTACTATATATATGGCCGGGTAAAACACAGTAGAGACTTTAAACCAGAACCAGCAGAACTCCACTGATGTCAGGGAAGTTATACCAATGTTCACTAATGGAAAATCTGGTCTGTTGCTGTAAGTCTGGGATGGCTCTTGAGCTACGCTGAATTTCCAGACTTGGCTTCAGTGACAGAACTTGAAATTTGGCAGAAGTATTTTCAGCACAAAAGTGCTTTTCAAAAACAGAAAAAAAAGCAGGCAGATTTGAAAAATGCTGTTATGTTTTACTAGTGGTAGATAAAACAAACTTTTTTGAGGTAAACGACACGTGTGGGAAGGCTTCAGAATACAAGCTGTAAGTCAAATTCATTGTGCCTGATTCCCATCCTGCTTACATTATTTATTTTTTTTTCAAACCAGTCTATGCTTGCTCACTTCACACTGCTGTGAATGAGAAGTCATGTAGGCGAATTATATAAAACTGTCATCATATTACTGGGGGGTGAGTTGCAGAAAAAATGTTGCTTCCTCTGCTTTATCACCAGTCTCGTTCCTCTCATGACCTCAAGGTGAGGGCTGTAATGTAGGAAGGGGCGGGTGTAACTTCTTTCCCTTGAAGAAGCACACAGCTGCCCCAGCCACCACTGCTTTCTTCCCCCTTCACTCCTGTCTTGGTTTAGAGTCCTATACTCCTGTACTTACTCTTGTTATAGAGTCCTGTATTTACCTGGCAGGGGAAATACTGCGACCATGAAGGTGGCTGGGGAAGTACCCTGACCAAGGGTAGGTGGCTTAAGAATGGCTTTGTGTCGTGCAGGGTGCACCCGTCAGCTTGGAGACAGGACTCCCTATGACAGCCTCGTAGTTAGCTTTCCAGTGGGAGGATCTCAGCTACATGCCAACTTTATGGAAATGGGAAATTCCTCCTAGCTTGCTCCTGCGGCCACAGGGCTGAGGGCAAGTGAAATTTGGGAGCATCCAAACCTACAAGCTTCTGGGCTTGGGCCTGCACAAAGGATGCCTGCCAAAGGGTCTGCAAGTAGCTGAAGCCCCAAGTTGAAAAATCTAGGGTGGAGGATACTTGGTGGTAATATGGCCACATAAGGTTTTTGAGTAATTCAAAGGATTCAGAACTAATCTCGCTAATTTGACCTGGGACACGTGTGTGCACACATGTGCACACGCACACAAATCCTTTAAAAAAAAATCTTGTTATAGAGTCCAAGAGCCCTACAGTCATAGGGAAGTTTTTTAGTTTTTTTAAATCAATATATTTTGTGTTCCAGGTCAAATCAGCCAAATCAGTTTCAAATCATATTGACTGAGCAGAACTCAATCACTCTGAAAACCGTACTGACTGACCCAGCAGATCTCAATCGTCTAAACACCGCGGAGGCGCTACAACCTGTGAGTGTCCTTTGTGTGGGCTCTCACCCTGGGACTTCAGATAGCCCCAAATCCACTGGCGGGTGTCCTACCTGCAGGCCCAAGCTTGAAGGTCTTGGGATTCGGATGCCCCTACTTCATGGGTAACAGGTGCCTCCTGAGTCTGGGGGTACACCAGATCTCCAGTGGGGGGAGGGTCCCCCACCGGCTGATCACCGGCGGGGGGGGAGATGCTGACTGATGGGGGCATTCCCCAGCAGCTGATCCCGATGTGGGGGGGTCCCCCAGCAGCCGATCCCGATGTGGGGGGGTCCCCCAGCAGCCCATCACCGAGCTGGCAGCAAAAACGGGAACGCACTCCCCAGTGGCACTTTTGGTTTTACAGCTGGCGCTTGCAGGGAGTGCACGGCCGATCTCGGGGTGCACATCCACCCCCTACGCATCGTCCGCAATGCCCCACTTGATCACTCCTGAGATGTCCTCCCGCCTGTTGCGGGCCAGTGCAGCTGAGAGCAGGCTGACTTTACTAGAAAACGTTATGGATCGTAGGCCGTAAGGGAAATGCAGAGAGCCAGAGCGGGGGACTAACGTGAGCGGGGGGATGGGGGTGAGGAGGGGAACGCAATAAATACAACGCTGATCTCAGCCAAAAGGCCAGAGCGGGGCCGGGCTGGAAGGGGCCTCCAGAGGCCACCCAGGTCGCCCGCTCCGTGTCTCCGCTGCCTGGGGGCAGGAGCGAGGCCGCGGGAGTGGCCGGGCGGCAGGCGCCGGCGCTGCCCGCGGCTCCCCGGACGTGCGCGGGGCGCGGGCGGCGCTCGGAAGCCCCAGCGCCCCGCCCCGCCTCGCCAACCGCGGGGGGAGGGGACACCGCCTCCCTTCGGCCGCTGCCGCCGCCTCGTCTTCCCCGAGACAATAGCGCCGCTCGCAGCTGCCGGCCCCGCGCTGCAGCGGCCCCGGCCGCGGGGACCGGGCGGGAGCTGCCAGCGCCGCGTCCGCCTCTCCCGCCACCCGGGCCATCGCCCGCCCGGCACAGCCCCCTCCCCGCTCCTTCTCCTTTGACATCACCTTATTTCCCCACATCTCCCCCGCTTCAAGCTCTCCTGCCACCCCTCGCCGGGCCGCCTGGTCCCCCGCCCGGCCCTCCCTTCTTCCTGAGGTGTGTTTTCTCTCTCTGCTCCATCAAAGGTAGCTCTGTTATTGAAATATGAAGCCGTTTCCTCTCCAACGACAGTTGCTTGCTCAAGGCGGGAATCAATGGACCTATATATTCTCCCTGGTGTTATAAATACATGCCTGTTTGTTCTTCGGGGCGGTTGTGTCCCGGGATCTTCTCTCCCTCCCTGGTCATTCCCGTGGAGGGTGTGTAGGCTCCTCTGGGTCTGACCCTGGCGTTTGTGGGCATCGGCCTGCACCCCCAAAGCATTCCTCACACTAAATATAGGCAGTGGGTTATCCCTGTTTAAAAGCACCCAAAAAAGCCTGTCTCCTAAATTGAAACTCTGACTATTCTGATTAAACTATATATAGAGATAACAGGATCCTTCAGATCTGCTGGATCAATTCTACCCCAAGTGCTGTTGGATGACATGTGGAGTTGTTGAGATGGACTCTGTTATGTGCCACCTCCGCTTTGATTCTTGGTCTCTCTGCTGGCCCCCCTGCATTTACCTCATTTGAAGGTGAAGAGTTGGAAAGTTGGATTCCCTTAAACACTTGCCCAAAATCTTCACTGCCTTGATATAAAAATGCAGAACAAGTCCAAGCAATTTCCACTGCCTTAAAAAAAAAAAAGAGCACCCCATGCCTAGAAAAAAATAATAAAAAAAAAATCAATGAGGCCAACAGGGTATACAGCCAGGCTTTGATTCCAAGTCCCCCTATATTTTTATGCCTAAATAAAAAGCAAGAGCTCTTACATCACCAAAAATGCTCGTACCCTGATACCTCCCAGACGATAAGCGAAGGTTAAAAATCCCCTGGGTCTGACCTTTAGGAGCCAGGGTAATCAGGCTGACCTCTTCTTTGGGAGCCCTCCCTGCATACAAACCAGCTGTATTTGCTTCTGCTGTATTAGCCAGCTTTAGACCTTTGGACCACTCTCTTACATCAAATAAATCTGTATGCATGCGTGATAGCGGTCACAATGGCAGAGGTCTGGCATCTGAATCATTCCACCAGATATAACCACCTTTAATCCAACAACACCTGGAGCATTGCCATAGAATTGATCCATCAGATATGAATGATCCCATTATACCTGATGCAGTATATGTATGTATGTGTGTGTATGTATATGTGTATGTGTATATATATATATATATAATAGTAGTCAGAATTTCAGAATAGTCTGGGCGACTTAGTCATATTATTTTTTAATTTTAACATATTTTAAACAGTAGGTGCATACCCAAATCTCAAAAAACAGCTTTGAAAATCTCAGTGGTGTAGGCTATGGATTTAGCTATTCATTTAATAAGAAGATTACATTTGTCTAATAGGTAAAGGAGTATCTAGGTGAAGACCAAGGTCCTGATACAGGCTTGTACTTGCACATTTCTGTCACCCATTTGCCAAGATGTACCAAGCACCATTTTTACATGGATAAGAAACTTGTGGCTAAAATTGGCTCCAATCTAGCAAGATCCAGGTGCTGGATAGGAATCTTGCATTCCTCTAGTACCAAGATGTGCTGTTGCCCTGAACTGTCTGGAGTGACAGCATGGATCGCCTATATGAATGGTACATTGGCAGCTTGCACCAAAATAGTAAGAGCCAGCAAAAGTCAGGGCTACGTAGCCCTTGAGTTCCTTCTAACACGGAAGCTGTGCGTTTCTAAATATTTTTCCAGATCTATTCACTAGGATTGCTTCAGTGTATTGATTTTTTGCAATGGAGCTGTTGCAATAGCACTTCTCTAGTTAGCTGATAGAATTTGGGGGCTGAGCAAAAGGGAGCCATCTGAAAGCAACAGTGTACATATTGTGCCAGTCTGAAATCAACAGGATACATATTTTACAGTTGTTGTGTCAGTCTGGAACAGAGTCTGGTTTCCTAGAGCACTAGAAGATTTTACATGTTCTTCCTATTTTGTAGAATCTGGCTGAGGGGGATTCAAAGTTGGCAGGATGCACCTATGAGATATGCGGTAATGTAGCTCTGCTGGACCAGTTGCAACAATTTGTATTTTCCCAGTGAAACAGGAGCAAGGCAATTCTTTTAAAAAGTGCAATTATTTAAGAAAAATGCACTGATTTTAGAAAATGTTTTAAATTTTAGAAATAAGTAGAAAATGTGGGCTCCCAACATTGCTAAGGGCCAGTAAAATCGAAATGCCAGCTCTGGGTTGCGGGGGTTCAACAGCGGGGAGGCACTTTTTCAAGCAGCGATTGTGTTGAGACCTGATGGGGACTCTAGTTATGCTGTGACACGAGGAGCATTAGGGCCAAATCTGAATGGATCCAGCAGAATCTGTGCATTTGCAGCTCTTGTGTTCTGGTGGCCAGTCTTTCCAGGTTAGAAGAAGCGGCTGGACTTGTTTTCTATGGACTGGTTTGAGTTTAGGGGGTTGGGGTCACACTTTGCTAGATCTAGGGTTTGGGGGTCGCTCAGGCTGTGGTACCTATGGTAGTTTGGGTGTCTTCCAGTGTCACGGGAAAAGCTTTGAAGGATTTGGGACCAAGACCAGTAAGATCCTGTTAGATCCAACTTTTCCCTTTCTCCCCCGTCCTAGTGCTTCACCTTCCCTCCCTTGCAGAAAGCAGCATCTTTGAGATGAATGGGGGGGAGGAGTAGGGGGCTTGGGTGAAACAGGCAAGTGGTCGGAAGTATCGAGTTGCGCGGGGTGTCACGCATCTAACTCCAGTGATCCCTTCACAAGGGGGAAACAAAACTCTTTCAAGTTTTTATCGCCTGCCCCGGGGCGTATGTGTGGTGCGAGGGGGACTTTCAGCAGCCGATCCAGGAGGGCTGGACATCAGGGCACTGATCTAAGAAGGGAGGACATCAGGACACAGATCTTGAAGGGACAGGGCACGGCATCGAGACGCTGCTGTGCTCCAGGCTCCGGCCACCCTGCGGGGGGATTTCTGAGGGTTTTTTTCTTCTCCTTCCATTCCTGGGTAATTAAGGCATCTTGGAGGCGTACTCAACTTATGACGTGTTGCTTTTTCTTTTCCTCTCGGGGAGAAAGTGGCTCTCCCTGCCCTGAATCAGGTCCCCTGCCATTCAGAGCTACAGACATTCTGCGCACACACACACACACACACACACACACACGCACACACACACGCACGCACACACACACACACACACATACACACACAAACTTAAGGTGAGCAGCTAAAAACTTCCTCTGCACTTTGTGTCCTCTGCTTCAGACTGCTGGAGAGTTTTGAGAGCATCTTAACTTTGGGAGTTCTGGATAAGGTAAAAAAAAAAAAAAAAGGAAGGCTTTATTTTTTTTTAAGACTGCATTTTTGCTTCTCTTTTAACACTATGATATGAATACAGCAAGTCAGGTCTTAAGGCATCAGGGACTGTCCTAAAAGGATTTTGAAGCGATCTAATTTGGCAAAGGTGGGGGGGGAGAAGTTGCAACTGTCTACTCTCAATTTATCAGACTTTTAAGTGCTCTGTGTTTAATTAGAGATTGTATTTCAACCGCAGTTTCAGTCTGAAATATGGAAAGTGTATATATAGTCCACTGGCTTTTTCCTGTAAGACTATGCATTTCACAGAGATTAATGTTTTCCAAGAGGTCAACAGAATAGGAATTTACAGGAGCTAGGAAAGGGCAGACTATGTAGATCAAGGGAGAAGCTGAAGAGCTGTGAATGTGTTTGTACCACCAGTATGGAAGGACTGATCTTGTTAGATAGGAAAAGAATCTGGTATGATAAGTAGTTCGCCACCACCCAAATTTACTTAAGAACTGACAAAAACAAGAAACTTGAAGTAACATTTTCTAGGCACAGGCGTTTTAGAGTGCTATAGTATCATCACATTGCATCTCTGGATCTTGTTGATACGAGCGGGTCCATAACTATATTATGTACCTTCAATAGACTTGTCTGTTTTTCCACTGTTTAAATAAATAGGAGCTTGTCATATGTTTAATGTCAGAATCTAAACTGTTTCCTGTGACTGGTTTAGATTCAGCTGTGTAGTTTGAATGAACTTAGATGATTAGTTCAAATTAAGATGTATTCCTTTGCCATCCTTTATCTTTGTGAAAATGCATGATGTATCAGCTGCTAGGAGTTTGCGTCGAGGGAAGTGTGTATGTACATGATACACTACGATGCCATAAACTCAGAAGTCTGAGGAATTTCTTGGAAGCTAACAGTATATGAAAATTATTTTTACATTTAAATTCAATAATATTAAATGAACATTATTATAATGGAATGTGTTTGTATTAACTATTTGTAAGACTAAATTTGAATAAGAAGAGGCTAGAAACATTTTTAGTATTTTTTTGGAATAAGGTACCAGTATGTGTGACACTTATTTGAAAATGAAGATTCTCAGAAGACATGGCACTGATGATAAAAACTGTTCTAGATGCCAAGTATTCTCAGCATTATGAAATATGTATGATATACAGAGAGTTTATGATCAGCTGCACTGGAGTTTGAACAAGGGTGCAGCATCAAGATAGTTTTGTAACTGATAAAGTATGCCAGGTGATCAGAATAAGAGGATCTGTTTCAAGCTCTACTCAGTTTTCATATTGAATAGGAGCAGTTTCTTCACTTCCATAAAATGAAATAACTCAATGCACTTATGTTATTTTGCACCAACTATGGCTCTGACCCATATATTCAACCTTTTAAATGCAGTGATAGTTATAAAATGGTTTTGAGATGTTTCAGTGTATCAAGTCACTGGCAAATGGAACAGCAAAGTTCAGTGGAGAACAACTGCTTTTTTAGGTTAAATAAATAAGACAGATGTGAAGATAATAATCAAGATGTTGCTGCTCTGCAGTGAAAATGTGCCAAAAGGCCTGTCTTTCCAATAAAAGCCCTGAAAGTTTGAGCAGTCTCTAAGTGAGAGAGAAGAAAAATATGTTATGGAGTAGTGCATTAATAGCAGCAATGCCCTGTTTCAGAGAAATGACTGACATTATAATTCAGAAATGTTGAAGGGATTTGCTCTGTAAGAATTATTTCATTATAAACCTAATCAGTTGTATTTTCTTCCTTTTTGCATGATTAACAGCTAGTACATGTAAAAAAGGATCTAAGTGACTTAGATTTATGCTGGAATGGTTGTTGCTTCTTGTGGCATGTTTATTGTGCTGCTGTTTATGCAGTTTTTATCAGGTAGAGAAGTCTTGTTCTGCTGAATTGAGAAGACTCCAGTCTCTCCAAGCTTAAATTAGAAATGTGGCTTAACAAGGATAGTAGTGTTTTCTAATGGCTCTGGCATGAACTTTGGAGCAAGGAGAGCTAAAATCAAAACCTGGGTTCCACATCCTTGTTCAAATCACTTAATCTCCCTGCCTATGTGCTAAATGGGAGAAATAGTATTGACCCAGCGCCTTTATGAAATCCTCTGAGATCTTCAGGTGAGTTGTTATACGAGTGCAGAGTATTATTGTTGGTTTTGCTATCATTTGTACTTAATCATATTCAAAGTATTTCAAGTCATGGCAAGAATTAAGTATTCTGGTCTGAAATTAATATTTGTTTCTTGTCTTTCTACTGAAATTGTATAAATTATCATTGGATGTAGAAACTATATTAATTTAATATATTTCATGTTAAAGCAACAGTTTAGTCTATCACTTAAAACTACCTGAAAATTAAAAGCAAATTTTTGAAAAAAAAATTCAGATTACAAGCTTCTTCTGTTGCTTGTAAGGAATTATTAGACATTCTGGCTCCACAGTTAGTAACTGTAGCACACAGTCACCAGCTTGAAAAGGTAGGTTGTAATTCGTAAGTAACAAAATGTTCTTGGGGCAAAATGTCTGAATGTACTTAGGATTTCAATCAATGGTATTTAGGGAGGATTAGAGGAAACAGCTGGCTAAACAAATATTAGGTGTAGAGTGGATGCAATGGTATAAATTAATAATGCACTTCTTTATTTACTCTATGAATGGGAGGGTTTGTGAAGATAAGATGACTTAAACATGGTCACTGTTTGCCATCTAGTGGATACTGCAAATTAGTTTTTCAAATAATCTTCCTCCATTTTTTTAATGCACACATCTGTAACTAATACAGTTGCAATTTAACTGTAAAGACAGCCTTGTTCAGTTTTACCATAAATTGTGCCAGTGAACATGTTTGTTGTTTGTTTCTTTTGTTTTTATTTTCTGTTTGTGTTTTATTCCCCCCAAAATATCAGTTGGTTCCAGTGAAAATCAGTTCAAATTTTGTTTGATATCATTTGCCATCAATAGCTATTTTCAAAGGATTATAAAATCATTCAATAATAAACACACACAGTTCACATGTAATATGGCATTATTGTGCATTATGTAATATGGCATTATTGTGCAGATATTGAAAAGGGGCAAGTTGTGTTTCAAACCAGCCTCCAGGAATGCTTCCAGAAATCCAATGCAGCACTAAGAATGTGGCACTAAATATCTTTTGCAATGACAACCACAGGAGAAAAAAATGTTGGATTATTTCAGCAGGTTAACAAAGAGTCCTCAGCCTTTTCCTCTTCCTCATTTCTCCTCCCAGCTCATTCCTCTCCATTCCTCCCCCTATTCCTTAAGGCAGTTTTCATCCCCTGGACCTCTCTATCTCTTGACTTCCCTAGAAAAAAGGAGTTTATCTCCTGTCCACTCATTTCCTGTTTCCCCATGCAGAAACAGATCCTCTTCTGGTATAAATTTTCTTTTTTCCAATGAAGTCATCAAAGGGATGAGAATATGCACTGGCTGAGGATATTGCCTTCTAGTCTGTGCTTTCTGAGAGGGCGTCCTGGCTGTGGGATCTAAACTGTTGCTTGTCTTCAGCCTGCTTGGAATTGGTCCTGTCATCAAGACTGCCACAGAAATGTGTCCTGGGCATTAGAAAATCAAATACAGCTCTGACTTTGCATGGTAAACATCTCTTGGACCAAATAGGTAGGAGATGAGGTACCCAGTACCTCACAGGATTAAGACATAGCTAATTAAGTCACTCTAATTTTTCTCACCACATTGAAGAAGCAAGTTCCTTGTCTTTTACATTCACTTAGCTTCAAAATGGGCTCCTTGTTTCCTTTATAATTAGCACAGCAGAGTGGAAATCTTAAACATGATCAATTGCACTGAAAACAAACATTTAAAAGAAGCATTAAGAAATCACAGAACAGTAATCTGTCTGAAGACTGCACTGGATGCTTTCAAAACTTCTCAAGAGCTATATGAAATATTACCACAGTAGGCTGTTAACATGATGCATGAGCTAATGGCTGAAGCAAGAGGGAACTTTGCCTTCCCATTAATCAGGCAAAGTTTAAAAATTTAAGTTGTGGAAGGTAAAATGCCTAAGCAGCAAATAGGCTAATTGATTTGGTTCCATGCTTCCTAGATGGTGTCAATAAATTTAGTTTCACTCCTCCTAATCTGGACCTCTGAATATTAAGAACCTACTCAAACTAGAAGCATCTCTTCCAAAGCCATAAAACCTGTTCTATAATAAACTGCTAAATGAATGGCACATTAAGCCATTGTTTTTGTTTTTTGGCAGCAATGCGCATCAAATATAATGACAGATCTGCATCATTAATCATATGGTATAAAAGAAATAAAATCATTCAAACAGAAAGATCACCACTAGAGATACATGCCCCCCATATTATCTTCCTGATTGTAAGGTTGCAAAGGGCTATTATCAAGGCTATTTACAATTTTTTATTAACAATAGTTCTTTATTTTTTTAATTTGTAAAGCATGCAAGGAACAGATGGGCAATGGAGACAGGTTAGATTAGCAGTGTAGCAAAAGCCTATTATCAAGGCTATTAATAATCTATTAACAATAGTTCTTTATTATTTTAAATTCTTACAGCATACAAGGAACATATGGGCAATGGAGACAGGTTAGATTAGCAATGTGTTTGGCAGAAATCTGAGTAGAAAACATGCTTCAAGCTAGTCTACAGGGGAAGAAAGAAGAAGTATATAGTAATAGTTCAAATTTAAGATTGATCATTTTCAGCCTGCATTTTACAAGGTGATAGGTGTGTTACAGAACTTTTTTTCATTTTTATGTGTCACATCATATTATGTTACGCTAACCATATTATGTTACTGGATGACTTATCCGATAAGGTGGATCAAATAAGGCATAGAGTATTTTAATGGCATCTACAAAGATTATCATCGGTGTTCCTTTACCCTTTATGGTGTCTTGGACATGAGAAGGCCTACATATGCATCCTGAGTAATTGTTTTGCGTGTACACAAGCACCACCTTTGGAATGTGTACTTTGTTTTTCAGAACGTGATAATTGAAAATCTATTGTTTTAAATTGCAGGCTGTTGCCGGCCTGTGGTTTTTGCATATTATCTATTGCTCTCCATTTTATTTAAATAGGTGTTTCATTGTTCCTGTGCTTAGTGGCTAGTTCTACTTGTCACTCGATTTTGAAGCTCATATCTACAAAAGCCATGGTACAATGCAACTTCATTAACTTAGGGCCCAGCCCTACCAATTAAGGTGTAAGTAACTTTACTTATGGGAGTAGTCCATTGAAATCAATGGGATCTCTAATGGGATTTCAGTGAGATTACCCATGTAAGTAAAGTTAACTGCATACATGTTTGGGGTATTGTATTCTTAGTTTTTGACTTGGATGATCAAAAGGAAATCCGTAATATTCCAGATCTGTGAATATTTAAAAAAAACCTACAACTTCATATGTGTTAGTGGTTCCACTGACTTCAATAGGGCTCTTGTAAGTAAAGTTATGCACATTTGCAAAGTTTGCAGAATCAAGGCTTAAAGTCATTAAATCTGTACTCAGCTGATGAATATACTTTACAGGAGAAAGTGAGAGAGCCTGAGAAAATTGGGAGGTAAATTTGCTGAAAAGACTAAAATAGAAAAATGAAAATGAATAACTGTCGAGCCATTAATACTAAAGAAAAATTGTTTCACACTAGAATTATTGCACATACATGCCTTATGTCCCAGAATTTCAATATCAACTTTAATTTTTCTACAAAGAAACTTCACAGAGCAACTAATTCAAATGGAAACACTGCAATAGTAAAAATGTGGAGTAGAAGATACAGTCCAAAGTTTTGAGTTTATGAAATAGCATAGATTTTAACATATTATAATATTTTATCTTAAAAGTAGCACATTAGTGAGAACTATTCAGTTAAATGGCTTAATTATTAGGCTTGAAGTCCAACAATGTATTATTGTAGCTACATATGCATTATTCATTTGTCTGTAACAATAAATCATTACTATGCTGCCACCTTGTGGGAATCACTGCTTATTGCCTGAGGTATGTTATTCCAGCATTTTATCACTGATACTGTTACATGCAATAGCGAACATTTGCATTTTAAGTTTTATGGACAGATTAAAAGACTAGGCCAAGCATTCCAAAAGTCTGGAATATAAAGTCAAGGTTTTCCCACGCATGGGAAGTTAAACTACCTCATATTCTTGCATAGTTTTCTCATTTCCTTTTTTATTCTTTGAAATGATTGCTCTCAACTGGAATTCATTTCTTATTAATCAGTAAGACAGTTGGACAGTAAGATTTTTACTTATTCATTGTTATACATTTTTCTTGGCGCAGCCTGTACTGAAAATGCAAGGATGGTTGAGGTCTGAGCTCTCATACTGTTCTACACATTGGGCAACCATCTAAATGACACCAGTGGAATAAAGAGTTGGCTTAAAGCCGTCTTTTAGTTGCTCCCCAGACTGGTGCTAAGCACTCCTGAGGTACAGTAGGAAGAAAAGTGGAGAAGTGGACAATTAAAGTTTACCATTGTTGTTGATATGGGTGTGGCATAGGGGTAGCAATATGATAAGACATAACAGAAGTATTACCTCAACTTTTTTTTTTAAACTTCCAGGAAGACTGATTTGAATTTGTTGATATTGGGCCAATTCTTTTCTGTCTGATGTTCCTATTAATCCAGAATAATGTCACTGATATCATTGGAGTTTTTCTCAGATTTGCAGAAAGGCGGGTGAGAGCAGATATTGAACTGCTGTGGAAACAGAATCCAGAAAGTCCTTTTAGATTTACAGTATCGTGGAACAGACCATCAGCAGAACAGTAAATGGTGCATGCATGGGACCAAATGTCTCCACTCCCTTCCCCCAGTGGCTGTTACTTACAACTGATATTTTGTTGAACAAAATAAATTAAGTTAAAAATGTATTTCTGTGTTCATACTACACGTCCTCAATCAACAGTTCTTCCTAGGCCCTAGCATCATGACCTGTTGAGCTCCATTTGATTTACATCTTGTGTTTTGTTCCTGGTTGTTCTGTCCACTAGGTGTCACTTTCTCTTTTAATATTTTAATTTGTAATTTTTCCAGTATCCCACCCCCTCCAAATCAGTTGTTACATCTGGTTTCCAATTATTTCCTGTTCATGTGCTATTTTTTTCAGGTTAAGACAGGCAAAAATCTCTGTGGTCTAGTTATATTTGCCCTTTTGTGTGCACAAACTGCATTCCCATTCAGAAATGGCATAGCCAAACATCTGGTTGTCAGATTTTTCAGATTTTAAGAGCTACAAAATATGGTTAGTGGTAGAGCAGAGTGAGTAATGGACTCTAGTTTGCTGTAAGTCCTACTGGAAAAGTATGTATATATATTATACATTATTATATGTAAATATGTGTAATACTATATATAGTATTATATGTGTATATATAAGTATGTGTGTGTGTACATGTATATGAACCAAACCCAACAATTTTATTAAATGTTGTATAAAATTAAAATAAGAAACATATTTGCAATTTAACATTTTAACTTTTAAATAGAATTATAAGATATTTTGAAACAATCATTTTGAATTAACCCCCCCCCCCCAGTATTCTGTTTAAGAAATATCAAAATGGAGTGATTTTGGATTTTTATGATCAATGTAATCATAGAATCATTATCATAGAATCACAGAACATTTTGATATCAACAAATCTGCATCTTTCTCACAAAAAAAATGTTTAGGTCAAAAAATGCGGTCCCATTCAGGGAGGCCAATACCAATGGTAAATCAACAAGAGTGGATGCCTCTCCAACCTTTGAAAATCTATGCATTTGTTCTTTGAAATTGTGCCGTTCACTCTATTATGAGTTTTTACAAGTGCAATTTTAGAAAGTGTGTTGACGTGTCCTTTAAAAGTGAATTTAATACATTTAAAATACTTTCATGGGCTCACACAGTGAGTGGTCCAGCCAGGAAATTATTCCTAGAATTCTTGACTGTAGCCACATGACTTTCTCAGCTACGGATGAGTCCAATTTGACTCCAAAATAAATATATCACATTCAAATAATGTATTCAAAGAGCTATTCTTTTTGTTTCATAACTTCAATTCTAAGTCAAAAGAGGCATCCTCAATTTTCTTTTTCACAGTATTAAATTATTTTAGGAAACAGGTTGATAGAAAACATAGATTTACTGTATTTCAGAAAGGATCAATAGTAGCAAAATTGGGCATGTAATTAGGAGATAATGTCATATGACTAGAACATTGTCACAGGATAATGGTCTTCTGCTATGAGAGAGTAATAGCTCGACATTTATGGAAAATAGTATAAATGTCAAAGTGAAGCAAAAGCATTTATTTTCAAAACAGGAGACACAGATCCTGTCATATTATGTAGTGATAATGACTTTTTTTGGGTGCATCAGATGATTGATGCAGCTGCTATTATTTTATCTGAAGGATGTTGGTTTAGTACTGTACCATTACTGACCCACAGCCCTTTTTTTCTGGCTTTCAACCTTCTGACATTACAACAGGAATATATGTCTCTTTCCTTGTGGCTGTTCATAGGTTAGGGCAAATCTATATTTATTTCTATAGCACAAAATTTGCAAAAATCCATTTTAGAAAATCCTAGTTCCCCACCGTTGTAGAAAGTGGCATTCAATAATTCTTTTTCTATCATAGAGGCAATTTCCAGTGGATCAGTAATTTACATATTTTATGCATATTGTGTTAGTCATTTTCATTTTTATGAGCACTGTCCTATTGTGTATTATATCTTTCATGCAAGAATATATGAAATCTCACCCAATGGCATATAGTAATGCCAACTCCTGTTCATGAGGCAAGCAGCACTTTCCTGTGGATTGTAAACACCTCTGGACCAGTTCAGCAACCAACATGTGAACCTTGGAGCTGCTCTTAATTATGCTGCTTAGAAACTCTCTCTGAATGGCTGCTTTGCTTTCCAGCAATCTTTGAAGTTCAGCACACCCTGGTGCTATATTTTCTCTATTCCCCAAATGCTGTCTGTGCCAGGAGGGTGTAGCACAGACAAGCTCCAGTGGGTCTTTGTAAAACAGGATTTCTTTATGTCCGTTTAGGGAAAATTCACAGTCTTTTCATGCTTGTCCAGAGGAGTTAGCATGAGAGAGAATATGTCTCTATTCTGGGCTTTCAGACTTATGCCCTATAAGTGTACTGTGCAATATGTAATCAGTACTTATCATACTCTTTACTGGGGGAGGGCATACTGCTTTGTCATGTGACCTTTATAGACCTCTTTTCATTGCTGGAGAAATTATAGTGTAGTTACTAATTAGGCAACTTTACTGATAGTCCGGACACCATCACCATCTCTGAATGCTAACTCTGCCATTGGGACTAAGAGCTTCTTAGAGTAGAATACAGTGCCAGCAAAGAACTTGCAAGGCATCTTTAGTGCCAAGAAGTTAAATCCTTGCCATTTAAAAACAGTAATTGCAGCTGTTACACCAGCAGCAAGAACATAATATAGTATTAGTTTAAGGGAACACACGAGGATCTGTGAAGAGACATTATTTGTTAACTTTCAATTGTTGCTCTTATTAATTGCACTGGGGAGCAAGAATTACCCAGCATTTGAGATATTAACCTGGGATTCAGGAAACCTGTTTTCAATACTTGGTTTTAGCTAATTCTTCCAGTGGGACCTTGGAAAAGTCATGTAGTCTCTTAAGGTGCGTGCCTATATAATGCAAGGCAGTGCCATGCTAAGATGCACCGTGTCCTCTCCACTAAATGCTTAAAAGTCCAAGTTAAAGGTATGCATAATTTATAATGACAAGAATAAATTATTGCTTCACTTAGACACTTTGCAGTTTTAATACAAGGGATCTCATTCTTCATTCTCTTCTGGGAGCTTTTTATTCAAGTCATATTCACTTTTCATAGGTGGAAATGACCTGATACAGCAGGGGCAGGCAAGGTTTTTTGGCCAGAGTGCCAAAAACTCCCACAATGCTTATCTTGGAAGGTGCCGGAGTTCTGGCAAGCCAGAAAAACAAAATGAGGTACATGGCAGGATGCCCTGCTTGTGCCCCTTGCCCCCCACACAAAGCCCCTTCCCCATGCCCCTGCTGCCCCTTGCCCCCCACCCAAAGATCCTGCCTACCAGCCCTGCTGCCCCTTGCCCCCACCCAAAGCCCCTGCCCCCCAGCCTGGGCTCTGTGTCTGTCAGCAGCTACTCAGAACCTGGGCCAGCTACAAACATCTGCCTCCCGGCCCCGGCCCTGGCCCCAGCTGCCTCCCAGCCCCAGCCCCGGGCTCCGGGGAGGCAGCACATACTGGCCGTGTTCTCCACTGTGGTGCTCTCGCTGTTTCTGCAAAGCAGCGTTGGAACCCAGTGCAGCAGGGCAAAGCAGGGGACACAGAAAGCTGCCTGCTCCAAGCTCCCTGCTGCCTTGCCACACTTCCCCTGTGTGCATGGGAGCAGCAGGGGCAGCAGCGCAGAGTTGTACCCCTCACTGCTGCCCCCACCTGCAGGGGAAGTGTGGCAGGGCAGTGGGGAGGTTGGAGCAGGCAGCTTTCTGCACCTCCCACTGTGCCTTGCCATGCTGGGTTCCAACATTGCTTTCAAAGTTTCATAGTTTGTAGGGTCAGAAGGGACCCAAGTAGATCAAGTCTGACCCCCTGCTATGGCAGGAAAGAGTACTGGGGTCAAATGACCCTGGCAAGGTGTTCGTCTAGCCTCCTCTTAAAGACCCCTAGGGGTCTTTAAGGCAGCACAATGGCATTGCCGGTATGTGCTGCCTCTCCAGAGCCTGGGGCTGGGTTTGGGGCTGGGAGGCAGCTGGGGCCAGGGCGGAGAGGCAGCAGGTGTTTGCAGCTGGCCCCAGTTCTGGGTAGCTGCTGATAGCCACGGAGCCCAAGGTGCTTGCAGCATGGCTTCCATGGGAGCAGCCCAGGCTCCGTGGTGATCAGCAGCTACCCAGAGCTGGGGCCGGCTGCAGCCGGGAGGCTACAAACCGCTGCTGCCCTCCCTCCCCGGCACCAGCCCCAGTTATGTCCCAGCCCCGGGCTCTGGGAAGGCAGTAGGTGCCGGCACTGTTCCTATTGGGGCTAGGGCCGGGGCCAGGGGCAGGGAGGCAGCAGCTGTTTGTAGCCTTCCAGCTGCAGCCGGCCCTGACTCTGGGTAGCTGCTGATAGTCACGGAGCCCGGGCTGCTTCCGTCATGGCTTGCAGCATCCCAGCTGCCTGCTGGAAGCAGCCCAGACTCCTGGCTGGCAGCAGCTACCCAGAGCTGGGGCCGGGGGCTGGCTGCAGCTGGGAGGCTGCAAACAGTTGCTGCCTCCCCGGCCCCGATGCATGCTGAGAAAAATGGCCTTGCATGCCATGCTTAGCACACATGCCGAAGGTTGCCCACTCTTGTGATACAGAATCTGGTCAAGTTATTTGAAGCAATGAGGTTTCCATATATATAGTCAGTTCTGACTCAGACTTAGTAGAAAGTAGCCATATGAGGAATCGGTAACTTCTTCCACTGTTTACTTCTACAAAGATGAATACAGTGGTCTGAAAAATATTCAGCAATTATAGTAGTTTGATATGCAGAAATCTTCCAGCAGGTTGACTCAGAAGTCCTTTATAATCTTCCTGGATCTTTAACGTCCCTTTAATGGATTCATTTTAAGAATCTGTAGTCATAATTTATGTGAACCTGTAGTCATAATAGGAATATTTTTAGATAGTTCTAATGAAAATATTTGGAATAATTACATAATTTCATTTTGTTGATCACCAGTATCAAATCTTAGGTCAATGTATTTAGCTGCCTATCTCAGTTTGCTGGGCTAGAGTTGTAACTAATGTTGGAGTAACGTCTTTTTTCCTCCTTAGGCCAATGGGATATTTCAGGTCTCTGAATAGGTGCTCTCCTTCAGGTCTCTGAATAGGTGCTCTTCTTCCTGTGATTGCATCAAAGGAAAGCTAATTTAAACCAGGACATGAAATGAATCTCCATCTTCCATGTCCCCACCCTATGTGGTTTTGATCATTTCATAGTCAACTCATTGGTTCCAAACCCCACCTGGAACAGGAGTTGTAGGTGGGAATGTATCATCTCTCACGCACACTTTCCATCATCAAGGGCCACGTGATATTTCTTTGGGATAAAATGCAGTTGTCCTAAATGACTCATGTAGGCCTATGACATGCAATTAGCACCAAAATTTCCACTAGTGATTTGCAGAGAGGCCTGACAAGAGGAATTCTGTCTTCCTGTTCATGCTCGTAAAGAGAAAGAACCCCTATTCTGATGTTGCCTGTACTCTATGGGTAGCACTGGCTTATCAGTCATTTCTATGCAGATATGTATGTAAATTACACGTGTCCATACGTGTGTGTGTGTGTGTGTGTGTTAATGTGCATGCACACTACTTAGAAAACCTTTTTATCTTGAAGCAAGTTACACAATAATGTTACTGGTTATATCAAACAAAGCCTTGTGTTCTATACTTTACAGTAGACTTAATATATGTGGCCTGAACCCTGAAATGAAGTGCTATTCTCTCTTCAAGTTTTCCCCTCCTGATTGCCTCCCTTTGCCTATTTCAGTCCAGTAAGTACAATATAGCTTATGCCAGTGGTTCTTGCCAGATCCAGCCCATGAAGTCATGTGGCGTGATGAATTCCCTATGGGTCTGTAAATCTGGCAGCAGAGAAGCAGTGGCAGTGTTAATTACCACTCCCCTCCTGCCAAATATCTGGACCTGTAGAAACCCCATGGGCTGGATAGCACAGCCTGATACAGGTGCATGGGTTCAGGCCAGCATGCAACCAGATCCAGGAACATGGCTGGATCCAGTATATGGGATCACATGCCTTCAGCACCCTCCACACCCTCAGCAAAGCCATCCACCCCCTCAGCAGTTATTGCCATTGATAGCTGTAGCTGCTCCTGACAGCCCTGCACCCATTTATGCTACCACAAAGAAGCATAAAATCATCAAAAAATAGGGCTGGATGGAACCTAAGGAGGTCATTCAGTCTGACTCATTGCTGGATCCTTGCCTAAACCATTTTAAACCTTTTTTAACTGTTTATCTAGCATCTTTTAGCAATGGCTAACTTCAGCATAATAACATCGTGGTTTTGGTAAATGGTCCTGAATGAAATTAAAATATTTTAATTCAAACCACTGTTCTTTAGCACTTACACCCTGAATGAAAGCAGGTCACAAGTCTTAGGGTTTTCGTTTCAGGCTGCTTGTGGAAACAGGCAGACATTGCTAAATTGCTTATATTTAGCTAATATTTAAAAGCTATTGTCACAACTAGCATAATAAGAGCACTTTTCATCCCTAGATCTGTAGGAGGCTTGCCTTTCGGAGCTTGGGTTCAGTCCTGGGCTTGAAATCTTGCTGTTTTGATTGGTGGAGCCCATCCACCAATCGGGAAGCAGCAAGAAGAGTTAAGTCACACCCCTTTCCTGAGGGGAGAGGGAAAGGAATTTCCCCCCCCTCCCCAGACCTTATTGAAGACTGCAACACTCAGGTCAGGAAGACTTCAGGGGTGGAGCCCTGGAGCGTATAAAAGAAGCTGCATGTCCAGCATGAGGGAACACATCTGGGACACAATAGAGAGAAGAGCAGGGCTTAGAAGAGCTGATGCTCAGCAGGGCAAAGCAGTAGCCCAGAAGTGCCTCTGAAGACTTCCATCAGCAAGGAACAGTGGACAGTTCCAGCAGCTAGGCTCTTGATGGGCAGCACGGTGCACGGCGTCCAGACTCTGGGAGCTGTGTGAGGCAGCTCAGGTCTGCAACCTCTGGTGTGTGGCCACAGACATGGTGCGCAGGACGGTGCATGGAGTAGGACCTTTGGAGCCCCTATGGTGGCTCAGGTCCTCAATCCCTGGAATGAGGCTGGGAGTTCGGTGCAGGAGGCGCTGCACAGAGCGTCTTGGAGCGAACCAAGCCTGGTGCTGCACGAGACATCCCAGGCCTCCGATCCATAGCAAAAGGTTGAGTCCAGGGAGCCAAATGCTACTGAGCCAGCAGATGGGGCTGAGCCAGAGGCCCCAGGAGCCCTGCATAGAGGACCTCTGTTCCAGGGAAGAGTGACCCCCCCCCCCCCCCCCCGAAGCCCACTGCAAGCAAGAGAGCAGCTTGGCACAGAGGACGACGGCCACCATCCAGACCTGGGAGGCATGAGTTGCAGGGAAAAGAGGATTCCCACAGGGGAGGAGGAATCCCCCCTGGTTAGTTAAGGGCTCCTGAAAGTGGAGGTTGCACTGGGAGGGCCCCCCTAAAATTACCAGCTTCCTTGTAGGGCTTGGGAAAAGCCCAAGAGCATTGGGGTTTCCCCTTGGGATTATGTTTATCTTTGGGGTTCTTGTGCCGTAAGTGGTGTGATGTCATGCCTTATATTTTGTGAATTCTCATGTTTGTAAATTAGTAGATGAGTAGAGTCGTAAGGCTTTGCTGGGACTCCCTGTTGCTATGATTTCACCTGTTTCATAGATTTCATAGACATTAGGGCTGGAAGGGACCTTGGAAGATCATCGAGTCCAGCCCCCTGCCCAAGGGGCAGGAAGTCAGCTGGGGTCATAGGATCCCAGCAAGATAAGCATCCAAATTTCTCTTGAAGGTGTTCAATGTAGGTGCTTGAACCACCTCCAGTGTCAGGCTATTCCAGACCTTGGGGGCTCGGACAGTGAAGAAATTTTTCCTTATGTCCAGCCTAAAACAGTCTTGCAGGACTTTATAACCTTTTGACCTCATCATCCCTTGGGGCACTCTGGTGAATAATTGTTCCCCCAGATCCTGGTGAACACCCCTGATAAACTTATAGGTGGCCATCAGATCGCCCCTGAGCCTGCGTTTTTCCAGGCTAAAGAGTCCCATAGCTCTCAGCCTGTCATTGTAAGGTCTGTTTTCCTGACCTCTGATCATGTGCGTGGCTCTTCTCTGGACTCTCTCAAGCATCTCTACATCCTTCTTGAATTGTGGAGCCCAAAACTGGATGCAGTACTCCAGCTGTAGCCTCACCAAAGCCTCCTCTCACAAGGGGAGAATTATGTCCTGGGATTTGCTTGAGAAGCATCTATGGATGCCAGCCAGGGTTCTGCTCGCTTTACTAGCCACAACACAACATTGAAGGCTCATGTTCATCTTGTGGTCAGTCATGACCCCCAAGTCCCTTTCATCTGTTGTGCTAACCAGTATAGCCCCACCAAGCCTATAAGCATGCTGCAGGTTTTTCTTCCCAAGATTGGAGAACCTTGCATTTTTCAGTGTTAAACACCCTCAGGTTCTCATCCACCCATTTCCTGAGCCTGTACAGGTCAGCCTGGATCTCCCTCCTGTCCTCAGGTGTGATTGTTTTACCCCAAAGTTTGGTATCATTGGTGAATTTGGCCAGTCTGCCTCTAACTCCAATGTCCACAACATTAATGAAGATGTTGAACAATATAGGTCTGAGGACAGAGCCTTGAGGGACCCCACTGGTCACAGGGCACCATGATGATTGACTTCCATCAACCACCACCCTCTGGGTCCAACTCAGCCAGTGGATCATGGTGGACCTGAGGCCGCAGTTGGCCAGTTTTGCCAAGAGGTGATCATAGGATACCAAATCAAAGGCTTTTTTGAAGTCAAGATATATGACCTCAATCTCCTCTCCCTTGTCCAGGTGATAGGTCACCTGGTCGTAAAGGGAAATAAGATTGGTCAAGCAAGACCTACCTGCAACAAACTCATGCTGGCTATCCCTCAGGCTGTTGCCATCAGCCAGTCTGTTAAGAATGGCCTCTTTGATAATCTTTTCTAAGACCTTTCCCGAGACAGAGGTCAGACTGATGTGCCTGTAGTTTGCTGGATCCACTTTCCTCTCTTTCTTGAAGATAAGCACCATATTGGCCTTCTTCCAATCTTCAGGCACTACACCAGAGCACCAGGAGTTCTTGAAGATCCATGCCAGGGGCTGGGCTATGATGCTAGTCGGCTCCCTGGGATGTAGATTGTCAGGGCAAGCTGACTTGATGGTGTCCAGCCTCTCAAGGTGTTTCTTCACAAGGTCAACATTGATGGAGGGCAAGGAATCTCCCTCAACCAGGCCTCCCTGTCCCGTAATGGGCAAGGGCGTCCCGTGGGACTGGTGAAAGACCAACGCAAAGTACCCATTGAATAGGTTGGCTTTTTCCTGGGCATCAGTTGTCAGTTCTCCCTTCTGGTTTACCAGGGGTCCAATGTTGCCCTTGCTTTTCTTCCAGCTCCCCACATATCTAAAAAAATACCTTTTATTGTCCTGGTGTTTATTTGTATTTATTTGTGGGTTATGTATTATTCACCCATACTTATCTATAGTTTATCTGTTAGCTCTCTATATTTATTTTGGGGTTAATCTGTTTCAGATCAGATCCTTACCTGTGACTTACCTGTATCTGGAGCACTGGTATAAGGTTTTATGGCATTTACCCAGAGGGTATTGTTTATGTTATTTGTTTAGATATCTTATATATCTATATCAATATCGATATAGATATATTGTACATATGTTTATATCCATGTTTTTTTTCCTTGTGATAAGTTAATGTAAATACATGTGTATATAGTTAAGTCCCTGACTGTCAGGGCCTGGTTCTATAGGGATGGAGGGAAACTGAGTGGTCTGCAGTTCTCCCACAGCACACCTGCCAGTTAACAATCCCCTTCAACTGGAGAAGAGGAATAGTTACCTGGGCTACATATCGAAAAAACCCTTATGAAGATGGGTACCATTTTCCTCATTTTTGCAGAAGTGGGGGAGAAGTAAATGTCTATGATACTTTTTAAATAAAAGTTGATAAAGAAGAATTCATTTATATGGTAGTTATAATACAGTGGGGAATCACTTGGATTTTCGATAACTATATAATCTCATTATATAGGGAAGACTGAATATATTGATGTATAGTAGCCAATGATCATAAGGCCCGTGTAGAAATAGCATCTTTTATTATAACACACAGTTGTCAGGGAACCATACATCGTGGACCTGCAAGAAATGTAATAGTACAACACTATTTTAGGTAAGCTAACCTGGTATTTTAAATGTTTACTGACACTATAGCATACTGCTGCCATAAGCTGTGAATGACACTATATGAAATCAATAATCCTTGCTTCCATGTTCAAGAAATCCAGGCAGGTTGTTTAATCAGTATCATAAACAGTTTGTTTGCAAGCTATATATAAACAGCAATTGTCTCAGGGGCCAGAATATTCAGACAAAAAGAAGGGTAAGATTCCTCGTTCCTCTGCTTGCTAGTTACATGGAGACTTAAGGGACACAAACTCATCAACAAGAAAGATGAGAACATTACTTGAACTAAAATTCTAATCATAATAAAGTGAAGAAACTTGAGAGGAACAAAGTCCAAAAGGGACAAATAAGAGTATCACTGTTGAGCCAAAAGGGCATAACAGTATTTGGTTACATCATTGTAAGATACTGACTGGATTCCTAGCTCGTCTTTTGGAGGTTCATATCTACAGACAGCTGAATGAAAGGTGCATATCTTTAATTCTCCATCTTTTCTGGCTAAAAGGCATCAGTTAGAGAAGGTTTTTAGAGAGGCCAGTTAAGGCACTAGGATAGGCAATAACTATTAATGGGATCTTGCAAAATTCACTTTCAAGGTTGTCCTTGTTTTTGTTGTTGTGGTTATGGTTTCTGTTGTTGTTATTATTGCAAATGCCAAAGTTCAAATATCATTTGTGAATTTACAGCAAATAATAACTGATATACTATATATAGACTCTATAACCTGAAAATACGAGTGTATACATTTCTCATGGAAATTATGCCAAGCTATGACTGCCAGAATAATTTTTTTCCACCAAAGTCTAATTCAGGATTTTTAAACAGAGGTGTTTGCAGTAATGGACTTCTGCCAAAGTTTCTTTTCTCCCTTGTGACAAATTTAAAAGCTGTTAGTCATTTGAAGACAATTCCATGGAAAAGTCCTTAATAAAATGTGTGTGCAAGTCCTTTTAAGGTAAAAATTAAGGAAATGTCTCTATTCTTAGACAAGATTTACTATTATAGAAACTCATGTCTTAGTCATCTTTTTGTAAACTAGAAGTCAGCCCCCCCATCACAAGCACTTATATATATTGAATAATATTTAATAATATATTTATTAAATGCAGAGAAGATGCATAAATGCAGTATGGTAGTAATTTTTCTCTGTTCCCATTGTTTCAGAGGGAAAATAATCTATTACAACTATTTCATGATATGTGCAGCCTACTATTGCAGGGGGCCCACTGCTGCCTGGCTAAGCCCCAGTGCAGGGGGGGAGCTGTGCCAACAGCAGGGGTAGCTGTCTCCCTGCCACATGGGGACCAGAACCTGTCCCATTCCCCACATGGCTGGGAGATCTGTCCCAGCAGCTGGGACTGCTGTGTCCCAGCCACATGGAGATTGGATCTGGACCCAATCCCCACATGGCCAGGAGAGATGTCCCCACTCAGTGGGGATGCTGCCTGCCAGCCACGTGGGGATCACCAAGCAGGGACAGATCACCCAGCCATGTGGGGATCAGGACAGGCCCCCATGTCCTCTGCCAGCCCTGGGACTGGCACCCAGGGCAGTGTGGAGCTCCCACTGGCTGCTGCAGAGGGGCAGAGCAAGGCAGGAGCAGCCCTAGACTGGAATTTGCTCCAAACAGGGAAGCACATGTAGATGTGCACCCCACAGCATTTTAATGAGCCTAAATTTTCTGCAAAGAAAATTCAGGCACATTAATTACACATTTAGATGTGCCCTGTGATTTTCAGCTGGTAGGACATGGTTCCCAGGATCAAACAAGGGACACCCTAATCCCAGCAGTTGCATGATTGTGATATAAGGAATTTTGTTCCCTATCTCAAACATTTCATGTTCTCCCCATATTTCTGTAGCATGGCAGGGTGTTTAATATTTTGGATGGGATATAAAAGTCCTCATATCCCAATTGCACCATTATTTTAACATCTGCCGGGGGCCTTATGTTTCAGAGAGGCATAAGCTTTCATAAGCAACAGTCTGTTTCATCAGCTGCTGTGAAGTAACATTTGAGAGTAGATGGATTTGTAATTGCACCTACCCTATTGTTTTCTTCCCCAGTAAAAGGGACTCTTGCACTTCCCAGGTAAATATTGATTTGTAATGCTAAAAAACATCTCTGGAATGTGCTATGATTTCCTGAGTAAAAAACCTTGTGCGGTTCTTTGGAAAGGAAAAGAATAAAGCTTCATGCTACCATCAACCCAGGGTTGTGGCCAAATACCACAATTTAAGCTGCAATTGCAAAGAAACTAAAAACAATTGTTTAACTTGAAGACATTAAAAAACATTTCAAAATATCTGTGCCCTAAGCAGGTAAATTCTGAATAGAGATATCAGTATTCAAAAGCATTGGGAGAAAAAATTTTAATAGTGTAATTTTTCAACAGTTCTTCAAAATGCAAATGTAATTTCATTAAATGCAGGTGTGTTCTTTTTCATGTTTGTAGTATGTAATTAGAAGGATGACCTGATTTTTAGAAATAGATTTCAACTGTCTACATAATTTCCAGGGAGAATGGTATATTATGAAGCTCATTTATTATTTCTATGCTTCTCTAATGTCTCCTTTTTGGAACATAATGAACACATTTTTAAATAAGATTAATTCTTTAAATGGATCAAAGAACAAAGGTTTATTTGAACATATGTCACTGAAAAAATGTGATTGTGACTTAGTTGTACTATGTTTTTAATCTTCCACTAATTTCACAAAAAGTGAAATTTACTTTGTGGGTGCTATTTGGACTAAAAACCAGTCTTCCCAACCTGGAGCATATATGATCCAGTGAGTAGGAGGTGATAGTTATACATCTGAGACCAGCCTCCTTCAGAAAGAGTACTCCAATGTCCAAGAACAAAAAAAGAAAAGAAGTGTTTGTGTTGTGGAGCTGGTCTAAGGGCTGAAAAGCCTATTGCTTGACTTATCTAATCTCCGAAAGAAGTATATTGCTGCTGCTTGGCTTGGAATTCTCGCTTCCCTAGCTAATTAAATAATTAATTATGTTAATTCATTTAATGGGTGCAGAAATGTTGTTTGGGGGAAAGAGAGAGTCATTCACTCTTGGACATTTTGGGGGGAATTAAAAATGTCTTTACTGAAGACAGAATGGGGATAAAGGAACTTTCTCTCATGTTATTCTAGTCACTGGAGAGTGGATAGAAGGGGCATGATAACTAAGGCAGGTCTACACTAGACAACTGGCATAACTATGGGCTCATACAGACATTCAGTTTCTCCTGGGAAAGTTGCTGCTCTCCCAGGAGAAACCATGAGTGTACAGAAGTTCAGGCTTTTTCTCCCAGGGTAAAAATAGCTGCTCCAGGAGAAAAAGAACCTATGGTTAAATCACTCCCAGGAGAGTTTCTCCTGGGAAAGTGAATGTCTGCACATGTCATATGTCAGTTAAAGGTGTAACTTTCATCATGATATTCACATGGGCATAAATTCTAATGTAGACACTGCTACACTGACAAAAGGCTGCCTTTATTAATCAAACCACTATAAATTATACCAACACAAGCACTTTTTCTGGTCTGAGTCTACACTAGGAAGGAATTGCCAGTAAAGCTATCCCTATCAAGCTGAACCAGCAAAACATTTCTAGTATAGTTTGGACTTTATCAGAGTCTGTTGTGTAAGGAAATCAACCCCGTGCATAGAAGTCCTCAGTTCTTTCCTACCTCAGACAATTTAGTAAGATCTCCAAATGAATCTCCTTCACTCTCTGTTGCTTCAGTCCTTAAAAATTCTTCCCCATCTGAATGGCAAGACTTTTTTGTACCATCTTTTATTGGGCCAACTGTATAGGCAGGGAAGCTGTTGGACATAATTCTGAGAATCAGGTTCCCTTCCAATAAAAGATAACACAAAAAAAGTCTTGCTTCTTGGACATTTCATGGCTACAACAATACCCCATACATATCTGAATGGTATTCAGCCAGGCAGGAACTTCCATCTTCTATTAGGGCCATCAAGCTAAAGAGCTAGGTTTGAGTCTTCTGATGTGCATCTGTGAACCTGTCTATGCCACTTCTAAGGTGCTGCTGAGAATAAGGCAGAGAAGCAGGTTCTGGCCACTCACTTCACTCCATTCATGCAAACCCAGAAAAGAGGCAGTGAAGCAGGCCTAAGGGCATCTCCTGCCTCTGGTTTTGAGATCTCTTGTCTGGTGTACTTGAGAGCACCATCACAGGTACCTTCAGGGAGGCTTCATAGTTTCCAGGTTTGCCAGCCTGAGCAGGTGGGTGGGAACCTATAGAAGTGGCATAGAAGTGCTGTAGACTGAAACTTTTATTAAATGGCAGGCTATGAGGTAGTTTTCATTGCTCTATACTTCATGTGGCTCTTCAAATCTCAACAATCTAAAAGCTATTTAGATAAAATTTTGGGTTTGGTAGAACCCTATGAATTATTTTTTTAACTAATTAATTATCATAGCTCAAATCCCAATCTTGACTAGTAAAGGCAGGGTTAGTGCCTTAGGATATGATGATATTGCTCACAAAGTACTTCTTGAAATTACATTCTCAAACATGCCATGCCTACCTGCTACACAAGTATATATATGCATGGAAATGTGGCAGTAAACCTACCCTGAGATCATCCCTGACTTCTGCTCTTGGGATTTGTGTCCCTAGCATACTTAGCAGCATCAGGAGAGCGTGGTCTGAGGTACCCCGCAAAGCAGAATATAAAAACTACTTAACACCAGCTTTCCTCTAGGCTAATTAACACTAAATACAGTGCTCATGCACATTTAGATGGATAAAAACTGCATCTACTCCATAGCTGGGTGTTGTGAAGCAGCTTGGGAGAAAGGAAACAAATCTGAATGACCTTGATTATTTCACATCTGTGCTTTATAGAACTATCAGCTCTCTTTTTCTTTGTCCCATGGGGTAATGAAGGTTACTGTTAAAGAAAAACAGGGTCTTATTCGTGGATAAGAACTTTGAGGCTGGTATGTCTCCACTCCACAACTTTTCAAGAGGAGATCCTTTATTTGATAACCCCATTGTTTCAAACTTCTCATCAGCTCTGTATCATTGCTATCACACTGGAAGCATTCTATTAACTTTGTGTCCACTTATGATTTTTGCTATTATTAAGCCAGCCTTTGGTGCCAGATTCTGCCACCTATTTCATGTTGTGATTTAAACCCTTACTCACATAGTGATGTGGAAATCATGACAGGATCATTGTTTGGCTAACAGAAGTGCTTTAATTTGCATGGCCATGGGAGATCAGCAAGAGGCATCTGATGCTCAACAGGTTCCGTTATATACGTGTGAGAAAAAGACACAGATCAGCCTCCCCCTTAATACATTCTTGGTAGTCTGACAATAACTCACCCTGGAGTCTTGCTAGACTAAACGCATTTTCTCCAGTTGTCTCCCAATAAGCTAATCTTCAAGGTCTTGTTGTTGTTTGGCCTTTACTTATGCTCCTTATTATGGCCTAACTTTATTTTGTTTGCTCCAGTACTTTTCCTCATCAGTAGGCAGTCTCAATTTATAGGATACTAGAACGTGATTAATGTGCTACTCAGAGGGCGTGTCTACATGAGACATGTACTGTGAAACTGCCTAATTGGCTTTGCAGTAAAGTCTCAGCATCTATACATGCAGCCCTATTAGGCCACAGTAAACAAATAAAATCTGTTGTAAGTTAGTGCTTATAAATATATGTATTATTCTATGACAGAGTTCTTTACTATGTAGCAATGCACATGCAGACATTGACGGAGCTGGCTGGGGCACGAGGATGCTTCAGTGCGGGGGCTGCCTGCTGGCTGGCCCCACACTGGGACACCCTTGTGCCCCAGCCAGCCCCTCTGCAGCACATCAAGCCAGGTCAGAGCAGCCCTGGCCTGGCAGGTCGCCTGCTAGGCAGGAATGGTCTAATCAGCTCAATGCACTGCAGTTCTGGGTGCATGTGTAAACGCAACACCTGGAAGCAATAAACTGTGGCACAATACTTGTTGGAATTTGCTGCATCACATTAATTGCATGCGTCGATGCACCCAGAATGAGTGAGAGTGGTGAAGTTGTGGTTCATATGAATCGTTGCATGGGAATCAGGGACAAATGTAATCCACTACTGATTGCTGCATGATTAGATGAGCACTATCTGGTTACCTCATGGGTAATCACATAAGTTCATGATAGTGGAGCCCAAGCAGCTTACATGGTTGCTGCAAGCATCACAGCGCAACCCAAAGATTTCGCCTTTGGACTGGCACACCTTGCAAGGCATGACCAGTGTTAATAGTTTGGCTGAGTGAGTCATATGTATGTGAGTGAGGCTGAGTGAGAAGATGGGGGCTGGGGTGATGCAAATACAAGTGCTAAGGTGAGTGGTTGACAGCCCAGAGGTTACAAGCTCAAGCCCACGGCAGAAGTGCTCCTGGCATGGCCCTGTCAGAATCCAACAATTTTGTGAATTCTGCTAAATGCCTTGTCACAAGGACACAGAGAAGATGAGTTTTTCAGCCTTCTTATTTATTCCCTTTGAAGAACCTACTTATCATGACGTCGTGGAACCCTGCTAATTTTCAGTATGAAGCATCTTAAACAGTCATTTCCTTTATTTTTTCACTTGTTTTTCATTTGTTTCACTTCACTTTTCCAGTATTTTTCACAGGAGAGTTATTTGATATAACCAAAACCAAGACATTTGCTTGATCATACAAGGGTTTCAATTCAGTACATGGCAGGGTATCCCTTTCCCAAAGTATACATAGGTTAAAATCTAAATGACAATAAGAAATTAAAAATGTGTTGTGTAGCAGATATTACTAGATTGGGAAATAAATGACATGATTATTAATATTCAGGACTCCAATTACCCATGTCATCCATCTAAAAAATCAATAGATTGCAGAGACACCCCCCATGTATACAACTCAGAGCATGTCCTCTGAATATTTGTTCTCACGGTTTCTGTTTCTTTGTGTATTGCCTTCAACTCTGTACCTTCTATGGCTTTCCACATGTTCCATTTCCCGGTGAAACATTATGGGGACACTTATTTTTGTAACACAGACCTAGGGGCTTCTAGAATATAGATTCTGAAGTCATACCTTAATAACCTTGATCATTTCCCACACAGAAGCTAAAGGGTTTTATTACCTAGGGAACTGCATACTCTGTGTTCCATTTTGTTTAAGCAATTTAAATAATTTTATTTGCCATGGCATCTTGTGCATGATGGCATTATCAAATAGGTTTAAATTCTTTAACCTTTATAGGTGACTGATGCCTCCTGAGTCCGGGGGGGGGGGGCCTGTGCCCCCCCAGCAGCCTGTCAGCAACTGGGGTGGGTACCTCTATGGTTGATTGCACTGGATGGGGACGGGGGGGTCCCCCTGCGGCCATAGCGCTGGTCCAGAAGCATGAGCGGGGCACCTGGAAATGCTAGTGCTGCTTCCAGAAGTGCCAGTGGCACTTCTCCTGGAGTCCCCACTCCCCAGCCAGCACTCACAAGGCAGGGCACCAGCACTTCTGCCTGCTCCCCCTGCTCCAGAGAGTGGTGGCTGTCAGGGAGTGCACCAGCACTCTCAAGGGGTGCACGTGAACCCCTGTGCACGCCCTACGCATTGCCACTGCTAACCTTAGTACTGTATGTCTCAATTGTGTAAGACTGCCAATAAACTTGACGTCATTTTTCTCTAAAAGTGGAAACACAAGGGATATTTCAACATTTTTACCTTTTGTTTTTCATTTTGTGATGTTCTTTACTTCCTTATGGCAGTAGTATGTGATAATAAGTCAGTCTGAATAGTATGGTAGAGGTAAAGTTCTTATTCATCTTGAACCGTCGTTTTTCTTTATTGACTATCATCCTACATCCCCAAATCAGCACAGTTACTGTGCATATCTATAGCTAGGAAGGCTGACAGTTTGTAAAGAGGTTCTACTGTTGTTTTATGTATCTGTGATGTCAGATGCATCTTCTTCAGATTTGGGGCATAATTACTGCAGCAGATCTCAGCTAAACATTCCATATGGCTGCTCAGTGCAAAAGCCAAGCTATTAGATCAGCCACAGGTGCATGCATGCAGTATCTTCTAGATATTTAATCTTAAGGGACAGGAGCATTTCCATCTTCAGTGAGCTACATGTACATATTAATACAATGCAGTAAGCTCCGATGCTCATTGCACTGGAGTTTATTGTTTCAGGCATGCCATTTACACGTGTGCCCAGGACTGCAGCATGTTGAGCTGGGTCAGAGCAGCTGCAGCTGGCAGTGGGCCTGGTGGGGCCAGCCTGCCAGCCCAGGGCTGCTTCCCCTGGCTCAATGTGCAGAGGGGCTGGCTCATGGGGCAAGAAAGTGCTTCAGAGCATGTAGATGCACAATATTTACCACACAGCTAGTTAGTCTATTGCAGTGGTTTTCAACGTTTTTTATATCAGGACCCATTTGTAAACATTGATGGCCAGTCCCAACCTGTTGTCCCTCACGCCCAGGACCCAGCTCCTCAGTGTGTGGAGCAGGCGGCGGGAGTGCGGGGCAAGAGGTGGGTGTGTGTGGGCCGTGGGGGCCCCAAGCCACGCCATGTGGGCTGGGGCTCTGCCAGCCCACAAGGGAAAAGCTATGGTTTCCCACGTTTTTCTCCTTGAAAGGAGAATCCATTTTTAAAGTGTGTTGATCCATTTTCAAAGTTTGTCTGCAACCCTTTCATATATTCTTCTGATCCACTTTTGGGTCATAAGCAACACTGGTCTGTTGCACAGTAAACATCTTGTGTAGACATGCCCAGTATCAAGTATATTTATTAAAGTTATAAAAGTTTGAAACCAAATCAGAAAAAGGAAAAATCTAGCCTTTACCTGCTACTGGAGGATTTCAGGAGACAAGTTTGAAGCCAGAACAATGATTCTATTATTCTTCATTCTATAAGAAACATATCTATATATAGATCTAGATATATATACACATACACACAGTAAAAGCTCCGTTATCCGGCATCCCCATGGAACAGGGGATGCCAGATAAGAAAATATGCCAGTTAATTGAGCGGCCCTAGCCGCTGCATCTCACACCACATCTGGAGCATCTGTCTGCCCCTCCCGTGGCATTGCAGCCCCTCACGCGGCATCGCTGCCACTCCTGCAGGGCCCTGTGGGCCCCAAGGGACAGGGAGGCAGGTCCCACACAGCCCTGCACAGCCTGTTATGCCCCTGGACCGTGGGGGCTCAGCGGCGCAGGCTGCTTTGCCCTGAGGCATGGGGGCTCAGAGAAACCGGAAGTGCCCTAGTGGGCACTTCTGGTTTCACTTATCTTACAATCCAGCATGCCAGTTAGTGGAGCATGCCGGCTTGTAAGATGCTGGATAAACACAACTTTTACTATATATATATATATATTTCCCAACATTTGCTGGTATTCCAAAATGAGTATTTAAGAGACGTTCAAATTTAAATGAGCAAAAAGTAATCACCTCAGAAAGTTTTTTGTGTATTTCAGGAAAGCTTAATTCCCAATGATAAGAAAGCCACTTAATTGCATTTTACTGTTCAGCTGAATCCTGAATAAGATAGTGTATTGAAATAGTATATGGACCAGTAGTAAACCTGATTCTGCTGCTTGGCACATTTCTTAATTGTAACAGACAGAAGAGTTCAGGATTGCAACATGGCAAAAGAAAGGCATAAGCAAGGTTTTTACTTTTGAGAAAGATTAAGCATCCTGTTACAATAATTTATTACTATGCTCTGGGAACATAGGAACCCAGGACTGGGAGAGATGTTCTGGGCCATCCAGTTCAGAACTTAATTTGCCATTCCCTAATCATACACTTGCTAGATTTCTTTAAATTATTTGCTACAAGACCTACAGGGTTTTTTTCCAGTTATTTTAGAATGCTGTAATGCAGATTATCTTTGAGTTTTAGTTGAACCACTGTTGCTGTTAACTTAATCATATCAAGCTATAGAATACTATTTTTTTTACTTTTCAGTGTCTATGTTTGAGCTAGTAATTCAGGGCTTAGGCACTTTATAACTTTGGAATGTCTGACTGACTGGAGAGACTGTACAAGTTTATGTTATCATATCATATCTATTATTCTATTATGATGTTTTATAATAAAATGTTATTTTTATAATAATTCAATGAGATTGACATTTACTTGAACAAAATCACAGAATTGCTTTAGGCCAAACTAAGATGATATCACACTATTTCAGCTATTGTGCTTGCATTGTTAAACTATTAATTGAAATAGGTTTTCTTTTTTTTCTTAGAGACAAAAGAATGGTGTTTTACACAATCCATGTTCATAGTAACATTCTTTAATTTGTTTAATCATAACTAAGTTAAATTAACTAAACACATGACTCATGTTTTCCAGAATACTTCTCAAGATAGCTTTCACTGCATCTTGATAAAAGCACATTGAAATAAGGGAATATTTTTCTAATAAATGTGTATATACATATATTATATTATATTGATTTGTTGTACAGTGACTGAAGAAAAAAATCTTGTGCTTTGATTAGCCATAATGGCTATGGAAGCGCTCCCTTTCCCTACGCTCTCTTTTACGTAGTTATATGGCTACCACTACTGTAGTATTTTAGCATTTCACAGCTGTCAGTGTATTGATCCTTACAATACACCCGGGAAGCAGGAAAGTACTATTATTGCCATTTTGCAAATGACCAACAAAAAGACTAAAGGCCAGACTGAAAGCATTCCCATAGATATCTATATTTAACCTTCAGCACAACTAAAAAATAGGTGCTTTACTATTTTTTTCTATTTACTACTGAAAAACCCCATGGTTAAGATCCCTATGCAGTTAATAAAGAAAATTAAATGCCTCCACAGGATGATCCAGAGTGCTTACCTGCTAAGCAGAGAGGGGCCTGCAACCAGTCACTAGAAAATGCTAGGTGCGGAGTCATGTCTGAACTGCTTTGAGCTTAGGCATTGGTCTCAGGGCTGCATCTCAGGCACCTTCATTCATGCAAGGTCTAGAGCACAGGCACATATCTAACTATAAAGTGGTCTGAGGGTGGCCAGTGAATAGCTGGGCCACTGACGAGTCAATCATAAAAGAGTCGTAGGCCCAGAAAGAGCAAGCGTGAGGAACTCTGACTGAATTCCCTGGTATTTAGGGTTTTCTGATTGGGAAAAGGGAAAACACAAGTTCCACTCCACGTCACCAGTTTTATTCCTGTTTTTCAGTCAATTATTTTCTAATGTAAAATGCCAAAATAGTCTTAGCTAGAACTGGAAATGCTGACCCAAAGGTGTATCTGGAACTTAGATTCCTGGCTGAGAGTTGTACATTAGACACCTCTGCCCACTTGAGATAATAAAATCATAGAATCATAGAAAATCAGGGTTGGAAGGGACCTGAGGAGATCATTTAGTCCAACCCCCTGCTCAAAGCAGGACCAGCCCCAACTGGTTCTGATCGCCACGTGGCTGGGAGGCAGCTGCCCAGCAGCTAGGATAGCTCTCCCTGCCCCATGGAGATTGTGATGGATCCTAATCTCCATGTGGCTGGGAGGCAGTGTCCCTTTGAGCCAGGACAGCTCTCCCTACCCCCTGTGGCCCCTTGCTGCCTAGGTTGACTGGGAGCAAATTGCTCCCAGTTAGCATCTACACATGCAGTATGGCACATTAAGCAATAAGCTGTTTTTCTAGTACCTATATGTACAGGTACTAGAAAATGGCACATTAGACTAGTACACTGTGCAGCAATTGCTGCACACATGTACATAGTGGCACTTTACTGTACATTAGATTAGTCTAATGCCTCAGTAAAGCATCTTGTGTAGATGTACCCTGGGTAGCCTGTTCCAGTGCTTTACTGTCCTCCTAGTGAGAAATCACTCTCTTCTTATGTTAGACATTTAATAGTCGTTAGGACACTTAGCTGAAGTGGAGGGCTTTTGGTTCCTGATCGAATATTTGTTCAGTGACTTCCTGGATGAGTTCGCTAGTGATTAATCTACTGTATAAAAGAGGAGTTACATCTACATAACCAGCTATGTTTTAGAGTGCAAGTGACTCAATGGTATATTTTGAATTGAAATTAATGCTGCCAATGCAAGTTAGGTATGCTATGAGATCCCCATTCTCTGAGGACTTCGATGGACTCTCATTGCTTCCCCAGCTTGAATCTGGATCACAGTAAAACTTAAGCAACAGTTAGGTGTCTAGCCTCTTGCTTTGGATCACTTATGTGCAAGTTCAAGTCTAAGTTTAGGCATCTGAAGGTCTTTTCAGGCCAAAATGGAGTCACCTTATCAATGTAGAAGTCTCAGCATCTCATGGCTACTGGAGGAGGTTTGGTTTTGATCACTTTTTTGTGACTTAGATACAATCAAGTTCCACTTACATCATGTTTATGAACCTAGTTGACCCTAGGTACAAAAGGGGCTAGCTGCGTTAGTCTGAAGCCATGGAAAGTGTAGGGCAGAGTAGCACCTTCAAAACTGGTCAGAAATGCATGAGCTTTCATAGGCAACAATCTACTTTGTCAGATGCTATGAATGGACTGGCAAAAAGAAACAATTTTATATAGAAGGGAAAAGAAATGGAAGTTAAGTAGTCTGTTGCTGGAGAGATGTCATTTGAACTTATGACAAGGACAACAGAATCCCTGTGGTCATTACTTACAGAGCCCAGCTCAAAAACCTTAGACACGTTATTAGTGACCTACAATCCCCCCTGAAGAATGATAGTCATCTCAAGATAGCTTTAGGGAACAAGGCCATCCTGGTTTACAGGCAGCCTCCAACCTCAAAAAAATGTCTCTCCAGCAACAGACTACATCATTCCAATTCCCTTTCCCTTCTATATGAAATCTTTTATTTCTTCTAGTTCATTTATACTGGCTGACAAAGTTGTTGCCTACAAAAGCTCATGCCTCTCTAAACTAGTTAGTCTCTAAGACACTACCCTGCCCTGTCTTCTTGTTGACCCTAAGTGAGTTTTCCAAGGTCACACGTGATAGAACAGAGACATGAATCCAAATCTGGAAAACTGGGTCAAGAGCCCTAACTCTGGGTCTTCCTTTTCTTTAAATTAACAGATTGTAGGCAGACATATCTTTTTTTTTCCATTTTTTTATTAATTCAATTAAACATATTTTTGATAGAGCACCAGCTTTTACAATAATCGACATGTGGCTTTCATTTGGCTATACTCATATAATTCTTACTGTGCAATTTCCAAATGAAACTGTGTATCATTTCAGTAATAAGCAGATGTTTCTTGGAAGCACTACTGTTGTAAAATTGAATTGTTTACCTTTCTTTAAATGATGATTTGATAGAAACTTGCTCTAGCAACACAGACAACTTTTTCAAGAAATATGCAATTAATACATTTTACATTAGATTATTGCATTTCTGTGACCATGTCTTTTTCTGGGATGTATATGAGAATCATTCCTTAATATAACATATTGCTGGGCTCAGTACAACAGCATGTCTGATAGCACAAACCTGCTTAAGACAGTTATTCTCAACCTTTTTAGACTTGAGTCACTCCTTGTCAGACTCAAGGGACTCCTTCATAATTTTTGTGCATTGAGCAGCATCCATTAAAAAACGAATACACTGTAACCTAATAAATCCAGCACTCAAAATTCCAGAATTCTCAAAAATCCAGCACTGCAGGCAGGTAGTGTTGGCTGCTCCCAGGGCTGCATCAGGGAGCAAAGCAGAGGGAACTGTAAGTGGGTGCAGGGCACGAGGTGGGGGGTGAGGCTCTTGCTGCAATGTGTACCCTGGGAGGGCTTGGGGAACTGTGCTGGGCTCTTCCCAGGGAGTGCATGCCCCTGGATCTGCACACCAGATGAGAGCAGGCTGTTGCCCACCCCGAGCACCAGGAAGAGCCCAGTGCCACTGCCGGCCTCAGCCGGCAGTGGCAGCCTGCTCTCATCCAGCGTGCAGATCCTGGGGCACATCCCCCCTGGGAAGAGCCTGGCATAGCCCCTCAGCCCGCAGCCCTCCCGTGGTGCACATAGCAGCAAGAGCCATGCCCTGCCACCCTGCACCCCACACCCAGACAGTTCCCTCCACTTTGCACCCTGCTGCAGCCCCAGGAGTGGCTAACATCACCTGCCTGCAGCCGGTGGGCTATACAGTGTCCCTTCCCCCACCCCTTCCCTAGCCCCAGCCTCACTCATTCAAAAATCCAGAATTTTCAAATTTCCGGTGGATGCTAGGTCCCAAGCATGGTTATATTGTATATTTATTATGGTACTTACCTCCTTGCAGAGAGGCCAGGCAGTGGGGGCATGGCAGTTTCCAAGCAGTGATGAACCTGAACCTGTACTTATCTCCTCATACCTCATGGTACAAAAGATCTCATGCCTCCCAAGGAAAAAATCTTGTGCCCTAGTATCCTGGTTGAGAATTACTGCCTTTTAAGTCCTGCCTTTGTTGGTCACTGGAGGCTTCCTCTGTTGTACTGGGATCTTTGGGTGATATGGAGGCACTATTGTTGCTGGAGAAAACAGCCTATGGTTCAGAAAAGCTATGGATGCTTGTAACAGAGAGCCTGGGATAGCCCAGTGGGAGAGACAGGGCACAGGTGCAGCTGGACTACCATGGAGCCCAGTTAGCAAGCCTAATTAGACGGGACCTGCAGCCAACCCTATGGAGTTACCTGACCAGAAAAGGACAGGGGTTGGGAGAGAGATGAGGCAGGGCAGGTAGCCTGACCCTGGAGATTGAAGAGGGAAGAAGTCCATAGCGAGCTGCCTGTTGCTGAGAGGTGGACCGTGAGCATGCAATGCCTGAAGGCATCAAGTGAAGGGCCGGCAGCAGATTAAGATCCATGGCTAAATAGGACTTGAGTTAAATACCTGGTTTAGTTGTAGCCAGAGGTCTTATGTTTTGTGTTATAGTCTACACCCAGTGGTTTGCGTTTTGGACTATTAGAGGTTGGAGGAGGTCCCAGTAGTGCCTGTGGGCACACCAGTGTCCTGTACCCATCAGGGGCCCAGGAGCCCAGGACATGAAATGAGCTGTGGCCTGAAGGCAGGCAGCAGCTGAGAAAGGGCCAAAGTAGGCTCAGCATCTGGAGAACGGCAAGAGTTAAGGGCCAGAGGGGCCAGCAACACAAGAGAAGACAGAGAAAAAGGCTCCAGAGGACACTTTAGAGTTGGAGCCAGGCAGGGATTGTGGGGCATCAAAGCCACCTGTGGAACACAAACCTGTTACAATACTTTATACACATTTCACATCCAGTTTTTCTAGTCATAGATTAGAGAAATCCTTGGATGGCCCAGAATTGGAGAAAAAGGGTGGGCTTTCCTGAGCTGTTCTGAGTGACCTTCTGGCACACAACCCAGAATCTGGTACCTAACATGGTTAATTTGATTAGTTCTGAAGCCTTGCCATTAAATATATTATTTCATGATACATTTCCAAGTCCAATAATTTTTCCACTGTCTCACAAATAAAATTCAACTTGTTAAATTAATGGGAAGAATATTTCAGTATATGTCTTTCACTGATGTTATTAGAGCAATTAATAGCCTAAATATGCTATTGTGCCTGTAAAGCATGAGAAAACTTCAAGACCTCAGCCATACCAATATCTGAGATTTTGAAATTACAGTTACCTTGCCGAAGTTATGCTACTTTTTAATTCCTAGAATATGTCACCAGCCTAAGGGTTCTTTATTTAGGGATTATGAAAAAAATCTAGTTTCCAACTAGACATATGCAAACATTCTTGTACTATACACCATAATGTGTACATAATGTGTGTATGTGTATAAATATATGCATATATATGCCTGCTTTTCTAATGTTTCCTCCTGAATCCATACATTTTTGGCACATCTTCAAAAAGAAAACTTCTGTTTTATTTTTCAGCACAGAAAAGTGGTATTTTTTTAAATATGGAAAATTTCTTTCCCAAGCCCTTGTATGTGGAGGAAACTATGAAATACCTGAGCCTTGTAAGTCACATAATTCTACAACTCCCTAATGTATATGCTGCCATCTATTGGGGGAAGGAGAGGGAAATTTCATGACTGGATGAAGACATGGCAGGAGGCTTAAAAAGGACAAAACTACGGTACACTGCTGTGCCAAATTAAGCCAATGGATTCACTGCTTTGGTGAATTAAGCCCTTAAAGAAGTGTTCTAGCCAGCATGAACTAGAGAAGCCCTTAGGCTTCTGTAATTCATATTGTGGGCTAGTTTAGCTTCCATATAGTTTAGGGACCATAAACAGGAATGATGGTTTAGAGCATGGTTTTCAATCTTTTTCCATTTGCAGACCCATTCGAATTTTTAAGTGTGGGTATGCACAGCCTTTTGATTGACCATAGTCATCTTTCATGGACCCCTTAGACATAGTCTGCAGACCCGCAGGGGTCTGTGGATCACAGGTTGAACACCAGGGGTTTAGAGCAGTGTTTCTCAATCTGTGGGTCGCGACCCAAAATGGGTTACAAGAATATATGAAAAGGTCATGGACAATTATGGAAAAACATGGAAAATCACAGATTTTCTCCTGTAAAGGAAAAAAACAAGGGAAATTGCAGGTTTCCCCTTACAGGTTGGCAGGAGGCTACTTAAACTATTTACTGGTTTGAGACCTGCCGTCAATGTTTACAAATGGGTCCTGGTACAAAAAAGGTTGAGAACTACTGGTTTAAAGAAACTTTTTCTTTGCCCCCTATGTCTTTCACCTAACAGAGCTCAGCCGGGGCATTATGGCCAATAGTAAAATATCTATTTTAATATTTTGAATCCTAAGATGAATACCGTACTTTGAAGCTGAGCAATGTGAAATCAGCTTTTTTCCTTCCTTTGCCATGAATCCCATAACTTCCCTACTCTTGGGGCATAATCCAGCTAGCAAAGTTAATGAAATCAGTCGTTTCATTCACTGCAGTGTGCTTTGGCTCAAATCATTAGTCTCCTGTCTTCCACCTCCCTGTGTTAAATACGTGTACTCCTGCCACACCCAAGAATAAAACCGTTATTTCTTCTTTACAGCAGAAAAATATTGTTTTCACTGTAAGACATCTTGGAGATGCGGAAAGAATTGCATTGAAACTTGCCACAAAAATTGTTTGAAGTCCAAAGATAATAACAAAAGTTTGGATGAGGAGCATGGACAGAGAACATCCAGGGAATGCCAAAAGAAAGCGAATGTTTATGAAACTTATAAAATAGGACTGAAATGTAAACCCATAAAGAATCCACTGCTATACCAAGTTTGGGATTTTCTAATGGACTTGAAGCAGGTTGGCTTTCAGTGGGTTTTCACAATCTATCTCACTCCTCTGAAAATCCCAACCACCATACAAGAACTGAAAGCCTTTTGTATCTTATTTTTAAGGGCCAGGAGGCCTGGAGCTGAGTAACCCTGGGTGTGGCATTTAACAAGGAAAAAACCCTACTAGTCAGTAGGAAGATGGTTGTGCAGGAGTGATTCAGGTGATTCCAATGAAAGCCAGGTGGTCTTAAGAGGGCTGGAAGCAGGGTGCTCAGGAAGGCATGAAACAAGCACTTTCCCATATTTCATCTATAAATGTATCCCATCCTCTAAAGTCTCTAAATCAAATATAAACATGGTGCAAACTATTATAATGGAGATGCTCAAGATAACTGAGTAATAGAAATGCCCATCATTTATATACTGCTTTTCCTTGTTGAGGCATTTTGCAAATATTAGTATATCAATCCTCCTGATACCCCTGTATGAAAACTAGGTAATTATCAGCTCAAAACTTTAAATGTAGATGGGTAGATACCTTGATCTAGGCAGACTCTTAACAAAATGGCCTCATTTCTGCAGGTGTTGAAAATTCACAGCTCTCACTGAATTTGAATGAGAGCTGTGTGCTCTCATCACCTCTGAAAATTAGGCCATTCAGCAAAGACCCCAAATATAGATTTAGCTACCTAAGTTTAGGCACCAGCCTTTGAAAATTAATCCCCATCTCCCAGACTAGAAACTTGGGATTTGGCATTAAACTTGAATTTAATTCCAATAATTTTATCGCTAAAATTAGGCACCTGGGAGAACATTTCTAAATATATGGATGAAGTACCATATATTCCCTTACTTGATGACTGCCTAACCCTGGAGGCATCTAAACTTGCTATGTACTTTCCTTTTTCATGTGATAGTTTTCTAGATATTTTAACTTCTTTGTCTGTACCTACCCACAACTATCCCAGCCTAGGTGTCTTTCCCCTGTCTGAGCCACACAGGAACTAGGTAGAGCAATGTCTATGTCTCCTGAGGGCCTCAGTTGGTAGCAATGCTCTGGACATGCTTAATATATATCAACCAGACTGGGCCTGTTCCAAAATGCATTTACTACCACTGTCTTTTTCAGAACTTAATACTTCTGAGTAATAGCCAGAAAACAGGAGAACAAGATTCAACTCCCACTTCAGTTCTAAGGTGTTCCACACCTTCACCCCCAACCTATCTTCCACTCCTCAGCCTGTTGAAGCTGGATCACTGCTGCAAATAATAAAAGATCCAGTTGGTCAGAGAGTGAGAAAGAAAACAGGAGACGGACTTCTGTGGCTCCCTGCACCAGCAAATGCTGGTAAAACTGGCACTGGCAGCAGCTTGTGAGATGGGGGTTTGGTGGGTTTGTGGGGGGTGGGGGTTGATGGTCTGTAGAGGATTGGTCCACCTGGGGGTTGGTGGTGGCCAAGGGGGTTAAAGTAACCTGGTGCCAGGGAAGCAGGTAGGGAAAATACAGCCTAGGGGCTGGGGCCAGTGGCTAGTCTTTCCCAGCCCTGGGACTGCACTAGGAACTTCAATTAGATTGGTCTTGCTTGACCTGATCTAAGTTAGACTACCTCCGAGTCACGTTTAACTGAGATTGGGCTGGCCATTTTTAGACTAATCTAATTGTCGTGCACTTCTGCACAATTCACATTTGAATCCACTGAACTAGGAAACTATGTATAAGGTCTGTATCTTGGTGAACTAAGTGAGATTGAGTAGCCACTTTGAACATGATCTAACCTCCCCCCCAACTTCCCCCAAAAATGTGTATGCATCCATATTGAACCTGTATTAAGCACCAAGTTTAAAATATAGGTAGTTTGGGTTCCCAGTAATACACAGACTGTGCTTCTCTTTAATATATTAATAATGCTCCATTATGGATATATTAGTCTTATTAAAAGAGAGCCATTCAGAACGCCTTGGCTCCCTTCCTCTCTAGACTATAACTTGCCTCCATCATCCATCCCAGCCTTGCTGATAGCAAGTTATCAACCCCAGTCAGACATGAGATACCAAACAATCAGTCAGATAGACTGAACAAGCATTGTTTCAGGAATTACATTTATAGTGCCAAATGGCTAGAGGACTTCCTTGTAGTGCTACACAAAGCAAGCGTACAGCTGTTCAAGCTGTTTGTAGGACTAAGAAAATGCTTAATATGCTACAAAACAGTAGCACTTTCAAAAAGCAATTTCTGGGCAGCACTATGACTTGTGGTGCTACATGTCAAGGATGGATCCAGAGGGGGTGGAGTGGCATGGTCTCACCCCCTCTTTCTAATCATGCTGCTGGAGCAGGCGCCAGGGACTTCAGTCTTGAAGAAGGTAAGCATTTCCACACTCTCTTCCCCTTTGTGCTCAAAGGCACATCCCCTTCCCTCTCCCTCTCCCTCTCCTCCCATGCCCAGATAGCACCCAGGGTGTGAGGGGAGCTCCTATCCACTCCAGCTGGGGTGCATGGGGGCTGCAGTCAGCTCAGGACTTCAGCGGCAGTGTGTAGGCACATACCCCCTCCCTGCCTGGTCCCAGAGGTGGTCCCTCCCAGCCTAGGGACAGGCATGCAGCAAGGGAACATGCCCTTTTGCTACTGCCATTGCTGCCGCAATCCCAGTTGAGGACATCCCCCATGTAGCCTAGCTGGAGCAGGCAGGCGTTCCTCACACTCGCAGGACGGCACCTGAAAGCAGCAAGCAGAAGGATGGGGGTTATGGGAGGGGTAGTGATGGAGAGGAGAGATAAGATGAGAGGTCCATAAGGAAGGGAAATGCTTACCTTGCATCTTAAGACCTTGGCTGCTGCTACTGCAACACCATCTGCCTGCTCCAGTGGGATGAGCAAGGGGCAAAGCCACCCCTGCAGCTCTGGTCACTGCAACTAGACCGCCGCCCCTTGTAAAATCTTGGCTCCATTTCTGCTACACGTAATGCCTGTACAGTTACATGTAGTGTCACAGGGGTCTCTGTCAGGGAGCCCTGCTGTCATGGCCACTCAAATGAGAAACTACTTTCTGCTGCTGCTTGAGCAGTCCTGGATGGAGCTGGGAGTCTTCAGACAGCAGAGGGAATTCCCTCATCCTAGGTCTTGCCCCCACTACCTGCCCATTCTGGTGGGTGAGGGAATTCCTGCCACCACTACAGCTGTACTACTAGTGGTGACAGGGGCTCTCTTCACCTCTGCTATCCCTGTAGGGCAGGAGGCAGGCTTTAGCATTCAGCAGCTGCCAGTTGATCATTGCCAGCCTGCCCCCTTCCCTGGCATGGGAGAGGACAGGCTGTCAGTGATCTGGCTCCCCTGTGGATGGAGGACCCAAGGAGTAACCTCTTGTTGCTCCCTGACTGGGGAGCTTGCCTTGATGTGACTTTGTAGCTCTCCAGCCAGAGAGCTCGTACACCCCCATAGCACTACATTTTTGTAGTGCTACAAAGTGCTGAGACATGTGGCAGTGTGGCTTTCATTGAGTTTCAGGTATGAAACCCTTATTCACAGCGTATCATTTTGTATTATACAGATCCATGAGTTAATGTTTTCAAAGGTAATCCCAAAAGAACAGTAACCCACCTTAGAAGTTATGAATTGTATCAAGGTTCACAACTTGAACTAATAGATTCTTTTTAAAAGTTAGCCACTTCTAATACACTAAATGTAAGCTTCCAGTTTCAATTTGTGGACAAATGAGTCCTCGTATGTTTGGCATAAATGTCCTCTATCACAAGGGTAGATGCTGAAGAGAACCTTCAGGTATTTCTTTCTCTCTTTCTCCCTGCAGACAATTTATCTGCATTCTCCCTAGGGGACTAATCGACTTAAATGGTTTCCAGATATCTTTGAATGGTCATGCTGCTTTTTTATTGCCCATCGTTAGAGAATTATTATGGCAAGAAGGTACTGACAGCCTGGCACCTAGATGGCCTCTAGCCTCAAGTTTACAAATAACCTACAACTAATGAAGTGGCAAGAAGGAGGTAGCAGAAAACTTGTTCTGAGCCAGACTAATCTTGGCATAAGGAATTTTTCTATTCCTGCGCTGTGACTGTGAGAGAGGGGCATCAATCATTCTTTTCCTTTGCCTCAGCATCAGCAAAATCTCATCCAATGGAACTGTTCAGCATGGTGGACAGTCTGCTGAGTTTGACAAGCCTTAACTCTGCTACGGTGTCTCGCTTAGAATTATTTTTTCATTAATTTTGCTGGGAAGAAGATCAGTCCTAGACTTGTTTGGCCAGCAATGTGAAGCCTAGCATCTCTGAATTTAATTCAGTTTTGCTAGAGGTCTTAATGTGTTGGTTGAATGAGTATCCTGTTACCCAAGCTGTCATGCCCTTGTCCTTGGTGGAAAATAAAGGTCATTATGACAGGGGTGGTTAATGGATACATTAAAGAAGAGAGAATCATAGAAAGTTAGGGTTAGACGGGACCTCAGGAGGCCATCTAGTCCAACTCCCTGCTCAAAGTGGGACCATCCCCAAATAGATCATCCCAGCAAAAGCTTTGTCTAGCCAGGTCTTTAATATCTCCAAGGATGGAGCTTCCACCATCTCTCTAGGTAACCTGTTCCAGGGTTTTACTATCCTCCTAGTGAGAAAATTCTTCCTAATATCTAACCTCAACTTCCCATGCTGCAACTTGAAACCATTGCTCCTTGTTCTGTCATCTGCCACCACTGAGAACAGTCTAGCTCCATCCTCTTTCAAACCCCACTTCAGTTAGTTGAAGGCTGTTATATCTCTTCTCTAGACTCAATAATCCCAGTTCCCTCAGTCTCTCCTCACAAATCATACCCCCAGCCCCATCACCATTTTTGACACCCTCTGCTGGACTCTCTAAATCTGGACTCTCTCCAATTTATCCACAACCTTTCTGTAGTGGGGTGTGCAAAATGGGACACAATACTCCAGATGTGGCCTCACCAGAGCAGAATAGAGGGGAATAATCACCTCCCTTGACCTACTGGCAACACACCTACCAATGCAGCCCTGTGTGCCATTAGCCTTCTTGGCAACAAGGGCATACTGTTTACTCATATTCAGCTTATTGTCCACTGTAACCCCCAGGTTCTTTTCTGCAGAGCTGCTGCCCAGAGGATATCAACTGCCCTCAAAGAGGAAGATGTTATGACTCTGTGTCTTGTCCTGTTTCCTAATCATATAGAATCATAAGCTAAGTGCAGACACTTGGGGAGGTTGGGGGGGAAGTTAGATTGGTTAAAAATGGCTACCCAGTCTAATTTAGTTCACTGAGGTGTGGACCTTACACTGAGGCCCAGGGATTGTAAATCAGTCTAAATCTATAATGGTACAGAACTTCCACACACATAGATTGGTCTAAAATGGTGGAACCCAGTCTTAGATAGACATGGATTGATGTACACTCAAACTTAATCGTTCTAGATTAGACTGGTGGATCAAACTTCTTTCTAGCTACCTGTACAGTCCCAGGACTGGGAAAACTCAGCTGCTGACTGAGCACAATTCTGGAGCTGTGCTTTTCCTAACTCTCCCCTTGGCACTGGGCTATTTTTAGCCTCCCAGCCTCTGCCCCCCACCCCCGACTAGCCAGCCCCTCATTAACTCTCCATCCTGCAAGCCACTCCATGTTGGTTTTATTAGCTTTTGTCACTGCCAGGAGCTGATAAAGTAAGAACCGGTGGGGAGAGAGGCAGGAGAGATGGCAGGGTAGGTTCACCAGGGGGATCAGGGGGCTAAAAATAATCCCTGGTATCCCCCAAACCCCTCCCCCAACAAGCCCCCCTGATCCTGCCAAACCCTCCCAGACCCCACGAACCCCCATGGTCACTGCATGAACCTCATTGCTCCTGCAAATGCCACCTGCCCCACCATCACTGTTGTAGATGCTGCCTGCCCCACTATTTCTGCCATGGACACTGCATTCACCCCTATCATTCTTGCAGATCCCACTATCCCCTGCCTGATCCCCAGGGCACCCCCAACCCCCAAGCCTGCTTACCCTCCCCCACCCATGTCCCCATCTCCCAATGGTCTAGGAGGGGGCAGTATGCCATATCCCTCTTTGCTAAATCCTGGATTCACCCATAGTATTGTTTAATGTGACAGAAGTGTTTTGGGAAAACTAGGCTACAAACGGTCATCATTTTTGTCATGAAATCCAATTGCCTGGCAATTGACTGGCAGACAGCATCAAGCCCCTGCCACTCCTGGGGCTTCAGGGGCCTGATCCTGTGGGACAACAGCCCTGGGTACCTCACACAGAGCCAGGGCATGTTTCCGCAAGCACAGAGCAGGGAACCCCAGAAAGCACAGGCTGCAGGAATTGTACCATAACTGAACAGATGTCTGCTGCAATGAACAAGCACAAACTATTAACAGGAGTTAAGACTCACATTTTTGGACATTCAAGGTGCAACAGGGGGCAAAAATGTCTGTTCGATCACATTTTGTACTGCCATTAAAGTTCTGGCACAATGAGGTCAATATCAGTTTTCAGCCCTACTGTTGTAAAATCGTACTTTGTGAGCCCATACAATAGGTCAGTTTCACCCACCCCTGCATGAGCAGGAAGGAATATTTTTCTGTCGCCTGGAATGTCAGGTCATGCAAATATTGCCTTCTGTCTTTCCTTATATGTGATTTGTTTACTAGAAACGGTAGGTGCCTCCCAGCACATGTTGTGAAAGAGAAAGTGAAATAATACATCTAAAACAATAAAAAATACCCCAAAACTCCAAGATCATCTCACATTCCCCTCCATGAAAATGCTAAGATTCAACTTCATCAAAGAAAAGGTCTATTCAGAGATAGTTTACTCTCTTCTTGCCCCCAGTATTGTATAGCAGTGCTTTCATGCTGCTATGATTGCATGTAATAATTCCATGGGTAAGCACCAGATCACCTGTGCTATGGGTTCATGAGGCCTTAGATAAGAAATCAGAGTTGTCAAGAAAAATTATTCTGCTACACACAGAACATGTTGTCTTTTGTTTATTTTTTTATGCTGTGACTCATAAATGCTGTGTAAAGTTCTGTTTTGTTTTGCAATACTGCAGAAAATGTAAATGAAAACCTCTGAAAATGTTATCTGGATCTTCTGAATATAAATCAGTATAGCAAGCAAAACACCCGGCAGTCAGCTCCAGGATGTGAATAATTGCAAATCTAGTGGTGACCCTTCTCTGTCTCCTGACAAAATGCCAAATTTTGCCCCACCTTCTTCAAAAGCCCAAGTAAATTGACTATGTGCTGCCACTACAATTATGGGCTATGAATCCCTTGCACATTGAGGATTTGTATCTAAAGCAGATCCAATACTTACTCTCACCTGCTGTTGTCATACCTGCCAAGCTGTTTTGTGCTACTACTTCATTTGCAATCTCTTCATGCAGAGCTGCACAAACCCATATAGATACTTTGGGTGCATCCAGATGAGCGAGCACGTGCCTGTCACAGCATCTCAAAGCAGTTTGAGATGATGCAAGAGGCACACTATGAACAAAAAACTGTTCCCTAAACTCTAATTTTTATACCAGTAAATCCCGGTACAAAAAAAAAGCATGTGGGGAAAAAAGTGATGCAGCTCCTGGAGTGTGCCCTGAAGCAACCAGAGACTGAGTCCTCCATAGAGATGCTCTAGCATCCACCAGAGCATGTCTATGGCTTTCATCTGCCCCTGCTGCCTCAGCACACTGTCTCAGTGTGCTGGAGCAAATAGGAGTGAGGCAAGGCTACAGCAGTGACTTGGACCCAGGCGCTATCACCAGTAAGTAGGGACATGGGGTGGAGGGGGTTTGTGTGTGTAAGTGGGTGTATGGGGTTTGTGAGGGGATTTGTGGGTATGGGATTTGTGAGAGGGGTTGACAGGGGGCTGGCACATGCCTGCAGCACAGTCCCACAGCAGCGCAGCACCACCTGACCCAGTATTTGCACATGGTGAACAGAGCTGGCCCAGCCCACCCTGGTAGTAAACAGGAGCTGCAAGTGGTGGTGGTAACCATCCTGGTCCTATCCAAAGGCATGCATTTGCAGGGTGGCCCAGGCCTGGCTAGGTTAGCTCAGGCCAGTTCCATTGTCTATATTCAGGCTCTGGGTTAGTCGTGTTAGGCGTCATGCCTTCACGGGCCTGTGCCTGCAGTGGGTCATGGCCCCAGTAGCCCAGCTGGCTAGTGCTGCCAGCACCAGGGTCTGTGCCATGGGGGGAGGTGAGAGCGGGCCTGTGGCTGTCCCCCCTCAAACTTCCTTGGCTGTCCCACATGCCCCATATCCCCCTCACACTTCCTGCCATTCCCCATATCCCCCTCAACCCCAACCCACACACACTCCCCATGTTCCGCACCCCCAACACACCTACCCACAAACCCCACCCCCCTCCTGCAGGCCCCACATCCCCCTACACCTCACAATCTGCAAGCCTAGCTGCCAGACAGGATGGGAATTGCAGGGACAGCTGTCCCCACATCATGAATGACTGGTGCTTCCCATGACTGGGGGGGCACCATGGCAGTTAGCGGCAAGCGGGAACTGCCACCAGCTGTGTTGGTGGGGGCGGGGGCAGGGGCAGTGACCACCCACAGAATCTGGTGGAGGCCAATCTCAGGAGGGGCACATGCCCCTCTGTGCCCCCCCACACACACATCGCCTATGCCCTACATCCCGGTTAGCGAAGGGGTCAGGGACGGCTCTGATTTTTCTACGAGAAAAAACCCAAAAGCAAACACCAAAGCATATATATATTTAGAATGTATTTTATTATGATGACAGAGGCATTGGTAGGCTTCCAAATTGCTTTAAAATGGTAAATATATCAATAAAACATTGCCCAACTGATCTCTCTTTCTGTCTCTCCATGGAAGAACGTGGATTTTGGGGTATTTTAAAGAGTGAATTTGGAATTTTTTATCAGAGAATTTGCAATTTTTAAACAAAGTCAGCAGGTGTAAGGGAGCTGATGCTGTTTCAGGTGGCAGCAGGTCACAGCCAGGCAGCAGCTCCCACTGCCAGACTGCTGCAGTGGATAGAGGGTGCAGGGGCCACTCTAGGTCAGGGCTGCTGCAGCAGTCCAGCTAGCACAGGTGTCCCAAGATACCAGCTGGCTAGACATCAGAAGCTCCTGAGAGCAAGTAGCCCTGAGTTGCTCACCAGGGCAGCTTTTTATACTGCTGGGACCAGCACAGGTGCTGGCCCCAGCCTTCAGCTCGCCCTAGCTGCAGATCCAGGAGGAGCTGGGCAGGGTCAGTTTACCACAAGTGGCCCAATTTGCCCCATACCAAAGTGTATGTTCAGGCACATGTGCTGAGGTACAGAACTCCAGCACAAATTTGCTATTTGAGCTACTGCAAGTGCATGTGCCCACATGTGTGGACATGCCCTTTAAGGCTCTGCTTAGAATTCAGGGGTCAAACAGAGAGTCAAATGGGATCTGTGCTTTCTTTCATTTTTTAAAATTAATATACCACTTACCATAGCTTAGTGAACCAAGTGTAACTAAATGCAAGGAGGTCTTTCCATGGCCATGCCTTCATGATATTGCCATACTAAGACAATATAAAGAATAGAGCAGGAAAGGACTTCAAGGCTGCATCCAGACAAGTGCAGATGTTTGATTCCCTGGGGACAAATAGCGGTGGTACACCTTTCACTGTAGCTACTTCCCCCGTGGAACACCCATGCCATGTGCACTTTGGCATATGGCAAGTTACCCCAGGGATGGTAGGGGAGTCTGAATCCAGCCCAGTGCTGGCTTCAGCAGCCTTACCTGGGGTCCTAGGGCTGCAGCTGTGGCAATCCTACCACACGGAACCTGGCTGGCAGCCAGAGTGTGGCTCCAGGCAAATCAGCTCTGCTTTCCAGCCACACGTCCTGTGTGTGCATGTGTTGCTCCATTTTTTTTTTTCCACATTTTATTTTCCCCCCCTGGATAGCTTATCTTCTCCAATTTCTCCAGCCTTTCCCTGTATCTTCTAGCCTGTAATAATTTTTTGTTGCTCTACTCTGATTTAATTCTAAGTTCATTCTGTTCATTTTTCCATTTTAATCAAGGTTATTTTGAACCTTAATCCTGTCCTCTAATAGGTCTGCTACTCCAGTTTGGTGTCACCTGCAGATTCAAATGAATGCTTAATTTCATTCTCACCTTAATTGAGATATTACATAGTACTGGGCCAAGAACCACAAATGATACCGCCTTCCAGTTTGACATAAACCCATACTTGTTGAGTTCTATTCCATCACTGGGGAACCCACCTTATTGTAAATTTCATCTATCCTATATTTCCATAGTTTACCTATCAGTTATTTGATTAGATGTTCCAGTAGGTATTGAAGTCCAACTGATAGGAGTTAAATATCCACAGGCAAAATCTCTGAAACACTGGACATTGCCCTCAAGTGGTTGGAGGTTAAACTTTCCTTCTGTGATGAACAACCATCTCCTTAAACACAGGGGCCAGTGAAACAGGGCATTGTCCACAAAACAGTGGTGTTAGGGCCTATTAACTAGGCTGTGTAAATAATTCTTTTCACTAAGACCTTCAGGTGCTAGCAGGACCATGGCAATGAGATAGAGATAAAGTGCTAAGGCAGCGGGGTGCAGGGGCACTAACATACCTGCCAAGTGGTATTTAGAGTCCAAGTTCACTTTATTTTGGGCCAATTTGCATCCATCCCTGTTGAACTACAGTGTTTTTACTGTGTTCAGGACCTTTTACATCTACACGTGGCTCAGGGCTGTTGATTGTAATGAAAATTGAGAATCTTGAGCTCCATTTTGAAACAGTGTAAGTCTATTACAAAAACAAAACACATGACAGGCTGTTGGTGACCTGCTAACACTCTTCCCCATAAAAGAATCTGTGAGTCATCAGTCTCCTTCTAAGCCAAAAACAATAACTAGAGTGCTTTCCTAGCAGGCAAAATAGATCAGGTGGCTGGCTCAGGTTTTCTGTAGCAGGAGTGTGGCACTATGCATGTGCTCTCATATATGTCTCAAACTGCCAGATCAGCAGTCCCTTAAAAGAGAACATCTCACTACACTCCTTTGTGACCTCTCCAGGGTAAACTAGTGTTGATAGGCTCTTGGGGGAGTTGCATCTGTCCTTCCTCTGTCATATGGAGGTCACTGTTATGCTAAGCATTATAAGAAAGAGGGAATATCCACAGATGCTTGGGATGCAGAGTGTGAACCACCGAGAAAAAAGTATGTGCATTACTTACATCGCCTGTAGATAAATATCTGTAAAGACACTGAACCAAGTGTGAATGCCAACTTGTGCATTTTTGAAGAAATGGAGGTACAGGCAAATAACACACAAATTCTATTATAAAAACATAGGATAAAACATAATTGTCCTATTTCTGCATTTTAGCCTCTGAGAGAGAGGGTTACAAATTATACCATTTGGGTCTGGATTTAAAAAAAGTCAGTCCTTTGAATTAAAGGACTGGTTTACTGTGATTCATTCCAATTACAAGCACTTCCTAAGTTTGGGGGTGCATGCATGTGGCGATTTGGTTCAGACTCCTTTCTATCTCTGCTGTAAGCAAGAGAGAGAAAATGAAATGTTTTCTATATTAGCAAGACAGCAATATTACTAATAGTTGCATTATTTGAAGATAAAAATAACAACCTCCTTAAAGGCACAGATTGAGTATGCGCTATTTAGAGAATCCGTTGTCAGTAAAATGATTGCTATAAAGAGCACATAAGCCTGAACCTTCTGCATAAGACCTCTTGTATTTTATGCCTCCTTATCTATTTCAGGTCTTCATTTGCCTAATTACTACTCTGAGGCTGGCAGAGATTTTCCCTGCAGCGCTCAGCTCTGCTGACTGCAGAGACCTTACCTGGCACACTAAGTTAGTGCGTCAGCATTCTAGGTAGAAATGAATGAAAAATCAATCAGGGCAACTGCAGTGGTAGCATATACAACTCTAACCTACTTTGTGCATGGTTTCCAACATTTCACTGTATACTTAGGCACTCTTTAAAATGGTAAGTGCATCTGAAATAAAATGTACCTTTTCTGGTCAGCCTGAGAAATATTTTGTCATCTTTTCTGCTTAGATCAAGCAAACTTAATGCCCTGTTTGTTAACTTGTAGCCTGGACTAAAATGACAAAAGCTCTGAAGGTATTATTTAACTGCTAAGGATAATGCAATCCATTACAACTGGATTGTATTATACAACAAAAATGGATACAATCTATATTAGTTTGGTGTTAGTTCATTAATAGACCAAAACTGGAGTAGTTCTGGAAAATCAAAAGTACACTAAAACATTTTTTGAAACACAGTTGGTGGTTATAATTTGCCATACATATACTAAGATGTGTATATATTTATGTGCATCATTTTATATTTTAACATTTGTACTTCTGCATAGATAAATATTATTTCATTTCCAGTTTCATTTAATACAAGACAAGTAAATCCAGTGTTAAACAGTTGTAGTCTTTAGCTCTGAAAATTACTCGCTATGGTAACATTATCAGCTCAGTTGGTTAAATATTTTATACACCCATTATCAGATCATATGGCTGTAACAAGTTGTGCACTGCAACACTGTAAATGTTTCCAAATTTCACAAGCCTCTCTGTTTGCAATGTCTTCACAGTGAAGAAGATTCTTTTGGCTTTTAAGGATGAAGAGTCTACTTTTTCTGGTGCTGATTTCTATCTGCTGTGCTGAACCTCACATTGGCAACTATACTTTGGACCATGAAAGAATTATTCATATCCAAGGTAAGGAAATATAGAAATATTCAAAAGAGAATATCAAGTTATTCAGATTCCTTAGAGAGATAATGCTGTGCTTAATGTTCTTTAATTTTTAGTTTTGCTGCATTGACTTTTTTTGTTTGCACTGTTAATATCTACTGTCCCTTCCTTCTTTTTTCTGTTGTGTTTCACTGTTATACTCTTAAGACATTTGGAAAATGAAAGTTGAAGTGCTTAAGTATATTTAAGAGCAGTTAATCAAGATACAACCTTGCATTTATTTGTGAGTATGAGATGGCATATTTTAAAATAAAACAGCATGCATCCTGAAGTAATAAGCAACTGCAATAGATTTAGATACCTTTATTTTATTGTGGAATAAATTTGAGTTAAGGCTGACACACAGCAAATATTCTCACCACAGAAATGTTGTAATGGCTGATCATTACTTAAAAAGACACAGTATAAATGAAATCAGAATCAGGCAACTCAAAGATCAGAAAAGAAGTAGCTTACCAGAAAAGAAATGTGTCTTTCCTCATAGCTCTAATTCACAAAATACATTATATTGGCCATTTGCATAATTCTGTTGGGTTCATTTGAATCCTAAGGCTTATAGCTGTAGCAGAATTTTAGTCTGCAGTACAATGCAGCTGTTTTTTCAGTCCCAGCTTCAGTTGTTGAGGGTCATCCTGTAAAAAGAAATCCCAGGGATTTATGCAATACGGATAGGCAGAACTAAGAGAGATTTGCCTTCCCTCTACTAGAATTGACTTAGATAAAATAGTTCTAATGTATTAATGTTGCAAAATTAAGAAATATGCTGTTTTACTCTTCCCTCTCTTTCTGTGTGTTTGTGTGTGTGTGTGTGTGTGTGCACGCGCTAAAGTTTAGTACCTTTTTTCTTGATACTTGGCAAATTGTCTTATTTGAGAGCCCTTGTAAATATCCAGTCAGATCAAGAGCTCCCGAGCACTTAGAAGTCTGAGGGCAGTCTGGAAGAGTTCCAGGTGTTCTGCACTTATTGGAAAAGACCCTTATATTTTCAAGGTCAAATAAGGAATTGCAGAGAGCTGGTCTCAGTGTTAAGAAACCCATACTATGAAGGTCAAACAAATGTGTGAATCAAAATCAAGACCTACTGCTGTTATGAGACAGTGAGACTTCATCCCCAGGAGTGAATTTTAAAATTTGACACTACTGTGTAATTAATGGATATGCCTTCCTTTCTCCTCATAATGCTTCACTGCTTTGTAGAACTGAAAATATTTCTGTCTTTTTAGAAGCTGAACCATTCTGGTGATGTAAATATTTAAACCAAATTATAAATAGTTATACATATATTTATCTTTTAAAGTTGCTTATATATCCACTTTTCTAATTTTTTTTCCCAATACATACAGTTTACTTAACATCAGTCTTTTGGTATACAACCACTTTGGTCTGTAAAAGAGCATAAGGCAAAATAGTTCAAAGTCAGCACAAATTTCAACACAGAGTACTTCCTAACACAAAAAACAGGAGGTTTTTGTATTCAACTCACTTCCTCAGGGTAAAGCAGAATATTTTTTATAAATGAAGTTTACTGTGAGACCTGAAGGTCAACTGATTCAGGGTCTCAGATGTAAAGAACACATGGCATAAAGAACATGAAAGGTTAGAATGCACACCTTACGCTTTTATTATTATTTTGCTAATTATTACTTTTATAGTGATACTAATCAGGATTGGGCTCCCCTTCTGCTCAGAGCTGCACAAACACATAGGATGATCTGGAAAGCAGCTAGAAATTAGTTGAGTTTGTAGAGTACTTGTGTTAAATGCTCCATGCAAAAAGCAGCAACAAGTAAAGGAAGCAGCAGTATTCTCCAAACATGAAATCTAAGTTTTAGAGGTGCTCAGCCCTGGGAAAGTGTATTCGGGTCCAGGCTGGAGGTAACAAAGGAATGGATAACTTTTAAGGTTCATGTCTAAAAAAGAAAGGTTATGAAGATAGCACTAGAAGGGACTAGCTGGATATCAACTGCAGTCCTGCATTATCAGAGGCCACTAGATCAGATAACCCGATCCACATGCAAATCAAACTCCATTTTAAAACGAGTTGGGTTTCATGTCCCCACTCTTCCATTAGGAAAGCTGTTCAAAAACTTTACTCCTACAAGAGTTTAAAAAAAAAAGCCTTCTAACTTTTTGCCTAAATGTCATGGCTAGTTAACACCCATGTGTTGTACCACATGTTATTCTTCCTTCTCTGATGCCTTAAAACCAAAGGTCAATAGCTTTTCTGAGTCTCCATCACATCTGAATTCTTCCTCAAATTGAAATGAAAACCTTATTTACAGATCTTTTCCTTTCCTATTTAACCTTTACAGATCATTAATTATACCAGGAATTCACAATGCAGATATTTGTACCTGTTGCATAAGCAACAATTAAAGGATTGTATTTTGTAACGGTGGTAATCTTCAAATAACTGACTAAATGTTTGTTCCATATGGGTGTGTATAGACAAAATGAGGGGCATGTGTGCATGGCACTTTAAAGTGGGTTAAATGCTTTTGTACTGCTTTAATAGTGTTGGGGTTTGAACGTGTCAGTGGTGTATTATGCATTAATTGCAGCAACTGTAGCACATTTGGTAGTGTAATGCACCTTAAATTACTTTGGGATGCAGCAAACTAAAACACCTCTGAGGAGTTTAAGTTTGCTGCCCTACAGACATAGAGTGAAGCACCAGGCTCCAAGAGGCTCAGGGACTGTGCAGGCTGCCTGTACAGGCAGCCTGGCAGCAGCCTGGGAAAGCAGACTCCACTGAAGAAAAAAAAAAAGGTGGAGAGCCTCATCCTTTTTTTTTTTTCCTCTGGAGCCTGCCTGCCTGCTTGAGCTATGGAAAGACCCAGTCCTTCGCTTCACAGCTGTGGTGCCCCTCAGGACTGCCCAAACTGGGTGCCTGTGGGTGGGTGCCACCTGGAGGGATACCCGTCACTGCCGCGGAGGGAAGCACCAGCCACCATCCTACCCTGCTCACCGGCATCTCGCCCTTCCCTCTATCTGCCACCGGAGAGGCAGGTAAGACACAGGGGTACATGACATGGGGGTTTACTTCACCCTAAATTGAAGCAGTGTTTTTAAAAGCCCACTACTTCAGTTTAGGGCCCCTGTTTCATCTACACATGCCCTAAATTTCTGTCCTGGAGGAATAACAAATTTTCATATAGCATCTTCTGCAGCTCTTGATTGGTTAGCAAAACTCAAGTTTAGCCTTCATTTGTTCCTATTCTCCATATAAGTGCGTGACAGAGAGACTTAGTCTGATTCAACATATCATCATTTAATCCAAGGGTCCACTTAATCCCTTTTCTTTAAAAGGCTCCTGTTACTTACCAACATGAAGTGTAAAATAGAATCATATTTCATTAACTCAGTGACTAGTTGTTGAAGGAATTTGTTAGCTATCACATCCAGGAATGTGTATACCCTAATATTACTAGTAGCATTTGTCTTACTGGCTAAGTACAAACACTCAAAAAGTTCGAGACTGAATTGATTCAGTCTTTTCAGTTTAGTTTAAGCTGCAGAGATTAAACTGAGAAGCAAGTGAACAGACATTCATTTTTGATTCAGGAAATGCAGTCACATGCCTGCAGTGACTCAGGCCAAATGCTGGGAGGCACTAGAGTATGGCTCCTAGCCTGCCAAAGGGAAGGGACTGAAGCTCCAAGGCTTTCAAGGCTTTACCCCATTCCCTACTCAAGCAGAGGGGGTGTGTCCAGGCCCTAGCCCAGGGCTAGCAGGCTGGGAGTTTAAATCCCCACCCTGGCCGAGGGGACTCCAGCTCATGTCTTCCTGGGCAGGGGTGCAGTGCCTGCCAGGCTTCTACCACCCAATCCCTGCTTGAGGAGTGGGGAGGGCAGGCCCTGCCAGGCTGAGGAGGGGGTAAGTCGGGAAAGGGTAGTGGCAGTGAATTCATAAAAGCTTGAACAAGAATAGTCCTTTCTCTGAAGCGAGCATGAATTGAACACAGCAATTTGGAATGTCAAGCACACAACAAAGAACAACCAAAAATCTTTGCCTACGATAAGATACAGCCCAGTAAAACACAACGAGAGCACACACAGCTTAGCCTAACTTAAAATGTAAACCAAGAAGAGAAGAAAAAGCCTTGCATAAGTCTTACATAATCCTGAGAGCAGAGTTTTCCTTTCAGCCAGGTATTCAGAAAGTCCTTCTTGGAGAATCAACAGGTGGTCTTAGGTGTTGGAGTGAAGGTCCCAGCACTCACAGGTGGCAGGGGACCAGTCCCTCCAGCCCGAGTTCTCTTCCTCCTCTCCCATGGCCTGGGGCAGCTGAGGGGAATTACACCCCCTCTCCCTCCCCTTATCAGCTGCTTGCCTCCGTCCCTGCCAGTGGTGGGGACTGGTGGAGTTTACTGGTTTCCAGCCTGAAGCTGTCCCTCTAAGGCTGTTGCCCCCTCCCCTCCTCACACACCCCATCCCTTGCCCCCACTTCCTCCACTCCAATGGGGAAAAGTCTGGCAAGGGCTGTACCCAGCAGACTGAGCTGTGGTCCTCAGCAGGGTTTCCCACCCCCAGCCCCTTGTCAGCCAGCTCTCACTGCTACTATTTGTGAGCAGAGAGGTGAGGCTAACCTACTGTCTGGAGCAGACAGCAGGGCAAAACATGCTGGGATGCTGAGGGAGTGTGATTTAACTTGAACTAGGAAGGGGTCTGGGACAGAAGTTTCATAAACCAAGTTGACCTAAATCAGTGAAGTCTGATGCTACATTCAACCAGGTTCATCTTAAACCAGTTTCAGCCATTTTAAAACTGGTATGTGCACACAATTTCTGTTCTGTTACAGGTTTAAACCAGTTTTGGAACACTTAAACTGGTTTATGTGTAACTTCTGTCCCTAACCACAGTCTATACCCTGGAAGTTAACATCTCCCATAATCTCATGGCTCCTGGTAGCATTTATTAAAGAGATCTCAGACTATATCCAGATCTGACTGTGGGGATCCATAGCAGACTATAAACTATCCCAGAAGAATCTCTTTTTAATATGATTTTGATCCCAAGCAATTCTGTGTTATCTATGCCATCACTTACTTACAGTCTAATGCATCATTAATGTGCAGTACCTTCCTAACACTTTTGTCTTTACATCTTTTTTGAACAGCACGCACATTCAGCATCTGTATTCCATTCAAGGTTGCTACTTCACTGTGTTTTTGTTATCCTTATAATTTCCGATTTCATGTCTTGCACAAGTAGTTATAGTTCTGCCACCTTTTTGCCCATGCTGCTTAGTGTAACAATATCATTGTTTATTTGGCTGTCATTAATTCTCCTAGTCAGATAGTCAGATTAGGTATGATGTTTTTGCTGATTACTGCTTTCTGGACTACTGTTGCCATCAAGGACTTTTTTTTTTCTTTTTCTGTCCCTCCTTCTACTCACTGGCATTTCCTTTAACTTTTATCTATACTTATCTGTACTTACATATCTTACCTTTCTCTTCCTATGTATTAGGACTAAGCAAAGAAGTTATGAATCTCTCTCAATCATCTGCTTTTGTTTCTTATATTAACCTTCTTCTAATCCTTAATCCCAGAAAACAATTACCCCAGGTACTTGAATGATAACCATCCTTATGTGAAGGACTCCTATTGGTTGAACATCCTGTAAATGTTTGTAGCACAAACCATACCTGGCTTAATCATTCTTGATTCAGGATGACTCAAGGGTTGTCCTGATCTAAAGGACAATCACTTGAATTTTCCTAATCTACATTTTTTATTGTTGCTTCTGCCAGGAAGTACGTTAACCTGCAATTTTATGGAATGTATGTGGTAACAGGCCTGTCAGTTCTTCTTAGCAAGGAATTTTCAAACATATACACCTGCTTCTACCTGAAGCTGACATAAATCTCTAGTTGTCCCCATTCCTGCTCCCACACATTTTTTTCTTTGTGTTTGTAGATCATTTTAGGCCCTCTTTCAATTTTCTCTGTTGTACTTTTTCTTCCTATAGCTCTAGCACTGGGCCATCTCTGTCATCAATTCCTCTTTTCATGGGGGACTAGCTTCCTTTTTTTCCTTTGCCTTACTATCATATGTTTCTGCCTGTTTCTTATTCCTATGTATCATGCCAATGCAGCAAAATTGTTCTTAAACCACATTTCCCTGCCACTAATTTAGAGTTATAGAGAATTAGAGTTGAAAGGAGGTCATCTAGTCCAGTCCCCTGCTCAAGGCAGGACCATTCCCAACTATATCCCAGCCAACGGATGTCTACCTGGGTCTTAAAACCCCTAAGGATAGCAATTTCACAACCTCTCTGGGTTGCCTATTCCAGTGCTTTACTACCCTCCTAGTGAGAAATTATTTCCTTGTATCTAACCTCAACTTCCCTTGCTGCAAATTGAAAACATTGTTTCTTGTTCTGTAATCTACCACCACTGTCTTTATTGAACTTCATGAGATTTCTTTTGCTCCAATCCTCTAATTTCTCTAAGTCTCTCTGAATCCTTGCTGTACCCTCCATCATATCTACTTCTCCACCCAGCTTGCTATCCTCCACAAACTTGCTGAGGGTACACTCCATCCCATTTTCCAGATTGTTGATGAACATATTGGACAAAACTGGCCTCAGAATTGAGTCCTGGGACACTCCACTTGATACGAGTTGCCAGCTAGACATCAAGCCACTGATCAAGCCCAACAATCCACCCTACATTGCATTTATCCAACCCATACTTCCTTAGCTTGCTTGAGAGAATCCACTGGTCTCCCCACACAATAGAGCCAGTCATCCCTCATAGAAGGTAAGCAGGTTGATTAGGCATGACTTGCCCTTGGCGTGTCCATGCTGACTGTTCCCAATCACTTTCTACTCATCCAAGTGTATAGAAATGGATTCCTTGAGAACCTGCTCCATGATTTTTTCATGAAAAATGGAAGGTGAAGGTAACCAGTCTGTAGTTCCCTGGATCCTCCTTCTTCCCTTTCTTAAAGATGGGAACTATATTTGCCCATTTCCAGTCATCTGGGACCTCTTTTAGTCATCACACATTTTCAAAGATGATTGCCAGCAGCTCTGCAATCACATCAGCCAACTCCTCAGTACCCTTGGGTACATTGCATCGGGCCCATGGACTTGTACTTATAACTTGTCTTTTCTTGGTCACATGATATTATCAGTCATCCATCAGTCTATCTGTATAGTCTACTCTCTTCTTCTCTTTGAGTAGAAGAAGAGAGTCAAAATCCCATCTTAACTCCATCATCCAGTTGCATCTTATCTTAACTCCAGTTGCATCTCTACTCCTTGAGGCTTCTCTCCCATGAGTGATAATTCATGGGAGAGAAATAGTTTCTGTTTTATACATCACATAACTTGTTTCCTGCTTTCTTCTGATCCTTTCTACTGCTGTGTTAATAACTATCATCATCTGCTCTTCCCAGGTTCTACCTTTAAAAAAAAAAAAGGTGCAAAAAAGTTCTCAAATTTCTCTCAACAAAATGTTTACTTCTCTGCTATATATGCTGGCTTCTCTAATTGCTGGATACATCTGGTCACTAGCTGTTTGACTTTTGCTGAAGTCAGTTCTTCCTCCTCATTTAGGCTGAGCAATTAGCAATCTATCAGCCGTGATTCAACCTTGTATTGCACAGCTGTTCGAGGGCCTCACCCTCAGTGACAAGGGTCCAATTACCAGCTAAAATTTGTTCATGACATTTTCTAACCATTTGTTCTTACGCACACTTTACCTTTAATAGCTCTTCTCTTTCTATGTTGTCCCTGGCCACCTGCAGTATGTACAGTGAGCAGTCATAGCCCCTTGTAAGATTCATAGGTTAGACAAGTCAAATTCTTTTAGTCTCTTCCAATAAGAAATTCAGGCTTTTCCCTGATCATTCTAGAAGCCCTTCTTTGCCCCAGTTTCAGCCTGAATTCATCTTTGTCTTCCACATTTTTCCAATTTTGTAAGGAACACGTCTTCATTATGATGGCCAAAAGAATTTGTGATTTACACACAAAGAAAAAGAAGGAGAAATTTTGCTTCTGAGAAATAATGCTCCCACTTCAATCAAAAAGAATAGGGACAACATGACTGCCTTAGAGAACCTCTGCACATGGGCCCCTGCTATAACATGCAACTTTTCATAAGCTGATCAGGCTCCAGAATGAAACTACTTAGGTTGATTGCCCCAACTACTCCTTTAGGAATGCTGTTCCAGAAACTCACTTATCTGAGGCCTAGAAAACTTTGTATATTTTCCAGCCTGAATTTATTCCTAGTCAGATTATATCAAAACTATCTTTTTATTTTAAATAATTATTTTCTTTCTCTAGTGTTCATCCCCTGGTATAAAAAAAGAAAGCAATTATATCCCTATTCAGCCTTCATTTTCCTAAAGAAGCCAATTTTTTTTGTCTTCTCTTATAAATTTTCTCCCTTTGTCTCGGTCACCTCTATAACTGTTCCCACTGAATTTATTTTTGTTTGAAACTTTATCATCATTTGTGGATGGCCATTTCTGCTGTTTTGCAATCAGAACAATTTTAGGCTTTTCAAAAGGGCCTCAAAATTGTGAACCACAGTTACACAAAACAGGCTCTCTCTTGCAGCATAGAGGTACAGAAATAATTTGTCTTGTTTCTTCTGATTGTTTTTTCCAGATAATATGCAGAGTATCTGGATCTAATTCGAATTTTATTTATACCAACATAAATCCAAAGTAGAGTTCTTTTTTATTTTTTTCTGGTGTACATGAAGTCAGAAGCAGTTTTTCTGTCTCTTTTTATATTGTTCTTCAGCCAGTTAGCTCTAATCAAAGTGACTGAACCATTTGAGTATAATGTTAAAGCTACCTGTCCTCACCATGCTTAGATTAACCATTAATACAGATACTGTATATAAAACTGGAACAAAATAGCGTGGACCACGCTCTCCTTTCAGATACACTGGCATCACAACAGTGTCATTTGATTGAGTTCAGTCAGATAACTCCTGACTTGCATGTAAATAACTGGCAGCAATATTTGACCCAGTGACTAAAGTAACAAACAGAATATGGGTGTCCCCCTGACAATTAGGGCCCCTGTGCCCCTTACAAACACCACCAGTACAGGGGCCCTAATTAGCCTCCTTGATGACAGTTTGTAAACTGGTGAGGAGAGGTGACTTATACTTACACTTCCATGAAAGGTTGGAAGCTCAAAGTAGCTCATCATGGAGAAAGATGTTCTCCTGCTACCCATGTGCTACCTGCTCTTTCAAAAGAGGGATCCAGACTCCTAACCTGCCCACTGTTCCATTCTTTCTAGCACTAACCTTACATTTGAATTTTACAATAAGGAATGAGTAAAATTAATAGTATTAACATATTCATTGTATTATTAACATTAATAGCTCTGAGCAGTGCACACTTAACTTTAATATAGTTGCAGTCCAATCCAATGAAATGCTGAGCCCCTTTTCCCCTTCTTTTGACATGGGAGTGTAGCAGGACCAGGCTCCAAGGGCAGCCATGATGCTCCCTGGTAGCCCAAGGGCTGCTGCCCTGTCTAGCTGCAGATACCTTCCCTTTACTCTTGCAGCCATGCCTTAACTGTAATAGTTGATTTTTCAAAAGGAAGCTGCCCCAGGGTCCTAGAATATGCCCTTGTCCTACCTTTGCTAGCAGCTCCCTTCCCCTCCCGCTAGCTCAAATCCAGTCCTTTACTAGATGGCCCCTCCCAGCCCGAATGTGTCCAGACACCTGTTACCTTCTGGGCTATTCATGGCCTCTGACCTACCATACAGCTATGCCCATGCCTCGCAGGTTTTACTCAATACTGTTCTGTCTCTTGTGTAGGCCTCAGCCTTCTCAGCTTCAGCCTTCCTTTTTTTCTGGCTGCAAACCTTCAAGCCTGGCCCACTGGTTCAGGGTCAGCCTTCTTAGCTTCAGACCTGTCAGTCAACAGTATTTCTGGGCCTCTGGCCCTTTGTGTCTCTCACCCTGGGCCCCTAGCCCTAAAATTTACCCTTCTGGGCAGCTGGGCCCCTGGTATCTGCCCTTCTGGGCTGATCTCACCCCTCCTGGGCTAGTTCCCAACCCTAGTTCTCACCCCTGTCAGGCTACAATTCCCCACCCCAGGTCCTTGCCCCTCTTGGGATACAGGTCCCTAACCCTGGTTCTCTCCCTATTTGGGTACTTGTTACACCCTTCTTGGGCTATAGGTCCTTGACCCTGGTTCACACCCTGCCTGGACACTGGACCCCTGGCCCTTTCTCTGCTACTCTTGCTATTTGAGCCCACCCCTGGCTGGGGTCAAAGCAACTGCATGCCCCCCAGGCATGGCTGGTACTTTCACTTCTCCAGTAGCTCCAAACCCAAACCACCAATTATAACTGTACTTAAAAGGTAAACCTCCCCCAGCTGTAACTTAAACTAAAAGCACTTGGGCTATAACAAAAAACGATCCTCTAATTGGGTATCAACCTAACTCCCAACTCTGGGTTGCATCCCTATGTAAGCTCTCATAGTCTTACTAGTAGTTCCAAGGCAGCTCAGTGGTCAACCAGGCACTCCCTTGTAGCCTCCCTAGACATCACCTCTTTCCTCTGCAGCTTGCAGGGCCATACTGACTCCCTGCTCCCCTACACTCACTTTGTGCACCTCCTAAGCCCTGCCCTGTCTGGTCATGTGACCCTGCAGGTCCGATGATCTGCCTGCTTCCTCAGCTAGAGCTGACCTCAGCAGCCTGTTTGCTAACAGCCAGCCCACTATTAGCCAACCGGTCTCCTGTCTCCTACAGCCAGTCTATTCTATGCAGGCTGGCCTACCATGACCCAGGATCCATTAAACTTTCTTGGCTTTTGCAGGACTAGTTTTTGTAGCAAAGACTTTCAAAGATTATATTTAATACTTTAAGTCTTGGGTCCTGGCACCTCTCACAGGGGCAGGGATGGAACCAGGGATGGGGACAGGAACAGGGCTGGGATCAACCAAGCTCAGTAATCGGCTGGCATAGATTCATCCCCTGTGAGTGGCACTGGCAGCACCACTTGCAGAGGAGGAGGCTGAGCCCAGCTGAGCCAAACCCCATCCCCTCCCCATCCCCGTCCCCTTCCCCATCCCCTGTGAGCAGTGCTGGACTTGGTGCCACTCGCAGGGGACAGGGATGGGGATGGGGATGGGGATGGGGACAGGGACAGGCTCGGTGTTCAGCTGGCACAGACCCATCCCCTGTGAGTGGTGCCAGCAGCACCGCTTGCAGGGGATGGGGCCACACCAGCTGAGTGCTGAGCCCAGCCCAAATGTATATACTGTGTCTATGAAAATCCTTACCTTTCAGATCAGAAAGCCAGGGGTTGACCTATACACTGTGTCGACCTATACACCATGAAATACAGTAATTAAAAAGGGATATTATGTAGCACCATTAAGCAGTGGAAAGATTGAAAAACAGTTAAAAAGGGCATATCCTACCATCTATAAGCTGAATTCCTCCACTTTTTCCAGCCCTACTTTCCTATGATCCAATAGACTTGGCTGGGATGGTTTAGAGACAATTCTGCCTTGAGCAGGGGACTGAACTAAACAACCTTGTGAGGTTTCTTGCAGCTCTACTTTCCTATGATCTTATTTGTTTAATTCCTCATTTGCCTCTTTTAAAGTCCTGGAAACTATACTTACATGAATCTCTGAATGCAATCACAAAGGAATATGCTTGAAAACTAGTCATCCAAAAGGCCCTTGTTTTCTTAAAACTTTTTTTGTTATTAATTTAAAGTGAAAGATTACATGTCAGGGTGAAGTGGATCATTTTTTTCAGTTCCTTAGAGGGAGCAATGATTTTGATGGCTCTTTTATTTGCGTAAGTTCAAATAGCGGAGTTGGGTCTATACCAAGAATGTTTAAGGATTCTTCAAAGTCTTATTGCAGGAACGGGCTCACAATAATCTACTCTTGAGCCCTGACAGATTGGTTTGAGAGTCAGTCAGAAAATAATGCCTCATTTTTTTTTCCTCAGCCACATATTATTGAAAAAATATTAAACTTGCATGGAAAATTTGAACAACATCTCTGAACACACAGCTATTTTTCAACACAGTCTCTTTTTCAGTCAATGCTCTTTTCCCACCAGTGAACAAGGGCACCTATCCCAACTCTGTTAAAGCCCTTATCTTTGTTGCATGACCCTTGTCACAACACCTTCTATCACATCACTGTCATCCCAAAAATGTTTTTCTTGTAGTCTGTCCTTCATCCTCCGTGCTGTATGGAGGATGGGGTAGCATAGTCTATCCAAACAATGAGATTGCCTCTGTGGTGTACAAACTGATGTCTGGAAGAGCATTGTTGTGCACAAATAGCAGCTCAAATTTACCTCTGTCAGGCTTTTTGTATGAGATCTTTCAGCTTCTTGATATCTTGACATCTGAGATTACTGTGGCTCCCTTAGGCAAGAAGTCAACAAGAGAACACTATCCTTGTCAATGGTTTCCATAGAAGATAAAAATTAGGAGCCATTACTTCATGGCTGAGCCTTGTATTTTACATTTTCAAGGGGATATAGGCAGATCTTCATGACCTATGACTCACTGATTGATATCAGTAGTGGGTATATATATTGTTCAGGAAAAAGCCTTTAGGCTAGGAACAGACATTCAAAAACACTGAGCCTGAATTAATTCAATCTTTGCAGGTTAGTCTAACCTGCCTAGGCTGAATCCATTTGTAACTGAAGAAATGCAGGCACATGCCTGCAGTGGCTCAGGCTAGAAGGTGGGGGGTGCTAGAGCAACCCTTCTTTCTAGTCTACAGTGCTGAGCTGAGGGGGGTATGGCCAGGCCCCGGCAGGATGCTCTGATTAGGGAGGGATTTCCCCCTTCCCCCCAACCCTCACTGGGGGAGCCAGCAGGGATTTACACAGCATTTAGTTGCACAGCAGGGCATTACACAGCATTTATCAGCTCATCAGCAAAATAAAAGGATTTCTCATTAGTTCAAGCTCTTTTTAAACAACTTTTTCCAAGGGAGGAACACAGGAACATTACCGGCTACCTGGTAAAGCCCTAAGCCAACACTATCCTGTCTGCCTTTGACCTGTCTCCCACAGCATGGACTGTAGCCAGCATGTCTGTGTAAGGCAGAGGGGAGGGGGGCGTTCCTGCTTGAGCAGGGAGTGGTGAGGGGGAGGGAGGTAAGTAGGAGGAAGCCAGACAGGTGCCCTGTACCTGCAGTCTGTGCTGGAGCTGCAGCCAGGGAGCAGGTGCAGGGGGGGGGCAGGGTAGCAGCCCTGCTGAACTGGAGCAGAAAGCAGAGCCCTGCCCAGAGTTGCAAAGCATCTGGGATTCTGGGGGACTCCGATTTAACTTAAACCAGGAAGGGGTCTGGGACAGACATTGCATAAACTGGTTTGACCCTTATCAGTTAAGTCTGATACTACATTTAACCATGTTTATCTCAGACTGGTTTCAGCCATTTTCAGACTGGCTTATGTGCACTGAACAAGTGCTTTGTTACAGGTTTAAACCAGTTTATGTGTAATGTCTGTCCCTAGTCTTAGGGGACAAAGTGTATTCTGCCCTTTCTTAGATATATGGCAGATAAGAAAACAAAAGCATTTCTTCCTATCCTTGCCAAGTGTCTCAGTTGAAGTACTTGGTCAGTTTACTCTTAGCAGATGAGTAGGACCTTTCTATGCTCTGCAAGGGCAAGAGGGAAGCTGTCACTGAGCGGGGCACAGGAGCGGCCGTGATCTCTCCCTAGCGCCCCCTGCCATGCCAAGTAGGTGGTTCAGTACCCTCTTACTCGCCCGCCACGTCTTGTTGTTATATGGTTCTAGAAGGGAGGCTGCCTCTTATCACCCTGGACACCGTGCTATGCTTATACTGTCCCCTGTTCCATAGGGAATGACCTGGTGCACTCCAGCCTTATGGGCTATGTGTGCCTCCAACCTCCCCTTTAGCATGCCCCAAGCCTCACAGATGTACCGGATGTTATCTTGTCAGATTCCTATATGCGTCCTTCACTGGCATCCCTGGGCTTGTCACGCATCCAGCACTCCTTCACCAGCGCCCCTGGGCTTGTCACGCAACCAGTGCCCCTTCACCGGCACCCCTGGGCTTGTCACGCAACCGGCGCCCCTCTATCTGCTAGCCCTCTTGGGCCTACTAATTATATCAGCCCCCTCCTGGGGTCCGCTCAATAGATCCACCCCTCTGGGGCCTCTTCTTGTACAGACGGTGCCCTCACTGGGGCCTGTCCCTCCATGCACTCGCCCTCTCCATGCTCTCTATAATCGCGGACTAGCCCTCTCTGAGCTCGTCTCTATAGTAGCACCCTACCCTGGGCTTCTCTTCCTGTGTGCCCCCCTTTGGGCCTAACACAAGCCCCTCGGGCTTCTCGCGGGTGCTCCTTGCAAGTGGGGCTCAGGTGGCCTTAGCCGTGCGCCCAAAATCCTCTTTGCTCCTTCTTGGGGCTGGGGTATTGGACCCCAAACTACAGTGCCCTCACTGGCACTGTGCACCTTGTCAGGGCTGGGGTAGTACCCCTACTACAGTGCCCTCGCAGGCCCCGGGGTCCCCACCACTGTGGAGCCCCTCTGGGACTCTTCCCAATTGGGCTCAGGTGGCCCTTGCCTTACCTGGCCCCCTTGACCCCTTTCTCTGGGTCCTGCCCCCCTGGGGCTTCTACCTACACCCACGTTGGGCTTCCTCTCACTAAATGTGCCCTCCCCAGGCTCCTCAATCTGTTTGCCCCTTCTGGGGCTGGGGTCCAGACACCCCACAATACAGCACTCCTCTCTGGCGCTGGGAGCACCCCACCTCCCTGGGGAGCTCCTGATGAGGCCTCCTCCACCCCTACAGCCTCACCCAGTTCTCCGGTTTAACAATAACTAAAGAGAACCGTAAGCCAGCTGGCTGTAACAACAATAAGCCTCCTGGCTATAACATAGGATCTAGGCCCACCTGCCTCTCTTATAAAGGCCTCCCAGTCAGGGTTCTCTCCACCCTTACCATGATGCAGCCCCTTGGGTGGTCAGGCTGCACCACTCTGCTGCAGAGCTCCTGCACCTCAGACTGCCAGAAGGGAACTGCTGCTAGGCTTTGGCCTGGGCTGTTTATAAAGGCCTGGCCCTGCCCCCTTCTGGTCATGTGACCAGCCTGGCTGCTCGGGCAACCAACACCTGTGCTGTCTCAGGGAGCTTCAGCTGCCCTTATTCCTTCATAGGAACAGGGCACCCAAGTGCTCCTGTGACAGAAGCACATTGGAAAAGGACATAGAAGTCAGGCTTTTTAAGAAACTAAGTAAGTGTGGAAACATGGCTCACACATTCAACCTGTATCAGGCTGTGGAGACTGCAATATTCTCTGTGTACTATGATTGGGACCTTTGTATCCACATGGACAGCCACCAATCCCATGGGTCTTCCACTGGACTGTGAAGACTGGTATCCCAACCATCTTTTTTACTGTCTGTTTGAAGTCAATAGAGACTGTCTGCAGTGCCCAGGCAATATGTTAGTAGATGTTTAGGATTGTGAATCTAAAAAGATGGCAACACCAGTAGAGAAATACAAATCACCCGAGCAAGGGACTAACATTAGAGGGATGGGGATGAGGAGGGGAATGCAACTCCGTTACAGAAAATACAGTATTAGTCAACTAAGCCTGGTGGTGCGGGGGAAGGGGAGGGAGGGGTTTCGTGATGCTGAGAGTGAAAGAAGATAGATACAAACCTGTACAATGGTCTGCAATAGTGGAGGAAGTAGTTTGAAGAAAGTGTCTCAGTCCATATAGAGTCTCATCGCGGAGGTCCTCTTTGGGTGCAGTGGGGTTGTCTGTTGCTGAAGAATCCTCTCGAAGTGAAGTCCTTCTACATAGCCACTCTGCCAAAGCTATTCTTGTATACCCTTTGCCTTTGCTGCAGTACTTGAGAGCAAAATGAACAATGTCTAGAACCCTGAACTTTGGAGAGGAATGAATTTTTTTAAGGCTAAAAGCTAGAGGGTTAAGGCTGAAAGCTGTACTTAAAGTATTTGTTATTATTTTAATTTCCCTTCTTAGACCGGTTCTAAATATAGATGTTTATTGAACTGTATTGGTTAGGGATGTTGATTTTTTTCTAAAGCAGTTTGGTCAGTAAAATCTCCAGTGCAGGTACAGTTATATGGACCTTTAGCTATCTTGTATCTTAACCCTCCTAAGGGCTTATTTATTTATACACACAGAAATAATACCACTTCACATTACTTTTAATGCAATACAATTAAATTTAGGGGAGTAAATTCAACTGATACAAACTCTTAGTGGATTTAACTGTAGCCTTTAGAGGGACTGAACCAGTTTAGCAGTCTGAAAATATCACCCCCCTTACAGTAAATAGTTAAATAAATATAAAACTATGTGTCAATTTGGCCTAGATTTACAGGAGTAAACTATACTAGATAAGTATCCACAGTATGTGTGCACATCAGATAAATGTAAAGGGTGACTGTATGTCAGCTGCTCCATAATAATGGCCCATGTGCCCACTGTTACCCTGCAGTGAATGGATGTGATCTTGTAGCAGCTTGGTTCTCAGTAAAAGAGGTTTAATATTCACTTACCACAAAATTAGGCTATACACATGGGCAATTATCTTGGAATAGCTGATGTGTGATAAAAGCCAGCCATCTTCTTTTCCCCCACTAACAGTTTATCGTAGTTCCTTACCAAAAAAGGACTTTACTGCTTTACTTTCCCTGTGCAGGTAGAGTGGTATAATTTTTGTGTCAAAATCAATCCAATTAAAGACTGTGAGAAGCTCTATGTAAGGAATAACTATGATTTCCCCAACGCACACTATTGGCTGTCTTTGGAATTTATTCATAGTGACATTTTACCTAAGAAATCAAGGACATAGAATTAGAAACAAGATAGTTTCCTGTAAGTTGCATCTCTGAAATAAGTAAAGTTGCCTCAGCTAAATACTAACTACCAACTTAATTACTTCAGGGCTGTAGACATTTTTTCTATATGACTCTAATTTGTTTAGTATTTTGGAGGGATGGGAGGAAAAAAACAAGCAATCTCTGGAGAAAATTAATGCATGTATTATTTGACTGCAATTAATATTGAGCTTTTTCTTGACCAGTTGTAATTTAAAGTTGCATAGAATTTCTCTACCTTTTATATAGATACAATGATAAGATACAATCATACACACTATAACCCAGCAAGAAACTTTCCAGCTGATGATATATAAAAAAGAAAGGCACATTTATCTACCAGGATTAATAGCAGAAAAATGTCCTTCCCCATTGACACCTGAATGAGGAGTGGTCTTCTGCATGTGGTGTTGAAACTTTTCACACATCCATATGAGCCCTGAGGGAATACTGGCAGGCAAAGCAGAACTGCATTTGATATTAGGTATTGTAAAACACAGAATATGGAGCCAGATGCACCGTTTATCTGATCAGATATTCAGATTCCTATCTTCCTCATCAATCTTTCTTCCTTTTATTTTTTATTCATTTCTCTTGGGGTTTTATTCTTTCCTTGTTGATGTACTTTTTCTTGAGTGTCTCTGTTTCCTCTCACACCAGTATGACTTGTGCTCACACCAGAAATTACTGGCCTAATCTAACTCAGTTCCCCATGAGAGGAGTACTAAGTTAGATCGGGCATAGGTTAGACCAATCTAACCAAACATCTTTACAAATTCAGAGCACAGCCCTGGGGATGGGGAAGCCCAGCCATGTCTCAACCCCAGGGCTGCATTTTTTCCTACTGCCTCCTCCAGTGCCACTGGTCTATTTTCAGTCACTCTCTCCCTCCCCCAACCCCTCCTCCCATACCAGATGAACAGTTCTGAGCCCACCAAATCCTGCAGTCCTTCTAAAAGTGCCAATTTTATAGGCATTCACCAGTGCCAGGAGCCTGATTTAAGTCAGGGGAGAGGGGTGGCCAGGAATGGAGGAGGCAGGGGTTGGTCTACAGCGGTGTTTATCTATCTGAAGATGGGGAAGTGGGCAGAGCACTCCTAGCAGGCCAGGCTCTGTTTGGAAGAGGAGGTGGGTAACCCATTTTACATACTAACATAGTGGCTAGAGGACAAACCTAGGATGAGAGAGATCAATTTTGTATGCGTTTTCTACCTAAGGATACCTGAACTCACATCTCCTATGAGAATGCCATAACCACTAAAATACCATCATACCTTTACTCTGGTCCAGTAAATTATTATTATGCAGGTGGCATTGCTTCAACAGAAGAAAGTGAGAGGGGCCCCACGCACTCTGCAGTGCCCTATAATGTGCTGGCTAGTGTGCTTCCCGTTGATGGTAGAAGACAAGTTTCAAGACAGTCAGGGAGAAGAGGGATTTGAACCTGGATGTCCCACATCTGAGCACGTGTTCTAAATACTTAGCTTTTTTTGCTTTGTTTTATGAGAATGAGCAGGTTTTGGTGCCCATCTGTACAAGATATTCATGGCTGTATGTCCTGGGTAGAAAGAGGCCCTTCCTTTCAGGCAGCTAGTTCATTATAAAGCACATGGCTTAACACTGCATTGTGGTTCCCAGTCTTAGGTACCTAACTTTTCCTGTATGCTAAATAGGAAGCATAGGGCCCAAAGTTGGAGTTGTGGCAGCAGTAGTGTGCCCTTCAGCGATCTAGACTCAAAGTACTACTCAGTGGGCACATCTACATGTGTGCAAGACTGCACAGTTTTTACTTTTAGTGCTCAAGCAAGCACTAAACGACTGTGCAGTAACAATTGTATAAGTCAGGAGTTACTGATTACACAGTAACAACTGTGTAAGTCAGGAGTTACTTGCTTAAGCAAGTACTAAATGGCTGTGAAGTAACCACCATTACTGCATAGTCCCAGTGTCACACAGGTCGCTTCCGACGCTACTGCACAGGTTCATGCCCACTGATGCTGCATCGCCATAGCAATGAGCTACATCACCGTAGCTCATCACTATAGCGACATAGTGTCTCGTGTAGAAATGTGCAGTGGGTGCATCTACACATGTGCTTTGCGTCAAACTAATTAGCTCTACAGTAAAGCATCACTGCACCAGTAATACCTACATGTGTGCTGGCATGAGGGTGCTGTAAATTAACTAACTCAACCATAGGGTAGTACCATTAGTGACAGTACTATCCTATGGCAGAGTAATTACATGCGCTGAAATGAATGTGTATATGGTGACAGGAGCTGGCTGGGGCATGAGGGTGCTAAAGTGCCGGGGGCTGCCTGCCACCTAGGCCCACAGTTTAGCACCCCTGTGCCCCAGCCTGACAGCCCCTCTGCCTCCCAGTGCCACCACTTGGAGCCCAAGGCTGATTCCATGGGGCCCCTGGCAACCAGGGGCTCCTCTGCCCCAGCTCAGACTGCTTCAGGCCTGGGCGCATATGCAGACACTGTACCTAGGAGCAGTTGACTCCAATGCAAACTTCTCTGGAGTTTATCACTTTAATGGCACATGTAGCTGCACCCAGTAGCCACATCCACATGAGTTGCTTACTGTGCAGTCTGGTACACGTGTAGACTAACTGTGATGCAATGCTACTGCACAGTAGTAACAAGCTACTGTGAAGTAAGTGTCCCTTGGCAACTGTGCTGGGATACTACTGTGCTGTAATACTAATTACTGTGCAGTCATTTAACTAACTCAACCATAGGGTAGTACCATTAGTGACAGTAATGCACCAATTTAGTACTTGGTTATGCAAGTACTAAATGACTGCACAGTAACAACTGCACAGTCTACATCTCATGTAGACGCAGACAGTGTAAGCAAGCCATTTTAACTTGGAACTAAAGTCATTTTAACTTGGAACTTTCATAGTAGTGTTCTACAGAAAGCTGCATTTCCCTTCTTATATTTGTAAATTCTTTTGTAGCTATACTGTTGATTTGGAACAGTTTATCTGAACTTTTAACTCCAACTTATCTGGCATCTGTCACTAGCTGATGAGATACTATACATCAGAGGCCCAATCTGGCATTAATACTACAAAAATAATGTTGTAGAAAATATTTTTTTTGACAAGCTTGGAGTGGAAATCATAGACACTTGTGTATATACATATTTTTTTTCCTCTTTTGACATAAATGAAGTGTAGCTGGTGCTTGAACAAAATAAAAACAAAAAGCTTATGTTAGTCTGACAATACAATTTTGGGAAGTTATTAGCATTCATCATAAATACAAATACTTTTTTTTTATATTTCCATGCATAACAGGCTCTACTTCTGATACTGTTATGTATGTAGTTTTATAAGCACCATTTTTTTTCTAGCTATTACGCCTAGTGGAAGTTACTGTTACCCTAGTATGGCATGCTGTGTTGCCATATCTAAGGAGGGAGTATGAGCCTATTTTAAGTCTAATATTGCTCTAATCATATAAAGAACAAGCCAGCAAAGCAAAATTCAATCCAAGTTAACTCAATGGATTTAAGAGTAAATTTAAAATAGCAGCAGGCCATAAAAGGTTTCTACAGATCACCTACTTAGAACATGGCAATGCTGTAAAAACATTCTCATTATAGATAAGGAAGAAATTCTTATAATTGCCATTTTTGTCTAGTATCCACATTTCTGCTGTTGGTCTGTAAGTTCTTCCCTTGAAATCTGGCCCCTAGGGACTAACTGCGTTGAGTGGCGTAACGAGAATTATATTCTGAATCATTTTCATGTATAAAATCTGACAAAACCTTTTGACAAGGGCCACAGTTAGCAGCATGAGATATGTATGCTTACTAGATAGATTTTTGCTTCCTTCCCCCTGTCCCAATCATCATCTGAAGTTGATATGCTATTATTCATAATAGGCGCACAAGCCAATGGAAACCACTAAGAGCTGTGAATGTGCCTCTGAGAACTAAAGATAACAAAAATCAGAAGGTGCAGTTAAGCTGAGAAACCTAACAGTGTGTTAATGAATCAATCTGTTATTTGACCATAAACAGAAATACTGCTAAAGTCATTACAAGCATACACAGAATGAAAGCAAACAAAACAAGAGTGGTAATTGCAAAACAGTCAGACACAAGGGACACAATGAAGTGTGATGCAGAAAGGTGGCTAAAAGCTTCTTTCTTCCAACACTCATATATATAGCTGTCAATGTTCACTTTTACTTAAACAATATTCAATTTGAAATATACTTGATTTGGCTAGGGAGAGTGAAGGAGAAGCTGCTTTATGCAGCAAGATTCCAGCAGGTCTTTAAGTAATTCCTAAGTCAACATTAACTTGTTCAGATCAACCTTCGCAGCAGCTTTACTTTGTGCCAGATGAAATAGCAAGAGGCTAGGCAATGTGGACATCCAATGACCTGATAGTGTATTTTTTCTCATAGCTGTATCTACCCAGATATACCAAGCTGTCTGCAAGTTATTTATACTTTTGCCTTTCTCTTCCCCATCAGTCCTTTTGGTCACATCTTCTGCTTCCTCTGACAAGTCATAGTCCACTGTTAACAGAGAGAATAATACAACATGATATCCTCAGGCCCATTGTAATTTATTTATAGGAAAGAATATAATTAAGCCTTGAAGGAGTTCCTGATTCTAGGAAAGAACATAGAAATTGAAGTTATATCTAGGGAAGCATCAGAAAGCAAGACTGTTCAAACCTGTTTAGTGTCACTCCAGAGGCAGAAAACTTGGCAAAGCAAGCTGTTCGAGTAATTCTTTTTTCCCTTAAGAAAATGTAAAACACGTAACCCTATTAAAAGAAATTGTTTCTTTAATAAAATTGTAGTCTATCCTTTGATAGACAGGCTTTTTTTTAATATTCATCTTATGGGAGTTCATTTACAGTCAGTTCTGTGAAGTCTAGGATGCCAGTGCTGTGACAGTTTCTAATTAGGCTTTTGTAAAATAAAAATCGACCCCTATATCTATTATCCTTTGTATAGAACTTTAAGTAGGTCTGGCTCATAACAGCTAAACTGGTGTTTACCTTGTGGGACAAAACTCTGCTTTCCTTTGGAATGGCTAGTTCCTGGAATGACTCCATTGGAAACCTTGTCTGGCAAGCTTCTTCCACCCCAGCCTTCCAACCCAGTTCTGATCATGTTGAGATTGGGAGTACTAGTCAGGATGTTTAAGCTAACTTTATTGTCAGATGTCTTTGTGAGTCACAAGGAGTATCTAAAGGTTATCTAGAGCAAGGGGTTACCCCATTGCATAAGGCTGTTATGTGACCATGCATACGGCCTGTCTTATCTCCAAAAGAAGCTATACAGTCACAGTTCAAACACCCACTTAGTAAGATGTCAGCTGAGGCTGTAAAAATTTGGCTTTAGGGATGCTGATATGCTCTGCAGTACAGTGCAACATAACCAGTCTAAAATTTCTTTAGATGCCCAAGCTGCTTTTTTCTCTTTAATATGACATCCAGACTGAATATACTCACACACTCCCTAATTCATCATTCAGATAATCCCACCATATGGATTCATAGATAATTTTACTCAGCAAAGTGAAAGATAGCTTATCAAAGAATTAACAGGGAGAAATGATCAAGGAGGATTTCTGACATGCCTTTGTAACTGATATTTGCTCATCTGTAAACAGTTCATTGTCTCAGATCAGATTTGCATTCTTTGTATTAACACAGCAAGATATACTGCACATTTAGACTGACTTTTGTTGCAGTAAACTAGTTCCCAGTGGCCAATGTTATAGGCAGAGGTGCTGCTAAGTGGGCTGGCTCTGGAGACCCAAGTAGGCTAGAAATCTTTAATATAGCTTGAAAAGTAGGCACTGGTGACTGGGACACACATGTCCAGAGAATCCATGAGATATTGTGACTCAGACCACCATGTGCCAGCTCCTACTGGCGAAGTTCCAAACTGAAACTACCTACATGGCCTAGAGATAGAAATATTGTCTACCTTGGAGTTTGACTCCCCTGGAGTGCAATGGGCTTTGATGGTACAGGAAGGCATGATTGCCAGTTCAGTGAGGTGATGTTATTTCAGAACATGAATTATGCAATAAATGATCTGGAGTAGGCAGAAAGGAAAAAAAAAAGAATAAAACCACCATCTTGGCTGACGTTTGACTAAGGAACCTCCAGAGCCAACAGCAAAAGCTGCTATAGCAATGATTCTCAACCTTTTTAGATTTAGGACACCCCTCCAAAACTGTGCCCGTGGAAGGGACTCATGCCATCCCAGATGGCAACCACTGTGCTATAGCCTCGAGCCATGTAAAGTTTCTACCAGGAGAACTGGCATTCTCCTGGCTAAAAAAAGTGTGCAGATGTTCGAGCCACTTCAGGAGAACAGTAATGCAGGAAGAACCATGCAAATCATTTCTGGGAAAGTTTCTTCCAAGAGATTGAACGTCTACACACTTTACCCCTCCTGGGGAAAAGACGCTTAACTCCTCCTGGGAAAAAGACAAATTGGAACCAGAGGAAAGTGCTTCATTGCCTTCCCCAAGCTGGAGAAGGCACAAGGAGGCAGCTGCTCCTCCCTTCCCTCCCACAGTGTGTGAAGGAAGCAGGGGTTTTGCCATGCTACTCCCTCCACTTAGTTCCCCAGGCACCAGGAACTGAGGGCAGGGAATGCCACCTCCTGCCTTTCTCTCCCCCTGCTGCTCAGCTGAGCAGTGGGGGCAGTGATCAAAAAGCTAGAGGGGCCAGGAGTCTGGTACATGGATGCTTTCCCCAAGCCCAGCTCCCAGTCCCATCAGTTTCCCCTTGCTGCCCAGCTGACCCCGAGCAAAGCAAAGTGAGGCAGGCTGCAATGCCATAGTAACAAGGCTCAGTAGCCTTGCCACAATGGCAAAATGCCCTTGCACTCCTCCAGGTCAGCCCAGGAATAGAGCAAGTGCAAGGAATAGAGCTATTTTCCTATGTGGGAAAGCAGGGGGGGTTCCCACTACAGAACAATACCCTTCTCCTACCAATCAGCTTATTGGTGGGATGGTGGGGGGCAAGCGGGCATTCTCTAGGGCTGGAACTCTCCTAGAGCTATTTGTGATACCTGCTGCTTTTCAACCACTTGAGAGCCTGCCCCCTTTCCAGGCAGGGGAGAGGGCAAACTCCACAACTAATAGGCTCCCCTAAGGGGGGGGGGTGTTGCAGGGAGCACTCTTCTAGTGCCCCCTGGCTAGAGAGCTTGTCTGTGAACCTCTCCAGCCATGGGGCTGGAGGGATGCTTGTGCAGTCTACTTCCTGAGCTACTTTTCTACTACAAAGAATTTCTCCCAGCAAAAATTAACATCTGCATGCAGCGTAGGTTACAGTTATGCCCAGTTTACATCTTTTATTGTCCAGGCACAGAGGGAGCCTGTTATACACATGCATTAATATTTTGCAAAGTACTGGCAACCCAAAGAGTTCAAACATTGTGAGTCAGACCCCAAGGACAACCACAAAGATTTTATTAAAAGAATAGATTTTTCTTTTGGTCTGACTTTGATTTTTCAGTTCACTCTCCTGGCCCAGAGACACAATTAATTTTACCAAATGCTCCCAAATTTATTGAGTAAGTTGAATTTGGCTCTAGCTTTGTCTTTACTTCAGTTCCATAGCTCTTCCCTTTCTTCTCCCAAGTTTGGCAGTGGAGAGCACATGCAGCAGTGTCCCCTTGCTCCCAGGCCCAGATAAAATGGGTATCGTATTTCACCCTTATAGGCTTGGTGTTACTAGGATACACAAGAGAATGGGGAGCAGTAGATTCATTCATTTTTCATTCAGATGGAAAAGGACTTCAGCTGTCTTGAGCTGTTTTTCTCTTTCCTTCCTCCTCCCCACCTATGAAAATAGGGTTCTTCTCATTTCCCCAAACCCCTCTCTCCTTAGAGGAGACAGGAACAGCTGAGTCTGCCCCCTATAGTGTCTTGCTGCTTTTCCCCAGGAGACCTGGAAGTAAGTATGACAGCCAATCAGAGGAATTTTTCCCTCAGGCAAAGATGAAATGCACTGGAGGGCTTGAGCTTTTCCCCATCTGAGATTGGTTCCTGCCATAGCCAGACTTGTGTTACAACAGATTGCAAGCCCTGGGTACAATGCTTCCACATATACAGAAGTAATTTTCTTTGTACTTTCCTTCCTGGCTAAAAACTAAATTATGTGGGGTACTTTTTCTTTTATCTTTAAGTACGTACACATTTTCTGCATGAGATTGCCTTTGTGATTACAACTTCCAAATGGGAAGTAATGCTTTGATTATAAATGCAGCATTTCCTGAGGAGTTTAAATCTTGCTGTGTCATGTACCCAATGTGAAATGTATAGAAAAGTCAAGCTTATGTTTCCTATTATTGGGGAATGCATGCATCATTTATCCAGCAAGTTTTCCAACATTCAAAAGCCTGGGGCTGTATACAGAAATGTACAAGCCACTGAGTGCCTAATCAGCTACTGCAGTCAAAGCAATGGCAGGCACAAAACAAGCTGTAGATGGCTGATACGTGGAACAATACGAGATGTGCTCATTTGGAAGCTTATTTGAGCCTGCTTTACAGGGTCCCAGCCTACTCTTTTCCTCTTCCCTTCTCAAAATCCTTTTACAGACCATATTTTTACCTGCATTTCTAGGTTTTTGTTTCTAAAGGCCAAAACCAGAGCTAAAGTCAACAGAAGTCTGGCTTCAATAGGCTTTGGATAAGGTTCTATAGACTCAGTACATCTACACATGTACTTCAGTGGGAATTAGCCTAATGTAATGTGCATTATAGTATCCCCAACAACCATGCTCTTTAGCTAATGTGCTTTAAAATAGACTAATATACGTTTTTCTAGTACCTAGCAATGGGGGTACTAGATTTAATGCACATTACCTAAAGCTCATTAACGAATGTGTAGATACTTTCTATATGCACATGTGCTGGTATATGTTTGTATATGCACGTGCGTATGAAAGAGCGAGTGAGAGAGAGAGAGAGAGCTTATGTAAGGAGCTAATGAGAGCAAGATTTTGTGCTGTATTTGAGATGCACATTTCTATGCAGTTTAGTTCAGATACAGACCACGTGGTCTGTTTTCTTGATCTATATGTATAATGAAGTTAGTAATTTTCTTGTAGTAAGTGGATCCTTGTGATTGCTTAGTATTAGTCCAGGTTTCTAATGGCAAAAGAAGGCAATATGTGTAACCATCTCCACCAGAGCTGCCATTGCTATCTCAGTTTTTGCAAGCGATGCATGACAGTAGGAGGGAGTGATGAAGGAAGTTATTTTAACTGCTTGGTGACTGTGCCAACTCTCACTGCCAAAACCTGGGATTTTCCCAAGGTATATTAAGATGTACATTGGGATCAAAGAAGCCCCAGAGACAAAATAACCGAAAAGAGCAACTGGTTCAACTTACAGTAGATTTCATGGTTTGGTACAATATCAACCATAATGCCTTGATAGAGAAAAAAAGGGAACTTGAATCAAGGGATCTAGGGCAGAAACATTGAGGATGAAGGAGTTGCTGACTCAGGTGTTTGTTCATCTGAGACAATAGACCAAAGTCCCAAGGGTGAAGAGGTCTTCATGTGTTACAACGAGGAAGATGCTTGAGGAAGGCAAGTGAAAAAATTCAGATAGTTATGGGAAGTGGTAAAAAAAATTCAGATACATTTTGGTGGACTTATGTTCTTTGAATGTAACCCAAAATCAATGACTAAGTCAAAACATGAGCAGAAATTTGGACACACTTTCACATTCTGGCTTCTACCATATTATTATAAAATATTGGCATTTTAGTACTTAAATTTGGGCCAAAATAAACTTCAAATGAATAAATGCATTGTACCCTGTTGGTATGGGCAAATCCAGGACCGTGGGGAAGGAGGAGCAGCTGCATGGCCCATGCACAGTGAAGAAAGCTCATTGTGCATGTGACACACAGCCAAAGGGAGTGTGGCTGAAACCCATTTTTGTGATCATGGTTGCCAGCGAGCTCTTAGAGTTCTGCATATGTGGTGAACTCCATGTGTTCCCTGGCTAGTTGTTGCAGGGTCTGCCCTGAGTTCCTGCTTTCAATAGGTCCAAACCTCACTGTTGTTTGCTCTTCCCCTTACCATTTTGCACCCCCTCCCCAATTCAGCAGCCGGGGAAAGGGAAAAAAGTATGAGTGGCCACAGCATGGAGCCTGGAGAGCTGCATGAAAGCAAGGGCTGAGCATTGCCACAGCTCCTCCCATTCTTTCTTCTGTTGCTGAATTTTGCGGGGAGGGTGGAGGAAAGAGGAGAAAGTGGAAGAGTGAATAGCAGCAGGCTCTGGTTTCACTTCAGAATTAATAATAGAGCAACACTGAGTGCATTGGGAAAAATGTATATTGCACTGGTTACCAGATTACACTGGTATAGGGGCCTTTGATTTGTGCAACATAAAGAAGCTCAATCTTTTGGGGATCATAGGAGATCAGCTCCATGCTGACCATCAAAGAAAATAATTCACTATCCTCTTTCTTGCTAAATACACTCATCTTTCCCTCTGGCTCCAGAGGACAGCTATCAGTAATCAGAGCCTTCTACCTCAGGGGTCAGCAACCTATAGCCTTGCGGGGCAGATCTAGCTCACTGAAACATTTTATCTGGTTTGTGGGGCTGGGAGGGTTCTGTGGCATTTTATCAGTGAGGGACTTTGTTGGAATTTCTGCAGTGGGGACTTTCACCCTTAAGGCAAGGAAATGGGAGCAGCATTGCGGGGTGGGCAGTGACTGCATTTCCAGCTCTGGTGGCATGAACTGGGTTAGAAGCAGTCTGCACTTAGAGCTAAGCTCCACTAAAATGCCCCCCACTTCATAAAAGTTACCAATCAGTGCTTTACCTGACCCAAGTTACTTCCCCTGTTGTGCTAGCTTAACTTTGCTGATTGTTACAGGGCACAACTACATGTGCATATTAATGTAATGCAATAAACTCCAGTGCATATCACACCAAAGTTTATTGCTCCCAGGAGCCATGTTTACACATGCACCCAGGACCACAGCATGTTGAGCTGGGTTGGAGCAGTCTTGGCTGGCAAGGGAGTCTGTCAGTCAGTCTGCCAGCCTGGGGCTGCTCCCTCCACTCAGTGTGCTACACACTCAGGGGCTTGCTGGGGCACAAGGGTGCTTCAGTGCAGAGCAAGTCGTCAGACAGCTCTCACACTGAAGCACCTTTGTGCCCCAGCCAGCCCTGCCAGCATGTCCCTATGCAGCACTGTTAAATAAAAAACTCCACAGCAGAGCAGTACTTTTATTTACAAGTACTATCCTCCAGTGGAGTTAATTAGTTTACTCCAGGTTAATAGCCCTGTACTGGTACAGCTAATCAGGCAACTCTGCAGTAAATGCCTGTGTAGATGTGCCCACATTGTGGCAGTGAAAGTGGTCACCAACCAGTGGATCTCGATCCACCTTTTGTGGTAGATCTCGGAGCCTCTTGGAGTCGACCTGAGGCTGGGGTGAGAGGCTGAGTGGCTGTGTGAATGCATGCACGCTCCAGCCCAGCAGGTCAGTCCACGGGAGAGGGAAGGGCCAGGGGCTAGATTGAGGGTCCCACAGTGAGGGACAGTGCTGCAGGAGCAGGGGTAAATTGAATGCAGCCCCAGCCAGGCGGGACTTACCTTCTGGGGAGGCATGCCCCCAAATAATTTTTTCTTCCTCTGCCTCAATCTGCCCCCGCCCCCCCATTCCCTCCCCACAGACATACCTGCTGGACAGGGGGAGGGGGTGGTGGCAGTGGCACGCAGTAGATTTTGGGTTGCTTTTACATGACAAAGGTGATCTACTTAAAATGGTTGGAGATCACTGCGTTACACAACATCAGTCCTTCCTGTGCAAGTAGCAACTACCTTTTCAGTTGTTACCTGTGAAGGAAGTACCTTGCAGCTGCTTTCTCCTTTCCAATGATGGGTCACAAACTGCCCTTTCATAAGCAGGGGCCAATGAAATCAGTGTATTATTAACTGTGTATTAGTAACTGCTTAGTCCCCAGGGAAGTAAGGACTACATTTAAAATACTGTATCAGTTCAAGGCACAGGGTTTCATTAATAACTGAATACCCATGTGTTCCTTATCCAACATTAGAACAGAGCTGGTACAATATCCACTGTTCTGATTAGTACAACTTGGCTGTGAGTGGACACAGCATGCAGATCTACTGTATCATGTGGTTAATGTTTACTACAGCATATATCATGTATCTCATTTTTAAAATGATGAAGTGCAGACTAATTTTTTTTTCTCACATCCTAGAAGATGATGGCCCCCTTCTATCTGTGGTAGCAGAACAAAGTAAAGTCTTCTCACACAGAGGTGGCAACGTTACACTGCCATGTAAATTTTACCGTGAAAGTATAACAGCTGGCTCAGGAACCCACAGAATCCGGGTCAAGTGGACCAAACTCACCTCAGATTACCTCAAAGAAGTGGACGTCTTTGTTGCTATGGGACACCACAGGAAGAGTTATGGAAACTACCAGGACAGAGTGTTTCTGAAAGAAGGCAGTTCAAATGATGCTTCTCTTGTAATCACAGCTCTAACACTGGAGGATTATGGGAAATATAAATGTGAGGTGATTGAAGGCTTAGAGGATGACACAGCAATGGTAACTCTGGATTTACAAGGTAGGTAGCACATAAATCATGCCTGTCTGGGGGAGGCCTAACAAATACATTTTTTTCCTAAATACTGATTAAATTAATAGTAGCAGCAGTGGCAGAATGAAAAAAGTCTTACACTTACTATATTTAGCTTAAGTTTTATTAAGCATTGGTAAGACCGCAGGGGGTCGGACTTAATGATCTACTAAGGTCCCTTCTGACCTTAACAATCTATGAAATCTATGAAATTTTGGTACATTTGGAATAATTTTCTCAATATTAGCTAATGCATTGTCTACGCTAGTATCTCATCCAGGGAGCAGACTAACTGTGAGGCTCTACAATATTGCTCATAGACACAGGAAATTAAAAGTTTTCAACTGAAGTTGACAGCAAGAGCCATGTTGCCTACAGCACATTGCTCAGAATTGTTGCTGATGGGCCAGCCGGTGCTGTAACCCTTGATCTATAGAATGATATGTCCATGACTGTTATAGATCTACAAAGAAAGTAAAATATATTTATTATATTTCAACAATTCAAATTAATTGAATATTCTGATTGGTAGATATTACAGTAAAAGCTTTGTTATTCGGCTCCCATGGGGAACAGGGGGTGCCAGATAACAAAATATGCCGGTTAACTGAGAGACCCAAACAGGTGTCTTTGCCTGTTCGGGCCACCGGTTCTCCTGCTGCATCTGGGGTGTTGCTGCACCTCCCACAGGATCGCCGACCCTCCCACCACATCACCAACCCTCCTGCAGGCTCCATGGGCCCTGAGGAGCAGGGAGGCAGGCCCCACGCAGCCTGCTGTGCCCTGGGCTGTGGGGGCTTGGAGAAACCAGAAGTGCCACTTTACCTTACGAGTTGGCATGCCAGTTAATAGGACAGGCCAGCTTGTAAGGTGCTGGTTAACGGAGCTTTTACTGTACATACACAACCTGTTCTGCAGATGACCATTACCTTTTATCTGTGGAGTTATTTGAAAGGGGGCAGTTATAGAATCTGAGTAATTGCTGTGATATTCTGGGGGGTTTTTACTAAAAGATTAATAGCTATGTACAAAACTAGGTTTTCTCTGAAAAGCATTTAAGAGGTTTGCTTATTTGTTCCAGGCCTGCAATATATTACAGTTGTAATTAAACAATACAACTGTTTTTAAGATCTGAATACAGCAATAACCCCAAATGGCTATGACAGTTAAAGCTGGATCTCACCATCAGAAGAAACAAGAGTTTCATAAATGAAATGTGCATAAATATTTCAAACAGCTATGTCATGTTGGTTCATCCTCTTTAGCTAGGCTGTTCAACTGCTGATTTGTGATCTGCATGCAGCCCTGGAGAGGCAGTTTGTAGCTCCTGGGATCCCACCAAGCTGCTACTCCCTACATCACTCTGGCTGCAATGGCAGCTGGGGACTCAGGGCTCTCCCTCCATCCTCTGGCTTCCACCTCCTGTCCCCAGGCCAGGAGAGAGGCAGCACAGCCCAGGGTGTCAGGGGAGCTTATGGCAGGGGGAATCCACAGCCTGAGACACCAATGCAGTGCAGCAGGAGAGCCTGTGATTGACTAGCTAAGGTGGAGGCCAGGGCTAGTCAACCCTGCATGGGGAGGAGTGGGGCATGGTGTGCAGCCCAGAAGGCCCATGGATGACAAAGGTGTAGCCCAGGGGACATGTAGTCTCTAGTGCTTACAAGTTGGACAGCTCTGCTATTCAGGAAAAGCACGTACCATATTTACTCAAATCTAAGAAGACCCGGAATATCTTTAATGTCTGATTTCCAACTGATTTTCATGATAACACAATACCTCATCTACAATTGTTTTGATTCATCCTTGTATTGTTAGATTCTTTTCAGTGAAAAGAGTTCTTCAAGGACAAAAAAAACAACACAAAAAGTTTGCTAACCCTACCATATTAAACCCAAATATGTCTTCACTTGGCACATCTACACAGGACACTAGATGTGCAGTAGACTACTTCTACCGCACATTAGTATGTCATGGCAAAAGCATTAGTCTAATGTGCATTAAGCATTACCAGAAGACCACGCACTGACTCTACTGCACAATAGAGTCAGCTACTGTGTATTTAGTTACTACCTGTTATTACAGGTACTAAACTTAATGCGCAGTAGTAACAGTGCATTAATGCAAGTGGAGACACACCCAGTGAGAACTCAACTCATCCACATTGTTCTCTGGGAATCTGAGGCTCATAGATTGTACCAGCCATCATAAATAAAAATATTGTTCTGGCTTCCCTAAATTATGCAGAGTATAGCCATTTTAGTCTCCAGCTCATCCAGAGCAGAAAGATGCCTGAGAGGGATTTCGTTTGTTCTGAATATGATGCTATCACTTTGCAGACAGCATTATGAATTATTACAGTAGATAGGGCAAAATCATGCTAAATATTTCTTTTCATCATACTTCATGAGATGCTTGGCCATATATGTCCCACAAAAAGATAAGAATCTTTTGACAGAAGGATAATGTTAGAGTAGTTTCCCAAAGAATGCCAACATTTTCAGAAAATGTAGAAGCTTAACAGTTTTTCACTCCCATATAATTAAAGAAAATAGATTTGCAAATTATCTACAAGGAGATCTGCTATACAGTCAGAATGGTTAGGAATATTTGTCTGGTGTGTATCTGAGAGGATATCCTTGTCAATACCAGGTTATCCGCTGGCACTATTTAGAAAAATATTTATGCACCTGCAAGTCGATGAAGAACAGGAATCCTTGACCTTCACAGTGGTCTATTATGGTATTGTTTAATTTATTTGCACAGAAATACTTGCTGGCTGTCTGTTGAGGCCAGCCTTACCTTACTACTTTATGTGTATTTTTCAGCTCCTAGTAGCACTGCCAGCTGGTGCATTCCATTTGTCAATGCAGAAAGACCAACACTGTGTCTGTGTCATTGTGAAAGGCAAAAGTATTCCACTAACATATTTCACCCTATCATTATTGTTCATCTCCTAATAAAGAGTTACATTCTTCCGTGAAATTTAGAATTTAGAGAAAATTAGACATGTACAGGTTAAGTCAAGTAAAACCCATTTTTGAGTGGAGAGAAAGATGAGAAGGACGCAAAAGGCATTTGGCTCCACTTTTCTCATTTGCCAGAGGCATTCATGTATTCAGTGACAGCCTTGCTCAAGAAAAAACCCTGTATTAGCAGTTCAGTACAGCTGCTCTGATTCTAACACAAATCACTGAAGCAATATCAGTTTTAGTCTATAATGTACTGTTTAAAAGAAAGGAGAAACGCTGATGGGTACCCATTGTCAAATTCTGTGATGTGAGTCCATATACTACCATACAGAACTACCAACCCTGTATGTGTTGAGGGGTGACAGAGGGGGAAGGAAAGATATTTCCAGTCTTTACATTCTCCCTTCCCTGGGCTGTTTTGAAGGACTGGAAAAGTCTCAAGAGTAACTTAGGCCATGTTTATATTGCTTCTCACCTGAGTCTAGGACGACCATCAATGAAATAAGGCCTACTACCCACTCCTACTCTCTGTGTGCCCAGAGCTAGCAATGAGCAACCACTGTCCATGGGGCAGTCCAGAGCATGGACTCTGGCACTATTAATGGGGCATGCATTCAGAACATCTCTAAACTATGCATGTTGCCTGCTGGCTATGCTTCACCACATGCAGAGTAAGCAAGGATTGTTTCTCAACAGTAGCCATAGGCTCAGAAAGAAAGCAGAATAGACATGGCTTAAAGTAACCTATGCTGCAATGACACTAGTAACTGTAGCTCAAATGACTGTGGTAGCTTTGGTACTACTCAGAATGCAGCTGTGATAGCATGGAAAACACCACAAACTAACTGCTCAAATACTAACCTTGTTTCTCAGGCAATTCTGCAGCCTACACTAAGTTCCAGGCTACTGTGGCTAAATTGCTAGAAGTACCCAAGCTAGCTAATTTAGACCTGGCTCAGAGGTCTAGGTTAGGACAATATCTACCCTATTTTCTCACATATACACTTTTCCTCAAAATTACACCCCCCTCCCAATTCAGATGCATTTTTTAAGCAGGAAAGCTGTTTTCTTTGCTGGAAAAGAATCAAGCCTGGAGACACTGTGCATGCCATACAGCTGCCAAGACGGCTGCCACTTGTGCCTGCCTGTGTTCTGTGTTACCCTCTCACTGCCATAGTTATCATGCCCAAATGAAGTGCTGGTAGTATCTCGATGAGGAAACAACACTTTATTTACAAGAACTTGTATAGAGAACTACTTCCAGTAAAGAACTAGTAAAGAACTGTGCTTGCTACTGCCCTTGCAAGGGTGTGTAGCTAACATTGTATAACATAGAGTAAGTTCTTCTGGAAACATAGAGCACCAGGATAATTCTCTCAAAAAGCTTACCCAGGATCGAGGTAAGACTAACTGGCCCATAGTTTCTGGGGTCCTCCTTCCTCCCTTTTTTGAAAATGGGAACCACATTGGCCTTTTTCCAGTCCTTTGGCACCACACCAGAGCACCATGAGTGCTCATAAAGCCGTGCCAGGGGTCCCTCAATGACCTGTGCTAATTCCCTCAACACTCTGGGGTGGAGATCATCAGGACCGGCTGATTTAAATACGTCCAGTCCCTCCAGAAGTTCCCTGACTAGATCCTCACTGAACCTAGGCCTGAGTGTGCCTCCCCTCGGACCCCATGGCTCACGGGTGGTATATAAATATTGTCTCTCAGATGAGGTCTTGGCCTAACGCAGTCTCCTGTTGTCACTGGGCCCCTGACCCCTGTCACTGTACCCCCCTGGCGCTGGGCTCTCTTTAAGGAGATAAACTTCGTCCTAAATATTGTGTGACTCCCAGCCTGTCCCAGGTACCATTATGAGCTCCTGGAGCCCTATTAATCTTGCAGGCAGCAGATCAGGCAATCAACATCCCCAGGTAGCTCCTTCACACAGGAAGCTTGGTGGGTGACAGAGAACTTACTCCTGCCAGCCCTAGCCTGGGGCTTATATGTGTCCAGGGCCCGGCCTCCTTCCTGTCAGCTGACCATGCACCAATGCCAGCTGATTTCCACATTAGCCTGCAGCCGTGGAGCTTTGTGTCACTCACATGGCTCTCTAGCCAGGCTACTTCTGCCCTTAAAGGAGTAGGCTCACCTTAGTACCCTGTGACAGACGTGTTCTATGGCTCAATGAATCTTGAATTTTGATTTACAAAGTGGCCCATTTTCAGCAGGATGGTTGAAGACTGTCCAATATTTAGCCTATCGTGTAGCTAGTCAGTTAAAGCATTCTTGTGGCAGAGGGTTTGGAACCCGCCAAGGTGAACATTAAACCCAAGTCTTTCATTTCCTGGGTAAGTTCTCTAACCACACAAGCTACTGTGTAAAAAGCACCATCTCTTACCACTTCTGTAAATGAAATGGGTTGTGTTTTATGAAGAATTGATTCTTGTTGATGGATATTGAACATTCAGAGCACATGTTCCAAATCAGGCCCCTCTGGAAACCCAGTTTAAAGGAGAAATCATTACAAAACCTTTGCAAGTTTAACCTTAATTCATTCAGGACCACAGAGACTTAGTAATTATATTGTAACAGCTGATGCACCTCCCAGCAGCAACTACCCCACTCCCTCCGAAGCAGCTCCATTGTCACACATCCCCACAGTCCTTTTTGGACCTACTCATTAGGTGCCAGCTTTCTCATATTAGACAAGATGAGGGCACTTCTGAACCTATTCAGAAGCAGAGCTTTAGGAAACTGGAGAATTGTAGATGTCTAATTCCTTAGACACTTAAGAGAAAAAATTTTGAGTATAGCACCCTTGGACCAGGGCACCTAACACTATAAGCACCTAAGTCAATCTGAGCCTAAGATAAGTTTGTGTTTTTGCCTTAAAAAATTATAAGACATGACATTGGCCATGATTGGTATTAGATGTGCTGTAATCTTCATACTTATCCACTTTCATTCTTTCTACTCCTTTCTCAGCTCACCTTTATCTTTTAAAGTGCTGGTTTTGATTGCATTTTTCTGTATGTATAAAGAGATCATATCATAGCAAATCAATGTCTGTCAGCAAAAACAAGGCAAATCAGCCCATCCTTTCTGATCCTAACATTCTATATCTGCTACATGTAATGAAGTTAATCTCACAGTGGGAAAGTTCCACATCAGTAGGCTGATGTCCTAAGATTCTGGCCCTAAGGGTATTCATTGGCGGAGAGACAAACCCATTAATTTCCAGGAATGCCCTGGCAGTACAAACCAACCATTCACTCCATTGTGAGTTCACTGTACCAGACAATATAGCTTAGGCTAGATGAAGGCAAATTTATCATATCAATGAAAGCAACTGACCTCTACCTTAATGGACCTCTACCTCTGCACCTGTATACTAGTATTCTGCTCTGAGTCAATAATTCATTAAATAAGTTATACATAGAAATTGAACAGTATTTTAATCTAAGCTTTGAAATAGCAATACTGATTATTTTAATGTTTGTGCTATGGAACAAATTAGGTAACGATATGTTTTTATTTATTTTTTCCTATTTATTTTTCTATTTCTTTAAATTTTCTTTCTATCTATATTCTATCCCAGTTATTTTTTCTATTGTTTTATTTATATATGTATACTGCTGCCTTCTATTTATTTCAATTTTCCAATTCATTTTCTTCATTCAAAAGAGTAAAACCAAATAAGCGAATGGATGGCGCTTATTACCATTTTACTTGGGATGGTATTTAAATCAAGGGAAGTGATTCAATTTTGGGCATAGTTTAAAGAGACAGTCTGTGTGTTTGCACATGTGCATTTAATGCACTGTAACCCAATTTAAGGCACATTAATGGCATGTGTCTACATAAAGCAGGTACCAAATGTAAGCGTGAATAGCTAAGTCACACTAGCAAACATGTAGATGTGCTAATACATGTTAATGCGGTCTGCATCAGTGGATAGACACTGCATTATTGCACATTAGCACATCTGTATGTGTGCTAATGCGAGAACTATTTGTGCCTAAATTTAATGAACCTTAATGTGCACTAGCATGTCCATGTGTAAATGCACAACTAAATTGCCTTAAGGAAAGGTGCATTAAGATTAGGCACATGTAGATATGCTCAGTGTGGTCTAGTTGCTAGCAACAGTTGAACTAGTATGCTAAATATTTGGGTCCTTGACCTACCTTGGCCACCGACTTGCTGGATGTAGTTGTACAAGTCACATCATCTTTCAGTGCTTCAGCTCCCATATTTGTAAAATGAGGATGATGATGCTTACACTCTTTTTAATACACATGAAACTTTCACTGAAAATACTACTCAGTAGCTAAATATTATTGGATTAATTATGAGCAAAATCCAGGCAACTCATTACATTTCCATTATTCATTCCTTTTCTAATTTGAGAAAGATACACGTCCAAAGCCTATATTAGCTAATAAGCAAGTTGCACGTAAAAAGATTCCCAAAATACCACAGAAGAATTCTAATAATTTCTTTTACCTTGTCTCTTAGTGCTAAAAGATCTATAATTGAAACAAATATGCAGATTGTGAAATGTACTGATTTGATACACTCAGAAATTTGGGAGATCAATATGGTCTAAAACAGGGGTCCAGCCCATGGGCCAAATCAGTCTCTAAGTAGGGGCATGCAGGCACTTGATCATGGCTCTGCCCCAGCTCCGGACCATACTGTCACCACTGCAAGATCCCAGCCCCAGGCCTAGAATAGCCCCTGCCCAGCTTTGTGCCCTGCCAGTGCTGCTGTGGCTACTTTCCATGGAAACCCCAGCCTCGTGCTGTCATGGTACCACTGCTAATGGGGTTTCCATGGAAACTGGCCTCAGTGATGTGGGCAGGAGCTGCTGGGAAATAGAGTCTGGCTGCCAGCTGGATCTGCAATTCTACCCACCCGTGGTCTAAAAGGATGCCTTTTTTATTCTTGTAGATGCCTCCTTTCATATCCACTCATGAAAAATCCTTTAAAGAATAAGTACCAGCCATATTTCTTGTAATCAGTCTTATTGATTTGCACAGAAGTTTCCTCTTGGTTTGTCTTTTCTGAATTCTCTCCCGTTGCCTGTCTCCCTGTCTTTTATGTTCTAAGCTTAATGGAGCAAGGACCATCCCATTTTATCTGTCATCATCGGTGCTACAATAACAATACAATAGTAATCGGTATATTTTCAGCAGGGAGAAGAAAAATATAGTCAGTCAGTCAGTCAACTTTGCTAAATAAATTGATTAACATACCTAAAAGCTATATTATTCTATTAGATTCCATTCTATTATTCTGTTAGAAATGTATCCCTATGAGTTTGACTTTCAACATCCATTGACAATAAAATACAGTTCATGTAAAATTAGATTTGTTTATCTCCTAAAAAAGTTTAGTACACCTTCCATTGAATTGTCTTTAGAAATCCACAGTTACATGAGACACACACAATGAACTCCACACATACATTTGGTGATAAATTTGGATCTGGCAGAAAATGGAGTCCTTCCAAGGTTGCCAGGATTTCAGGGAAGAGGAACCACTTGACCTAGTTTCCTCATGACAGCTAATGGATTATCACACACTCACATAGCTGGTGGGAGAAGACCAGAAATCTCAAAGCTATACCAACTTGTGGAAGATGGATATGGTTCTGTACCAAAAACAGAAAGATTTCACCATTGATTAAATTATAGAAACCCAGTGTGAAAAATACACAGTTTGTTCATCTGTGTTATCACCTTGCCAGTATAAGATATTTCCCTAAAGTACTGTATATATAGTCAGTCTTACTATATCCTATGTTGATTCTGGCTAAAAAAGGCCTTACTTTTCTGTTTAGATTAGAAATGAAGGAAAGCCATTTCTTTAATCTGGCTATGGAGAGCCTGTTTTTATTCCATATGGGCTAACAGAAATTTTTGTCTCATTCTATCTTTAAATACAGTGGTCATACTTGAAACTTGCTAACTGCATATAATATTACCTCAGCAGATTTAGTATTTCCACTAACTATTGTAGTAAAAGTGCTATTTAAAGTTACTTTGTTCTCTTAGGGAAGACTGCCATGGCTTTGAGGGTAGATGAGGATAAATTATACTTCTTTGGAATGAGTATGCACCTTGGCTAGGGACAGACATTCAGAAAGCCAGAGCCTGAACAGATTCAATCTTTACAGGTCAATTTAACCTGCATAGGTTGAACCAATTTGCAAGTGTATGCACATTCACTTTTGACTCCAGAAATGCAGGTATGTGCCTGCAATAGCTCAGGCCAGAAGCCGGGGGGCATTATAGCAAGCCCTACACCGGAGGGAAACTAAGCTGAGGGAAGGGGTATGGCCAGGTTCAGGGAGGCTTAAGTATGATTGGTAGTGGTTGGGGTGGGGGTGGCAAGCGGCTGGATGTGAAACCGATGGCATCAGTGGCGGGGGGAGGGGAGCAGCCAGACACAGGGGCCCCTTGGCTGTGGGGCCCCCTGTGGCCACAGGTTTCACAGGATTGGATGGGCCAGCCCCGGAAGCAGCCCCGTCAGGGGTCCCCAGCTCCACCACCCCTGCTTGCTCACTAGCTAGTGGCAGGAGTGGGGGTGGGGCCAGACCCCAGTGGCCTGAGGGGACATGGGGATTTAATACCCCCATTGTGGGGGGAGGGTGGTGCAGACACCAACATACTCTGTTTGTGCACCCAAAAACATGCACCCAGGGCTGCGGCAGCAAGACCCCAGTTGCCTGAGGGGAAGGGGGGCGTTAATTCCTCCATTGCAGGTAGCAGCAGTAGGGTCACTGACATGGCACCCTGGACCAAGACCCTCTGAGGAGCAGCCAGCCAATTGCAGGGAGGGGCCAGGGAGGTGGCATGTGACCTGGCTGCAGGGGGACTGGAGCAAAGGCTAGTTACAGAGCTCGACTCACTGCTGGCTCCTGCTGCAGCAGCACAGCGTGTGCTGGGGTGGCCCCAGAGGGTGGGTGTCAGCACCCACTGCCTCCTCCCTTCAACCCCACATTGGGGCCATGGTTTGCAGGTGGGCTACAGCTGCAGTGTGGCTTCCTGCCCCCGTGTCTCTCCAGGTGGTAGTGGTGGCAGAGCATGCCATCATGATGGGTGGGGGAAGGCACCTGCTACCTGCTTGTGGTGGCACCAGGTCCTCAGGGTGGGCTGCAGTCCATTGCCTTCCCCCACTGCTGCCCACATCCCTGGCCCACAGCAGCCTGCCCTGAGCACCCAGCACCACTACAGCAGGCAGCGGGTGACAGGTGCTTCACCTCTGCCTACCATGATAAGTTTGCTCCACTGCTACTGGGAGAGGAAGGGGGGGTGGGCAGCCACATGGGAGGTGGGAGGTAGCAGACAATGACCCCCGTCCCTGGGGGCCACCCCAGCCCAGGCCATGCTGTCACAGCAGGAGCCAGTGGTGAGTCGTGCTCCATAACTAGCCTTGTCTTCCCCCCACCAGCAGCCAGGTCACATCCCCCTTCCCCACCCCCTTCCAACAGTCAGCTGGCCACTCCTCACAGGGACTTGGCCCAGGGCACCGTGTCAGTGCCCCCACCACTGCTGCCTGCAATGGGAGGATTAAATCCCCCTCTTGCCTGCAGGCTACTGGCATCCAGCCACTGCAGCCCTGGGTGCACAAATGGAGCCTGTCAGTGCCCATGCTGCCCCTCACCACCCTGCAATGGGGGAATTAAAGCCCTGCTACCAGGGTGTGACTCCAACTCCTCTCCTACTTCTGGATCAGCTCAAGAGGGGTGGGAGGGCTGCAGATACCTGGCAAGGGCTGCTGCCCCCTTGTCAGGCAGTCCTGGCAGCACTCCAGAGCAGATTTCCCACTCCTTTTTCAGCCAGCCAGAGCAGTGATAGTGCTCCAGCTAGGGAGGAGAGGGGTGGGGTCAAATGTGCTTGGCTGAAACAGACAGTTCAGCCCAGCTCAGGGTTGCAGAGCATGCTGGTATGCTGGAGGACTCTGATTTAACTTAACCAGGAAGGGATCTGGGACAGAAGTTTCATAAACTGGTTTGACCTAAATCAGTTAAGTCTGATACTACATTCAATCAGGTGTATCTTAAACCAGTTTTAGCCATTTTGAAACTGGTTTATGTGCACTGAACTTCTGTTCTGTTACAGGGTTAAACTGGCTTCTGATCACTTAAATTGTTTTATGTGTAACTTCTGTACCTAGCCCTTAAAATTAAGTGACTAGAGAATTGCAAAAGGCTGGTAGTAGGGTTCAGATCTTATTTGTATTTGGAAAGACGGTGGTATGTTAGAAGCCCTGAATGTCATTGTCTTTCCTACTCCTCAAATAGACCTGTCTATTTAAGGTAGAATTCATACCCTATATAAGGCAACTAACTACGTAGGCTGTGCAAAGCTTCAGTCGCTGATTCGATTCGGAGGAGAGTTGGCTAGATTCAGAAGCTGAATCTCTGAATCCAAATTGAATCAGGAGATCCATTAATCTCTCTGAATTGAATCGGAAGCCTCTGATTCAATTTGGAGAGATTCAACTATTCGGACATAGACTCAGTTTTTTAATGTTTTTTCTACATACCTCAAGGTGCCAGGTGGCTCATGAATGCTGAGATGGTGGGGCAGATGGAGCATCCCACAGGAGCAGACCCAGAAGTGGACCAGAAGCACTTCCGGTCCACTTCCGGGTCTGCTGCGGAGCATGCAGGGAATCCCGGCCCCAGCCTCCCAGCTTGACAACTGGTGCCTCATAGGTCTAAGACAACACCTGGGGTCTACCTACAGCTGATCACCGAGCCAAGAGGGCTCAAGGGGGGTCCCCCACACATTAAGCATCGGAGTCGAGTCCACCACCGAGCACATGGGAGGCCCCCCTGTGCTCCTATGGGATGCTCTATCCGCCCCACCGTCTCAGCATTCACAAGCCATGCCTGGTACTTTGAATTATGTAGGAAAAACATATAAATCTGTGTCTGTGGCTGAATCGCTGATTCTCCAAATCAGGATTGAATCTTCATTTTGGATTAGGCTGAATCGGATCGGGACTATGATCCAAATCAGCAAATTGAATCACTGTCTCCAGAATTGGGCTGAATCCGAATCTGAATTGAATATGGCTTGCTTCACACACCCCTAACTACCAGTGATTTTCAATGGCATTCAACCACCTAAATCAATAGGTTTATTTGAAATCTCATCTCTTATTTTTTATGTGAAGAAAAAGGACTTTCTTACTCCGTATAAGAAACATTTTCCTATAAAGAAATATGGAGGTGTACACCAGTGTCTGAATTTTGAGAGAGAAGGAGCAATGATTCCTAGTCTGATAAACTTGGCAGGAAAACTGAATAAGCTGAATGAATATTTATTAACCAAATATTTGACCAACTAGTTTCAATATTCTAACTGCTGGGCAAATTTGTTATTTTATATTGTTCCTTCCTAGCCAGTTATAACCACTGCAACTGGAACTTGTCCTGGACATTCAGTTCATTAAAAATGTTCTGAGAATCAGTAGCTGACTCAGCACTGTCCTTAGCTCACCATGTGCAAAAATACTGCAGGAAATAGCCTTGTACCATACAATTGCAGATATGTCATGTGAACTATAATACTACTATACAGATGGAATGAGTTTTATTAATAAAAACCCAGTCCTAGTTGACTTTGTCTCCTCCTGCTTTCTTCATTTTTCTTCTAAATATTTATTTTAAATGCTTAGTTCCAAAGCATGCAATAACAGTAAGAGCATATGTTTATGCACTAGAATGTGAACCTTCAAATAAGCACAGGTATGTCTATTGAAACGTGCAATATTTTCAAATGGTTCTCATGCAAGTTTTATGGAATTCCAATTTCTATTATAACCATTTTTTCAAAAACTGGATTTTAGAAGTAGAGGATCACAGTCATGTGTCATCACCAATTACTCAAGTGGCTCAGGTTCCTCTTGTTGATTTTTCCTTTGGGCATTGAGAAAACATCAGGTATTCTTTTGGAGAATTTATTTAAATAAATTGAGGCTTGTACAAAGTGCAAGATTGACACCTGACAATAAATTGATATTCTCCATATAATGTTTGTATAATTCTAACTTCCTTCTCTGGAGTGAGGAGTTAAACAACAGAATTCAATGGAAGGACAATATAAGGCCCTGAATGTGCAGATCAGTGTTCCTACAAATCAACTTGATAAACTGTGAGATAATTAAGAAAAATCTGATGTCAGTAAGGTTCCTACAAAGATAAATCCCTTGGTGTATTGGTAGAAGCAACTGGCTACAGAAAAGCATTGTCTCTGGTGTCCCTTGGAAGGAATCCATTTAACATAATAACATGGAAAAGAAGGGGAGGGGAAATCACAGTTTGTTTCATAGAAATTCTGGGTCCAGATTACCTGTGAAAAATCATTATGCCTATTATATTTGGTAAAGAAATGCCATCTCTTTGAACGGTAGGATTTACATGGGTTCTGAAGTAGCATTGAAGGGATTGATATGCAAAGGCAACTGGATAAGTAATGTCTTCCTATTGCCCAGTTACTAATCTGAATATATGAACAATGGGCATTGTCTACTCTAGTTGTGAGAGGAAGGGACTCAAAGCCAGGTGTTTGGGGTTCTATTTCCAGCTCTTGAAAAGTAAAGATTTTCATAATATATATCATCCATATTAATTCAATGTTAACAGAGACAGAGAAATGGGGGAGGAACGAGACAACAATGTATGTAAAGGATACACCAGGGCTACAGAAAGCACAGATTAAGAAACACCACTCAGAATTATCATATTAAATCACCTCTGGCCACCCCTCTCTCCATAACAGCAGAGGGGGGCTAATGCTAATCAGCTGCAAGGTTTATACTGCAAATAAACAAAAAGCAACTTAAGTCTTTCTCAAAAGACACATCCAGAGGCTAAAAATGCAGTTGCATGCATATTTCTGTTTTTATAACATCACATTATAATTGTCAAACTCAAGTGAGAACATTAGGAATCTAAGTCCATATTTAAATAAAATTGATTTTTTTTTCACAATTGATATAACCCAAAGGTCTCAAGACAACTTCAGTAGTAGTCATTGGTAGTTACAGTGTTTAGCATCCTAGCAATTCAAGCTGGGCATGGGTTAATTGCCTAAAATTAGATACTTATATCTAGCAGGAATTTAAGCACATTGGGTATATGTGCTTTATTATTTCAGAAGTCATAGTTACTGGCATGAAATGCACTACTTTTTTACAGTTTAAAGTTCAGAATACCTAGTAATTAAGGCTTACAAGGGAAAAGAAAAACAACAGATACTCTTGTTAATTGTTGGATAAGTACAAAATCTTGTTTACTAAGCACCATGCCAAGTTTACATTTGTGTGTTTTCATTTTCTTGAACTAAAACATTGGGGTTTAGTAACTGCATGATTTGAGGGGGAAAAACAACATTATCTGTAAGCTAGAATGGTAGCAGTGAAAAGACTTAAGACTTAAGTCTTAAGACTTTGATGCTGGAGATCTGAATGCTCATAAATGGGGGTGTTTTGAGATCGACATGCATACCCTTGGGCTACAGGCAGACATTACACATAAACTGGTTTAGGTGATCATAAACTGGTTTAAACCTGTAACAGAACAGAAGTTCATTGTACATAAACCAGTCTGAAAATGGCTGAAACCAGTTTGAGATGAACCTGGTTGAATGTAGTATCAGACCTACAGAAATGTAGACCTAACTGATTTGGGTCAAACTGGTTTATGTAGTATCTGTCCCAGACCACTTGCTGGCTTGAGTTAAGCCAGATTCCCCCAGCATCCCATCATGCTCTCTGGGCTGGGCAGGGCTCTCTGCTCCACAACAAAGCTGGCCCTTCCCCTCTGCTCCCTGGCTGGACCTTGGCAGAGACTGCAGGCATCTGCCAGGTTTCCCACTGCTCCCCACCGCCCCTCCCCACTCCCTGCTAAGCAGGGATCTCCCTTACCTTCTGCCTTACACAGACACCTCTCAGCATTGCTAGCAGATCACATGCTGGCTATGGTCTGTGCTGTGGCAGACAGGACAAAGGCAGAATCAGCAGGCCTGATAAGTAGTCCTGTGCAAAGTGGCTGGTATTCACTTTGGATTCAGCCGATTTGAGGGACAATGATTCGATTTGGTGATTTGAGTCACTGTCCCAAATTGATTTGAATCACTGAATTGGGCTGAATCTCCTCCAAATCAAATCAGCATCCAAAGATTCACACAGCCCCACTGCTAACGTCCCTCTGTTGCTTTCTTAATGGGCTGATAAACACTGAGTTAAGGGTGATAAACACTGTGTTATCAATTCCCTGCTGGGCTGGTCAGAAGAAGGTGTGGGGGAATACTTCCCTAATCAGAGCATTCTGTTGGGGCCTGGACATCTCCTCCCCATCAGCTCAGCATAATGGAAGGGAAGGGAGGGCTGCTTTCATGTCCCCCGGCTTCTAGCATGTGCCTGCATTTCTCAGATGTCTTTACAGTTACAAACTGATTCAACCTAGCCAGGTTAGACTAACCTACAAAGATTGAATTCATTCAGGTTCAGGATTTTTTAAAGTCTCTCCCTTGTTATAATGTATATCTGTATTCTTTCTTACCTTGCTTTTGAGTAAATTCAAGGGTAGCAGGCAAAAATAGAAATAAGGACAGACTTCTATGTAAATTTAAGTAGGCTAGGGAAAGAAGTTATATATAAATGAGTTTAAGTGATTGGAAACTGGTTTAAACCTGTAACAGAACAGAAGTTCAGTGCACGTAAACTACTTTCAGAATGGCCAAAACTAGTTTAAGTTTCATAGATTCATAGATGCTAGGGTCAGAAGGGACCTTAACAGATCATTGAGTCTGACCCCCTGTCTAGGCAGGAAAGAGTGCTGGGGTCAGATGACCCCAGCCAGATGCCTATCCAGCCTTCCTTAAAGACTCCCAAGGTAGGGGAGAGCACCACCTCCCTTGGAAACCCATTCCAAATTTTGGCCACCCTTACCATGAAGTTTTTCCTGATCTCTAGCCTAAATCTGCTCTCTGTCAGTTTGTAACCATTGTTCCTTGTTACCACAAGAGGTGCCCTGGTGAACAGAGCATCTCCAATCCCTTGCTGCATCCCCCTAATGAATTTGTAGGCAGCCACAAGATCACATCTCAGCCTTCTCTTGCGGAGGCTAAAGAGATCCAGGTCCCTTGGTCTCTCTTCATAGGGTTTGAGCTGTAAGCCCCTAAACAGATGAGTGGCCCACCTCTGGACCCTCTCGAGTCTATCAACATTCTTCTTGAAGTACAGTGCCCAAAACTGGACACAGTACTCAAACTGTGGTCTGACCAATGCCGCACAGAAGGGAAGTATTTCCTCCTTGGATCTATTTGTAATGCACCTGCTGATGCCTGATAAAGTGCAGTTAGCTTTGCTGATGATTTCGTCACACAGATGACTCATAGTGGACTCCAAGATGAACATGACTCCGAGATCCCTTTCTGCTTCAGTGCTTCTGAGAGGGTAACTTCCCAACCAGTAGGTGGGCTGGATATTTTTGCTCCCTAGGTGTAGCACTCTGCACTTGTCCTTGTTGTACTGCATCCTATTGTGTACTGCCCACTTTTCTAACCTGTCCAGGTCTGCCTGCAATCATTTCCTACCCTCTCGAGTGTACACTTCACCTCACAATTTAGTATTGTCTGAAAACTTGGACAGAGTACACTTCACACCCACATCCAAGTCACTGATGAAGATATTGAAGAGTACAGGTCCAAACCTAATTGGATGTAGTATTAGACATAACTGATTTTGGTCAAACAGGTTTATCAAACTTCTGTTTCAGATTCCTTCCTTGTTCAAGTTAACTCACAGTCCCCCTGTGTCCCAGGATCTTTTTCAGCCCTGGGCTATGCTGTCTGCTTCAGTGGAGCAAGAACTGCCTCACTCCTCTGCTCTCTAGCCTGCCTCCTGCATGCATCTGTCAGTCCATAGGGATGGGGAGGAGAGGGAGCAGGAGAACAGACCCCCAGACCTCTTTACCCAGGATCTGCACAGCATGTGGGGGAAGGGAAAGCCCCTGTCTTGGGGGCTTTTCAAACCTCAGCAGCCCTCCCCTCTCTGCCTTCCCAGCTGCTAATTGCTTCAGTCACTGCCACAGGAGGAAGGGAGAAGGAGTCCTCTGGACTGGCTGTCTGCCCAGGAGCCCTGCATGCCCAGGACAGCCCCAGGGATATAAGAGGAATTCTTCCCCACCCTCCCCCCCGGAGCCCCAGAGCTGCTTGCCTTAGCCCCTGCAAGTCTTAGACAGCCTTAGGAAGAAATTCTGCTCCTCTGCAGCTGGTTTTGCCTCTGCTGCTGTGAGTCTGAGGCAAAATTAGTTGCAGGGGAGTGGAGGAATTTCCCTCCAGTCTTTGAGGCCGCTGAGACTCACAACAGCTAAGGCAAGCAGCTCTGTGGTTCGGGAGGGGAAGAATTCCCCTCAGCTCCCTAGGGCTGCATGGGGTTGGGGACCCTGGGCTGAGGTGTGGGGAAACCCCAAGACAGGGCCTCCCTGGTGCCCTCATGCTGGGCTGGCTAGGCAGGCACCCAGTCTCCCTCCTATGGCAGTGGCTGAAGCAATCAGCAGGTGGGAAGGTGGAGGTGGTGGGGAGTTGAATTCCCCTCAGCTCCCCGGGGCTGCTTGGGTGGGCTCCCCCAAGGTGGGCCAGCACCCAGACAAGGGGCTCCTTAACCCCCTGTGGGGGGACATCAGGAGGTTGGGGACACATACTGGTGAGACAATGGAGGACACTTGACTGGGCTTGCAATGGCCAGCAGGCTGGGAGATGTGCTGTGGTGCCCCACACCTACTGGCCTGAGTAAGCACAGGCCTCCCCCTCCCTTTCCCAATTGAAAACTGAATGTCAGTTCGGCTGGTTATCGGTTCAAGCTGTGCAACTTAGAGTAGGCTGCCTAGATTGAATCGATTCCGCCTCAGGCTTTTTGACTGCCTGTACTTAGTCGTAGTTTTAGAGTGGTATTATAGTTGTGATGGTCCAGAAAATCTACAATACAAGGATTTTTTTAGGATGATATCTTTTATTGGACCAACTGCAGAGTGGCATGGCATTAGATAAACTTTTGATGAAGACTGTCCTACATACAGAAGACACCTATCCCAATTATGCAGCTGGTCCAATAAAAATATCACCCTAAGAAATCCTTGCCTCCTGTATATCAGTTTAGGGATTTCGGCCCCTTTTCTGAACTGTGTATATTTTTCCTCACCTCCTCCACCTTGTGGATTCAATACTCCAGACAAGCTCAAAAGAAAAAAATCCTATCTACCTCTCGTTTCATGCAGTTTTGTTTCAGCGTCTTATAGAGATTGGTACAGCTCCAACTTTAAAATTCAGGTCTGGATTAGGTTTTAAAACCCTGCCAAAATGTAAGGTGGTCTGATCCAAGCTTTTACTTCAATTCTACCTCTGCTCTGTATTGTATTTTATCAGAGCCAGATGGAGAGGTTTCCTCTTAGACCTTCCCTGAAAGGTTTCTCCTGCTTCAGGCAGTGGATTTTTTTTAATTGGAAGGCATTATGTGAAAAAACATGGGAAAAAACAGCAAGTTAGAGGCAATGGGTCTATTATTAAATTTTGCTGTTCAAAGAATTCTAAAGACTCCTCCAGCTTTCCTCAATTTTACTTACGTGCATTTTAAAAATACTTGTGTACCTTTCTGCAAAGGCTGAGGACTCATAAGCAAAACCACATCCCAAGCATAGGGCTAGAGTATGATTGATTCCTGTCTGTGTGTGGAACCATCTCACTGCCACATGTCCCATGCACAGAGGCCAGTCATAGTTGCTAGTTTGTCTGCCAAGTGTATTCTAATTGTGCCAACTGTGATGCTAGCTACCCCAGATGAGCAGAGAGATGGTGGAGTCCCAGATCCTTCCATAATAGCTAAAGGAATTGTCTGGCTGTGCACATCCCTTCACAAGGTATAGTTGGAGACAAGTATCCTCTGTTCAACAGAACACCATACAGCAGGGAGGTGTCTCTTCAATACTGTCTCAGTGCTGGAACTGTGACTAAAAGCCACAATACAGCTATTGAAAAGTAGCAGCAGCCCATTCTCTTAAAATGCTTCCTGCAGTAAAAGGACCAAAAATAAATCATTGCTTTTTACTTGCACTTTTTACAAGTACAGGCAGTCCTCAGATTTACAATACAATTGGTTCCTGAAAACCATGTCTTAAATCGAAACGTTGTAACTTGGAACCAATTTTCCTATAGGAACAATGTTATAAATGGCAGGGGGGTTGGTTCCTTTATGACAGTGGATACAGCTGTGTCCAGCTGGTAAGTCTGGTGTGGTGGAAGAGGAGCGGGAAGGGAAGGAGTGTGGGGGTGCAGGTCAAGGCTTCCTCCAGTGAGGACAGGGCTGGGGCTGGGGCACATTGGTTGTCTGACGGTTCCTGCCACTTGTAAAGGAGGCCATGGAGGGAGGGCATGTGCCCCCAGATCTGCACAGGATGGGGCAAGTTGGGCTGGGCATGGTGGGGTGGGTGGAGCTGGGGCTACACTACGCTATGATGGGAAAGGGGGCTATGACTTTGCGCCGCTCATCCAGCCGGGGCGGAGCAGATGTGGGACGGGGCCACTGTGGTGCCTTCGGACAAGCTGTGCACAGCAGCAGGAGCTGCTCCCCCCTTCCAGATGAGCCAAAGCTCCATCCCATGCCTGTCCTGCCCCGGCTGGGCAAGTGGCGGTAGGGCATGTGGGGGTCATGTGTCCTCAAATCAGGGCAGGTGGCGGGGTGGAGTGGGGTGGGCAGCAGAGCAGAGGCCCTGCCATCTGCCCAGAGCACATCCTGGTGCAGCCCCGGCCCTGCCCCAATCTGGAGGCACACACCCCACCAGGCCCTGCCTCATCACGGCAGGAGCCGCCAGAGAACCAACTTGCCCCAGCCCCTCCCTCATCACGGGGGTCTTGATCTGCCACCCCACACCCCTTCCCTTCCCTTCCCTCTCCTCTTCCATGACGCCAGACTTACCAGCTGGACACAGCTGTATCCAGTATCATAAAGTTGAAACCCACATCAGAATGTCAAAACGGGGTGTCAGTTTATAAACGTCTTAACTGCTGTTCATTGTAACTCAAAGAGTCGTAAGCTGAGGACTGCCTGTAAAAGCTTGCCTGGACCCACATTCTGTTATTGCCTCCTTTGAGCAATTGTATAAAGCATGGAGACCAGGGTTGGACTGGTGTAATATGGGCTGGCTTATTGAGAGATCAGAGCAATATCCCATCACCAAACCCAGAGAACCTGGTAGAGGAAAAAAATGCATAGCCCTCAACCATTTCTGTTGCCTACCTTTTACTTTCCTCCAGTGCATGTGTATTTTTTGGCATATAAGGTGCCAACACTGGATCTGGATGGGAAATGGCTTTCCCATCCAAGGAATATTTTCAAGATTTCAGTTCTTGTTTTCCTGTGCTGAATCAGAACAAAAAGTCAAACTCTTGGACTGACAATCTGGGTAAAAAAATATTTTGGATTAACCAAACATTTTACTAGTGTTGAAACTTGTATAAAACATTTGCATTTTAATTGCATGTCTAAATGATTAGTCTGGAACCAGAATTTGTTTCCTCCTTTGAAAAAGCTGATATAGGACCTACGTCAACAATTTTAATTTCCCCATGTTTTTTTTTTTCAAAAGAAGACATTTGTTAAAATTAGTCCTTTCTTATTAACCATTTTAACTTCATCAAATTGGTATTTCATGATGGAAAAAAAATGACTGGAAAATTCCTATCAGCTCTTCTCAAAATAGAGCATTTTCACAATATGTGACAATAAAGGTTCTAGAGAGAATGGGAAGGAGCATGCAGAACTGATGAGGTTCCAGCAAGAAAGGCTGGGAGGAAGCCAAGTAGGAAAGCCTGCCAGGTAAGGAGACAGTCCAATAATGTTCTCAGGCAAAACAGTTGACTTGCTGACAAAGCATTTCCCCAGAAATGAAACTGAATCACTTTCAATGGTATTTTGACACCCTATAGATTTAACCTTTAACTTTTTTCCTTTAAATGCCAGTGAACGATTTTTTTCTCTCTTCGGTTTTTTTATGTTTAAAAGACTAATAAGCTGTTTTCTGTCTTGCTGACCTAGGTGTTGTATTTCCATACTTTCCGCGGCTGGGTCGCTACAATTTAAACTTCCATGAAGCTCAGCAAGCTTGTCTGGACCAAGATTCTGTTATTGCCTCCTTTGACCAGTTGTATGAAGCATGGAGATCAGGGTTGGACTGGTGTAATGCAGGCTGGCTTAGTGATGGATCCGTGCAATATCCCATCACCAAACCCAGAGAACCTTGTGGAGGAAAAAACACAGTACCTGGAGTCAGGAATTATGGGTTCTGGGATAAGGATAAAAGCAGATACGATGTCTTCTGTTTTACATCAAACTTCAATGGTAAGCATTTTGAATTAATTCTACTTTTATAAGGGCTATTTCATTGCTTCAGAAAGGAAAATAATTCCAATGGTACTAAAAAGTAGAAGAGCTATTTGATTTGTCAAAGTGCATGTTAGTTCTGGAAAGTGTCCTTGTTGAATTTATGAGGAGACGAGTCTAAAGTAAAAATATTTTGCCACTTTTTCATGAAGATCGTTTTTAAAAGCAACAGTTTAAAATTAATATTGGAAACAGCCCTCTACATGTGTCGTTGCAACACTTAAAATTTGTATATAGAGATATTCATTATTGATACATTTCTAAGAACTGATGAGTAGATATTCATCATCTTTATATAGCACGTCAGTGCCCCTTTTCACTGTCTGTTAAAGAGCATTGGTAAATAAATTATATTAAAGTGAAATTGAGAGTAGGATTTATCCCACATCTTTTGCTCTGTGGCAACTTTTTCATCTTGTCCACTCCTATCCCAAGGGGAATGGAAGCTAAAATGTGCTAAATTAGCCTTGATTCATTCTGGAGAAAGTCGTCTGTTTGCTATGAGATAAGAATGGACACACAAAACAGTTACTGTAGAACAGGTGATGTGCAGTGAGTTCTCACTTTTTCATTTTGTTCATTTGCTCAGACTTAAATATCAAGCAGGTCCATTTTGTATGGCAAGAACAGTCTAATTAATGGCACCTATACCAGTCATACTACTTCAGATTTTGAGACAAATCACCTAGGCTTTTACTGCTGAGCTTTAGTGCACAGCCATTGGTCCCCACCTGCTAAGTGTTTTCAATTATTGGCTCTGATCTAGAAGTGAATGGGTGCAGTTTAAAATTTAGTCTGCTAATTTTATAGAGTTCCTCAAAAAAATGAAGACCACTGCTAAACAAAATAATAAGGATCAGGACTATAAAACACCATACAGAGTTATTTATTACAGTTCTCTCCTTAGCAGCTTTACAAAGAGTTTTCTGTGACCTGAGTTTAGAGCTTCATGTTTGAAATAATTTTATGCATCTTGGAAAGCATTTGTTTGGCATGTAGCCCACCAACATGGATACAGAATGTACTTTTTGCTTATGCACATATTGAAAATCTACAATGAAGTATGTTTGTCCTAGACTAGATTAAAATAAACAAAACTTTTTCCTTTACACAGAGAGACTCCAATTCTATATGTGCTCCACCCCCAAAAAAGTCAAAAGCACGATTGGATGTAGATTGAAACACAACAGAAATGTTTATCTGATTTTTATCACACTACATCATTCCAGTCCAAACTAGTGGCTTGTTTTTTTTTTTCTTCCTTCGCTTAAATTATGTAAAAGAAAATCTTGCAGGTTTTGATCAGTTTTATGAATTTTTTTTTACCTTAAAGATTTTTATTTAAAAAATAATAAAAACAAGGGCAAAAATGCATTAGAAGAGCAAATGGTTGGGACCAAATAGGTTACTATTTCAGAAAAGAAAAGACTAGTAAGCAGCCAGTCACCAAAACAAACAGTTTGCAGGTAAACCATTATAACTCGGCAATATCCCATCTTTTTTCTTTTACTTTAAAAGAAGAGAGACTAAGTCCCAGTGGAAAAGGAAAAGATGTTTTGTTCGTGATGGAGCTGGGGCAGAGTGTGGCTTGAGTGCAAGATAGGGAGGGACACAAAGGGAATAAAGCACTTAGGCTAGGGACAGACATTACATATAAACCAGTTTAAGCGATCAAAACAGATGTTCAGAGCACATAAACCAGTTTGAAAATAGCTGAAACCAGTTTGAGATAACCCTGGTTGAATGTAGCATCAGACATAACTGATTTGGCTCAAACTGGATTATGCAATGTCGGTTCCAGAACCCTTGCTGGTATAAACCAGACACCCCCAGCATCCCAGCATGCTCTCTGGGCTGGGCAGCTCTTTCTGCTGCACAGCATGCGCTGGTCCCTCCCCTCTGTTCCCTGGCTACAGCTCAAGCTCTCCCCACCCCCCTACTATATCCTACTAAGCAGAAATTCTCCCCTGCCCTCTGCCTTGCTGGGGAGGTGTATGTTTATTAGATAGCAGACCACATGCTGGCTATGGTCCCTGCTGAATCAACAGGCAGAATCAACAAATAACTGGTAATATTCCTCTGCGGTTTTTTTGATGAGATGATAAACACTGAATTAGGGGGTGATAAGCACTGTTATCAGTTCCCTGCTGGGCTAATCAGAGGGCCTCGCCAGCCCCCCGCTTCAGCTCAATACTGATGAAGGGAAGGGAGGGCTGCTCTAGCACCCTCCAGCTTCTAGCCTGAACTATTGCAGACATGTGCCTGTATTTCTGGGATGTCTCTACAGTTACCAACTGGTTCAGCCTAGCCCGGTTAGACTAACCTGCAAACATTGAATCAATTTAAACTCAGGCTTTTTGAATGTCTGTCCCTAGCCTTACAGTTCACCAGAAAGACCCCTACTCTGATAAACCTATTAAGCTTTTGCCTGCAAGAAGATCCTATCTGGTGAATCATAGACTGATTTTTAAAGAGAAATTTTTCTCCTCATTTCAAGCCCCATTTGTCTGCTAATCTCTTCAACATGAAGCCAACCTGGAAGATAGGGGAGTAAACCCTATTTTACATTTAGGTGCTGAGGTGGCAAATATGTAGCTGCCTACCTGCAATTTTAGGCACACACACACTTTAGATTCCATGTAGCTACCCTTGCTCTGTGCTTTCCTACCCAAAAGTGAAAAGTGCTCTAACTAGTAACCACCAGGCCATAGGTTAGGCATTTCTCAGTGGCAGAAAGTGAAAGCTCAGACTCCTGAAGTGGTAGGGAGTGCCTAGAACCTATGCCTTATGTTTTCTGAGTAGATACCTTAACTGTAGGGGGATCTAGAAGAGGGGAGGGGAGTGACTTTCCTCCTACATTAAACTATTAGTTGTGTTTTTTTCTGTAATTAAAGTTTGGGGATTTACATGGTGTTACTTGGTGATACTATTCAACTGGGACCTACATAGAGGACCCCATCTGCTACATGACACACTATGTCGCTGTGGTGATGACCTACGATGACATAGCTCATCACTACAGCAACGTAGCATCACCATCATGAACTGTGAGGTTTCCGCTACCTCACAGTAGCTCATTGTTACTGTGCAGTAGGGTCAGAAATGACCCTTGCAGCATCAAGACCAGCAGCTACTGTGCAGCCATTTAGCACTTGCTTTAGCACTACTAAAGTAATTTAGTACTAAATGACTGTGCAATAATAACTGTGCACTTGGGTGCATGTGTAGATGCACCCAGTCAGAATTAAGCCTTCCGAGCATGCTCAATAGGGAATCACAGAATAGATTCTCAATTATGCGTATGCACCAAAAATTGCAGATATGTTGCCATGCATGGCTGCTAGCCCTGCCTATATGCCTATATTCCCCTCCTGGCTTCCCACCGGGGTAGCTTAAAGAGGATGACTGGAGACTGTTCTGGAGGTTAGCTTGCCCAAGTACTAGTGATTAGAGCTCTCTGGTGGGAAGCGAAAGGTGAAGCTTCACACATGTCCCCTGTGTGAGGGACCCTAGACCATGAGTCTCCAACATCCTAGGCATATTTCCCCCCGTAATTTCCTAGGTCAGGGGTGGGCAGTTCTTTGGGCCAAAGGGCCACATGGGAAGTTTTGATGAGCTGTTGCAGGTTGAGCCAGCACTTCCCTTCCCTCCCCACCCCCATCTGCAACAACTAACCAAAACTCCCTATGGGGTTGTGGGTAGGCAGGGAATGGCATTCAGGAGTGAGGGAGGCAACGGGGCAGGTGAGCCTGGGATCATGGGGCCAGGTTGCAGGGAGATGACAGCCCTGGGCCTGCTCCCTACATGCAGTGATGTACCTAGACTCCTGGCAGTGGCCCTGGGTGAACTTTTAGTATAAGGCCACCCTTTACCGGAGATAATGATAATAATAATTGGACAACAGAACAAAGATTACCATGTTGGGCCCCCTTTCTGTCTGGGCCCTAGGTGGCTGCCTGGTTTGCCCATGTGTGTATCCAGCCCTGTCTACATGCCTCTACCCCCTGGGGGGGAGGGAGGAGTTTGGGGGCCATGTACATGTATCTGCATGTGGAGGGGGTGCTGCCTAGGTGCTAGGTCCTGGGAGCCTGCCATGGGTGAGGGGAGGGGCAGTGGGGCATGTGCGGCAGAGCCCACCTACCTCCAACACTCCATGTGGGCCAAGCCCCACCTGCTCACACTGGGGCAGCCTGCGCCATGCTCCCATGACTGCCTGCAGCCCGGCTGGGTGCTGCTCTACTACCACCACCTCCAGTTGTAGTTCCTGCTTCTGATTTTGTTCCTACCGTACCATGCCATGCTGGACGAGCAGGTGGGTTGGTAGATTCAGTCAGTATGCCCCAGCACTCAGGGCTCCCACTCCAGAAGGTGTGGGAACTAAAGCTGCAGCCTGCCTGCCGACCCACCAACAGCAGGAGCAGAAGCAACTTCCAAGAGGCTGTTCCTCGTACAGCTGCAGCTTGCTGCGTGCTACTCTGCACCCCCGGCTCTAGCAGCAGCTCCTCCTCTTCCTCCTCCTGCTGCACTACACTGTGCCACTCCCAGCAGGTGTGCGAGGCTTCAGTGTCAGGGCCCGGCTGCCTTTGTGCAAGTCCTTCAAACACTGAGCCATTGACACATGAGGTTTGGGATTCCTTTTCTCTTGCACAGTCAACCGCTTATGCTCATACTGTCTGCTTCCCCTCATTGTCTCTTCTAGCTCCACTCAGTGCCCCTTACCCATTCACCTCTTCATTTCTATGATAGTGCTGCTAACTGCATCTGTACACAGTTTCCTAGCCCAGAGGCCCTGATAAGCCCATATCCACCTATTTTCCTTGCAGAAGTAAAATAGGTTATGACAAATAAGGCAAATAACAGGGTGATCCAGATTCACAGTTATGCTGTATGGTAGGCAGCAGGGTATTACTTCAATGGTATAAAGCCACCATACATTCATAAACATTTCTCCCAGCTCTGGAATAGGGACATGGCCAAGGAAAATGGGAAGTGGCTGGGACACTACTGCTGGAATGGCTGTTGGAATCTGTTGACAGCTGGTGTAAAATAACGCAGCTTTCAAGTTTATGTAAGGAAGTGAGCCAGCTGCCAAGGTTCATAGGCTCAAGGGGGTGTAAAGATACCTTAAAAACAGCTCAGAAAGTGTTCTCTGTGTGAGCTATTAGAAGGTGTGAGGGTGCAAAATTAAAGCGTGTAAAAAAACCCAAGGCAGGGAGAGGGGCGGATGAAGAGTCCTAAAACCCACTATATTCTCAGGTAAATTTTTCCAAAGGTCTCATTTTTTAACTGTTTCCTCTGTCAAAGAAGAACATCTTTGAGAGAATTATATGAAAGTTTCAGTTTGGTCCTGAAAAATCAGGGTGCAAAATAGGGACATTAAAGATTATCAAAACATGAAAAGGAAATAGGTTTTTCTGCTTTAAATGCAAATCTAAATGAAGTAACTTCAGAATGGCTAGAATCTCCTTGGAGATTAGATTAATCAACTACATAATTTTTAATTGTATAGACACACACACACGCAACGCGCACACACACACACACACACACACACACACACACTCACACTTAGTGGAACATTTAAGATTGCAGCCTTATAGCACATATCCCTATCAACTATTTAGGAGAAATCCTTCCTTCACTTCAATAACACAACTCCAACACTACTATAAAGTGCTGGTTCTGTGTAATTTTACCCATTGTGATCTCTTTCCTTTGACCTTTATAGATATGTTATTAAATATTGTTCAGTTCATGCACTCTTATTTCACTCCCAAAACCCATTGTCTTGTTTTATAGAAATAAAAGTTTGTCATTTGTTATTTACAACCAGGGAAAAAATTGCCTTTATGCAAGTAGAAGTAATATGTAATCATGATTTGTAAGACATTAGTGAAACATTTCGTAAACCTAAACAATAAACTGACATTAGATCATGTTTAAAATAGATAGCTACTATTTCAAAATAAATACCAAATTAAAGGTTTTTTTGCTTAATTTTATTCCTTTCTTTACATTCATTGCAGAAGATGTTAATTAGTTTCTATGACCCACATATCTGAGCTTCTAAGAGATAACTCCATCTAATTCTGTTTCTAAAACTATACGCACGTATGTATGTGCATGTGTGTGCATGTGTATGACATACACACACAAATATTTGCCTCTATAGATACAGGTGTAGTAGCTAGTACTGTGATTTTTATTCTTGGAGGCCAACAATTAATTTATTTCTAATAATGAAAGTTGGGAATAAAGGCAACAGAGGCAGCACTGAAGTTATGTTTGCAGTCTTGGCATTTCTTGTTGACTTAGTACTTATCCATGTAATTTTCACACTGGACCTATGCCCTACATTTTTCATTGTTTAGTTAATCAAAAGTGCAGATCTATGCACTGTATTCTTCCTTAGGTGTCTGTCTTACTAACTTGGCCAAAAATATGGGAAAAATACATTTCATATGTATTTTTCACAGGCCAAATCCAAACCTTTTATAGAGTTCTGCTTCAAATTTCTGTTTCCTGTCACTGAGCGCTCCTGGAAATAGGAATTAGAATAGAAACCATCATGTAACCTCAGCTTTAATGCCATTGTTAGTCCTCCAACAGTAGAAGGCCTTTCTAGTATATGTGATTAGTGTTACATATCTGCAACATTTTGTCCAGAAAAAGTTAGAGATGAGTTTGCAGTATTTAAGATAACACCCATCAGATGTCAAGATCAAAGATAACTTTAAATCATATGTGCAGTCCTCCAAATCTGACCCAGTCCTTTGGCATAAGGTAGAACTGCTTGAAAGCTGCTCTGAAACCTGTCTTATATCAATGATCTCCAGCAGGGGTGTCAACTCCTGGCCTCTGGGCCAGATTCTGACTCCAGCACCATGCCATCTGGCCCACAGGACTCCCCATGGGTCCAAAAATCTGGCAGCAGCTGCTGCCAAAATTTTGAGACATGGGAAGCCCCATGGCTGGGTAGCATGGCTCTGTGCACTGAATTGGGCATGCATGGTGGCACAGGGCTGAGCAGGTACAACTCAGGGCCCCAGGGCCTGATTCTGTTGCACAGGGTCAGGCAGGGGCAGTGCGGGGCAGAGTCTGATCCCTGTACATAGGGAGCAGTCAGGTCCATGCAGGGCTCAATCTGAGCATGTGGGCCAGGCTGAGAAAGTGCAGGGCCCAATTCTTGTGTGGGAAGCCTGATCTTGCCCCCAGTTAAACCTGCATCAATCCTCTGACCCATGGGATCAAAAGCACCACATCAGCACCACTACTCTACTGGAGCTGTTAAGAATGGCATAGAGAACACTCATCCCTATTTCTTCTGACCATATGGAAAGACAGGATCTAAAATCAGAATGCCAGCTTTGATCTATCAGAGGATTTCCATTTCATGGGGCGCATCTCTTAGGCCAGCAAATGTTTAGTTTAGAGGTGTTTTGCGCAAATGTCAACATGGAAAGAATTGATATTTTTTCATGCAGCTTGTTAAAGTGGTGGGATGATGATTGCACTTGTGCTTGTCTATATTGATATTCACTTTAGAAAGCCAGTTCAAACCATTCTATAAAGTATTACTTTATGTTATTACTTTATATTAAACAGATTAAACTTTGAGTTTAGAAAATTCCAGATGTATTTTCTAATTTTAATTCAGCTCCTTTGTGTACACATCCTCTGCACAAAGCATACCAGTCATGTAAGTAAAGATAGTATTGTAAATCAAGCTGGTGTGGGAGTCAAATTAGATGTGCTCGACTATGCAGCCTAAATCTCTATTTTCCCCCCCTTGAGAAGTCAGGGGCCACTATGCATTGTGGGGAGACACGGCCTTTTGAGACAGTGTACAGGAGTCAGGTAGCTTACCCCATATTCTCCCCTTCTTCCCCCTCTCTCTGCCCCCTACCACCCAACACAGGAACCAGGGAAGCTAGGCAGAAAGGACTGGCTACTTGTCCCATGTGCCGGTTCCATGTTTGCTTGGGAAAAGGAGTTGGCCCAGACATCTCCTGCTTCTTCCACTACAGCTGTTCTGGCTATATGGAGCACTTAGTTGCTGCTCTTTGGTATTGGTCGGGGATTCACACACACGGATTCACAGAAGTTTAGGGCTGGAAGGGACTTTGTGGGATCATTGGGTCCAACCCCCCTGCTCTGGGTTGGAAAGACTGCTGGGGTTTCATAGTTTCATTGTTAGTAGGTTCAGAAGGGACCTGAACAGATCATCAAGTCTGACCCCCTGCCATAGCAGAAAAGAGTACTGGGGTCAAACGACCCCAGCAAGGTGATCGTCAAGCCTTGTCTTAAAGACCCCCAGGGTAGGAGCCAGCACCAATTCCCTTGGAAGTTGGTTCCAGATTCTAGCCGCCCTGACAGTGAAATAGCACCTCCTGATGTCTAATCTGAATTTACCCTCTGCCAACTTGTGACCATTATTTCTAGTCACTCCTGGTAGTGCTCGGGGAAACAGGGACTCCCCCAATGCCTGCTGGTCCCTTCTGACTAGTTTGTAACAGGCCACTAGATCCCCCCTCAGTCTTCTCTTGTGGAGGCTGAACAGGTTCAGGTCCCGTAGCCTGTCCTCATAGGGCGTGCCCTGCTGCCCCCTAATCATGCGAGTGGCCCTCCTCTGGATACTCTCCATGCTGTCCACATCCCTCTTGAAGTGCGGTGCCGAGAACTGGACGCTGTACTCCAACTGCAGCCTGACCAGTGTTGCATAGAGGGGGAGCATCACCTCCCTGGACCTGCTTGAGATGCATCTGTGGATGCATCACAAGGTGTGGTTGGCCTTCCTGACTGCATCCCCACACTGTCTGCCCATATTCATCTTGGCATCAGTGATGACTCCAAGATCCTTTTCTGCCTCTGCACTGATGAAAAGGGAGTTCTCCAGCCTGTAGGTATGGTGTTGGTTCTTCCTCCCCAGGTGCATCACCTTGCACTTGTCAGTGTTGAACCCCAACCTATTCTTGTCCACCTACCCCTGTAACCTGTCTATTCCTTCCTTCTAATGTGCCCGCATTCCCCCATATCTTAGTGTCATCAGCAAATTTGAACAGGGTGCTTTTTACCCCCTCGTCAGAGTCACTGATGAAGATGTTGAACAGTGCAGGCCCGAGGACCGAGCCCTGCCAACATTCCTTCAGGTTGGAAATGACCCATCCACTACCACTCTATGGGTGCGTCCCTCCAGCCAGCTGGCTACCCATTTGACTGTGTAGGTGTTGACACCACAGTCCCCCAGTTTCTTAATGAGGACAGGGTGAGAGGCAGTGTTGAAGGCCTTCTGAAAGTCCAGAAACACTATGTCCACTGCTATCCCTGGGTTGCACCCCCTTGGGTTAAAGGTGTACATCCAATCTCTTCGTGGAGATCTCCAGAGTAGGTGCCTGCACCACCCCTTCTTTGAGTTTATTCCAGAATATGGTCACACTAACTGTGAAGTTTTTCCTTATATCTATTCTGAAACCTTCTTCTAGGATTTTATGTACATAGCTGGGTACTTAAAATTGCTGTCTGCTGCCAGAGGCAGGTGAGCAGAGACAAGACCTAATATTCCCTTTGCACCACCTCAGCCAAACAACCCATGCCAGTCAAGCACAGGTTTGCCAGTTCAATTGCACTGACACCAGAGACCTGTTCAAGTCCAGCTCTGTCAGTGGAGAACCTGACAAAGAGAGCTAGACATTGAAAAACTCCTATAGCAGACTCAGAAGAGCAATCATCAGCTATTTAGGGTGTTCCAAGATTCTGACTGGCTCATGTACAAGAGGGTAAATGATTTAAAAAAATATTTTGCCATTCAGCCAAAGCTGAACAGAATTTAATGGAACAAAGAAAATGCACTTCAGTGTAGCCTAAGGCACTTCTCTCTACTTTATCAAACAACGGAAGTGTCAATGGGTCTCAAAAAAGTCACAAAAATCCTTTATACTTATAAGTGTTGGGCAAACCAAATACTGTATAGCAGTTGTGATCAGCTTCCTTTGTAATTAACCTTCCTTTCAAAAAATACAGGTATGAGTTCAGTTTGCTTCACATATCCTGCTCATTAGCATGAATTTTGTTATATATTTTACACAATAAACAGCACCACATAATTATTTTTTTATCTGTTCTACCAGAGAAGTCACAAATCTTTTGTGTTAAAAAAAGTTTAAAAATACGTAGAATTAATTAAATGGAATTGTTTTAAATATTCAATAATGATCCAGTTGTTTGTATCAGTCTGAGAAACTACAGACCCCAGCAGTTAAATCAACATTTCTCATTTAGATAGAAAAAGATACATTAAGAAATTTTTCTAGATAATGTATCCAATGTAAATGAAATTTCAAGTAAGGAATCCCTATTCTGAAGAAGAAAAACAAAAGCTGATAAGGACATATAACCATAATAATGTGTTAATTACCCTAGAGAATGGGAGGTTTCTAGTTTAATAATCACTGCACTTGCTGCTGATAGTTGAGGAAAGAAGGCCCCTGGAAAGGAGTCTCTGTATGCTAAAATATCAGTTTAAAAATCAAGCTATTGTATTTCAAAATAGATGTCAAACCTAATAGTTTAAAGAGGGGGAAAGGAAGCATTTTATTTTCCATAGACCTGGAACACCAATTCTGAAGAAAGATACCCTTGATCAACAATTCACTATGGCTATTTAAATTGACCAAACTTAAGTCTGTTCAGCAGATGACTCTACACATGATGCAAATTATAGCAGCCACCAGGATATACTACATTATCAGATGAAACGGGAAGGGAGAGCAGTTTATTTTTTCACAAATGCACATAATTGACAGTTTGTTTTGCTTTTGTTTTTTGAATAGACCAGGGCTGTCCAACCTCAGAGGAGCCAAGGCTACATGCTGCATAGGCCTCAGGCTGCACACCATATGAGCTGCAAGTTGTGGGGGCCATACAGGCTCCCCACTAATTCTGTCAAGTGCAGCCCCCTCCCACACTGCTGCCATTCAAGCAATGCAAGCCCTCTTCTTTCTACCATATAAGGGAGGTAATCCTATCATGGGTCAAAGGGGGCAAGAGGGCACAAAAACCCCCATGGCTCACCAAAAGCATACGGGAATGTCTCCTAGCTAAAAAGGAGGTGTACACCCAAATCAGAGATTTCATAGATTTCATACACATTAGGGCTAGAAGGGACCTCAGAAGATCATCGATTCCAGCACCCCCGCCCAAAAGGCAGGAAGTCAGCTGGGGTCATAGGATCCCAGCAAGGTAAGCGTCCAATTTACTCTTGACAATGGAAGGGAGGGGCCATCACCAGGGAGGACTATACCTCGGTTGTTCATGGATGTAGGGGAGCAGTCAAGAAGGCCAAGACAGAGATGAAACTGGGACTAGCTACCCAGATCAAGGACAACAAGAAGTCCTTTTTTAAATACTTAGGGGGTAAAAAGAAGGTACCAGGTAACGTGGGGCCTCTGCAGGACACGCTAGGAAATCTGGTTGTCATACCAGACAGCAAAGCTAACCTATTTAACAATTTCTTTGCCTCCATTTTTCTGAGCAGGGACCAGGTCACCTTCCCCCACAGTGGGACCCCCGTAGGTCCCAGGGGAGGCACACCTAGGACTAGGGTCAGTGAGGACCTAGTCATGGAACTTCTGGAGGGACTGGATGTATTTAAATCAGCAGGTTCGGATGATCTCCATCCCAGAGTGCTGAGGGAATTAGCATTGGTCATTGCAGGACCCCTGGCACGGCTTTATGAGCACTCCTGGTGCTCTGGCATGGTGCCAGAGGACTGGAAAAGGGCCAATGTGGTTTCCATTTTCAAAAAAGGGAGGAAGGAGGACCCAGGAAACTATAGTCCAGTTAGTCTTACCTCGGTCCAGGGTAAGCTTTTTGAGAGAATTATCCTGGCGCATGTCCGCAAGGGGCCAGCAAGGGAGATTATGCTTAGGGGCAACCAACATGGGTTCATTAAAGGCAAGTTCTGTCAGACCAACCTAGTGGCCTTCTATGACCAGGTCACAAAATCCTTAGACGCAGGTGTAGCAGTGGACGTAGTCTTCCTGGATTTTAGGAAGGCCTTCGACACTATATCTCACCCCATTCTCATTAAAAAACTAGGGGACTGTGGCATCAACACCTACACAGTCAAATGGGTCACTAATTGGCTGGAGGACTGCACCCAGAGAGTGGTGGTGGATGGGTCATTTTTGACCTGGAAGGATGTTGGCAGTGGGGTTCCGCAGGGCTCGGTCTTCGGGACTGCACTGTTCAACATCTTCATCAGCGACTTGGACGAGGGTGTAAAAAGCACCCTGTTCAAATTTTCAGACAACACTAAGACGTGGGGAGAAGTGGGCATACTAGAAGGGAGGAATAGGCTGCAATCGGATCTAGACAGGTTACAGGGGTGGGCAGATGAGAATAGGATTGGTTTCAACACTGACAAGTGCAGGGTGCTGCACCTGGGGAGGAAGAACTAGCAGCATACCTACAGGCTGGGGAACTCCCTTCTCATTAGTGCAGAGGCAGAAAAGGATCTTGGAGTCATTATTGATGCCAAAATGAATATGGGCTGACAGTGTGGGGAAGCGGTCAGAAAGGCCAACCATACCTTGTCATGCATCCACAGATGCATCTCAAGCAGGCCCAAAGAAGTGATCCTCCCTCTCTATGCGACACTGGTCAGGCCGCAGCTGGAGTACTGCATCCAGTTCTGGATGCCATATTTCAAGAGGGATGTGGACAACATGGAGAGGGTCCAGAGGATGGTCACCTGCATTATCAGGAGTCAGCAGGGCAGGCCCTATGAGGAGAGGTTAAGGGACCTAAACCTGTTTAGCCTCTGCAAGAGAAGGCTGAGGGGGGTTCTAGTAGCTGTTTACAAACTGGTCAGGGGGAGACCAGCAGGCACTAGGGGAGTCCCTGTTCCCCCAAGCACTACCAGGAGTGACAAGAAATAAAGGTCACGAGCTGGCAGAGGGTAGATTTAGGCTAGATATCAGGAGGTGCTACTTCACTGTCAGGGTGGCTAGGGTCTGGAACCAACTTCCAAGAGAAGTGGTGCTAGCTCCTACCCTGGAGGTCTTTAAGAGGACGCTGGATGAACACCTTGCTTGGGTTGTTTGACCCCAGTATTCCTTCCTGCCATGGCAGGGGGTCAGACTTGGTGATCTACTCAGGTCTCTTCCGACTCTACCATCTATGAAACTATAATCCTCCCCTCCCTTGCTGCCACCACTGTGTTGTTACCATATTTGCCCATCACTCTGGGGTGTGCTCATTAGGGATACACTTCTAGGGTCTTAGTAATTCTATCAGTGTGCTGCTTGTGTTACTTGTGTTTCCATACAGAGCTGTATATCTCCCTTCTGCAAGTCGTTACCCCCAGTGGAGCTATCTCGCAGGACTCAGTTTTAATGGGGCTGGGTTCCTAGCCCCATGTCAGTCAAACACAAACACACAAATTAACATGACACGCCTGACCCGGCCGGGTTGACCAGCATGTACAGGTTGACACCCTCATATGCCAAGAATCAGTTCATCAAAGCAACAATAAGGTGCAGTCAGACACAAGCACACAGGTAAACAGAATACCTCTGAATCCGGCTGGGTGTCCAGCTGACACCCTCATGGGCCAGCATTCAGTTCATTAGGTCACGCCTGAGCCAAACTGGGTCAATCAGTCTGTACAAGCTGATCCCTTTATGTGCTTCAAATTCAGCATGTCCCAATCTTTAGCCTCTTGATGAGCAGATTCCACAGTATTCTTGGGCTTCACAGGGATCTTTAGCTTAGGTAAAAGAAGCGTTGCTGCAAAGCAAGTGGGGAAGGAGAAGTAGAGAAGGAAAAATATACCCAGTTACTACCATTTTGACTATAAAAGTTATTTATTGCTAAGTATATGAAATTTATAATGGTACTAATAGTAATAGACATGCAAAGGAAAAACAAACACAAACAATTACAATACTACCCTGGTTTCACTAAGTATTTGGGGAAACTTAGCTCAAACTTAACTAATACAGTTCGGGTTCAGAAATGTATGCCTAAAGAGAAAAGAGAGAGAGAGCGAGCTGGGATCTCACCAGTCCAAGGCACTCGGGTTCCAATGCTGACAGGTAAAGTTCTTAGCACAATCCTTGAAGGGAGACGATCTGTTTCTCCCAAGTTCTCAAGAACAACAGCGGATGGTGTCAGAGAGACTTCTCCTTTTGAACCACACACACCCCCTTTGCTGATATTTTTGACAGATTTTTATACCCTAATTTCAGCTTCTTCAAAGCATTGTTAATTGTGTAAATATTGCACTATTACACTATTGTTAATAGTGTAATTGTCTTTTCTATTGACAAGGGGTTATCTGGTTTGGAACGTGTCAAGAAACTGATTGATAATCAGGAAAAACATAAGGTTAAGGAGTAACCAGACACTTAGGAGCCAGCTTGAAATTCCTATGGATAGCAGATATACTGGATGGGATACCTCATTGTTTCTTCAGAAACAATAGAAAGCTTGCGGCATGAGGGCTTTGGATTTTTACCAGTTGTGAACAAGCTTCAGCTTATCATGACTTTTCCAGATCTTACCTTACCTCTTTTAACAGACTTAAGGCAATTATTGGAGTGTTCATAACCTTTTGTGGGAAGGACTTCCACCAGTCATCTCGGGAAAAGTATGACAACACTTGTGGTCAGGATGCTGTGATGAACTCTTTACCATTATTCAAATGTTGCCCATACCCCCTCTAACTCGGTCTCTTTGCCTCAGCATTCCCTAACCCAGCAACCAAGTTTTGGTCAATCAAGTTTAAATGGGCCTCCCATAGTGGGACCAGGGAATGTACAGCCTGAGATGCCTATTAAACTTTTACTTCTGCTTAAAGATGTGTGTGTGGGGGGAGGGGGAAGTCCTTTGTATATCCAGATTAGAATTGGTCTGATAAATGCTGAGCTGGGTGTGTGTAAATGTGGGTTGATTAGTATTTGGAGCACAGATTCCCCATCATGCAGTGCTCCCCTGCTTATCTGATCCCAGAATTCACTGCAGTCTTTGCTTTGGGATTTCTGTTTTCCATCTCCCATGTAAATGAATGGTCATCTGGTTCCATCTCAGATGCAAATGAGACCTAGAGCAGTTGCTCCCTTATCTGGAGGGCTTTAGGTATGTCTCCCACTGCATCATAATCAATTTTGTTTGCGGGGGGGAATTCTTTGTGAGTCAGACAGGCTGTCAGGGTTCCCCAAAAACATGGAGCTGAGAGGTAACAGTGTGGGCAATCCCACCCCCTAGCTGCTACCACTCAAGCAACATAAACCCTCCACCCCCACAAGCTCTTCTTGCTGGCACTGGTGCATGCAAGGGCTCCTGCCATACTATCTTGCCCCAGTGACCACAGCCACTTCAGCAGTCAAAGCAATAGAAACAGTGATAACCAGGCAGGAGTCTGGGAGCCACACATTGACTCCACACAGGCTGGAGGTGGCTGCCAGTTAGACAGCCCTGGAGTTTACCAATTAACGCTAAACCCCAAAACAGGCATTAGTGTCAGCATTCCAGTGCCTAACCCTTAAGTGAATGAAGCTCTTAGGAATTTAGAAAAGTCCAGTGTCCTGAGCATGGAACTGCCTAAGATAAGCAATGAGAAATGGCAAGAAAGAGGTGGGACCCTGCCCCTCAAAGATACAAAGGTATTTCTCTCCAGGATAGAGACAGGTACATCCCTTCATTCAAGCATCACAGGCACGAACCGTCTTCCGAAGTTAAATGCCTAAAGTAGGTTAGGTTTTTCTCATTCACATAAACAAGCTCACACAGGAGAGTGTGATACTCTTCCTTCATTATGGTCAGGGGTTAGAGCACCCTTCTTAAGTCTGGGATACCCAGGTTCAAAACCCCTTCTTTTCTGCCTGTTCCACTTCCTATAAAATAATTATTGGAACAAGGACTTAAACCTGATTCTCCCACATCCTAGGGAGTGCCCTAACTACCAAACCATACAGTTAACCTCCTATTCTCTCCTCCCTTTGGATCAATTTTTGGATTATTTAATATAAGAATTATACTAGGAACTAGGGGGACTTCACTCTCAGGATTTTAGGTGTTTTGCAAGTGAAGGAGTTGTTCAGCGGAAGCCTTAAGGATCTAATTTTTGGACTTGGCAGTTAGGCAGTTATATTGTTTTACTGAAATAGGCCCTAGCTCATTGTGCATGTATGTAAGGTAGTGGCAGAAGCAGTACTTCTTTAGTTATTGGTAATTCAGTTATTCCAGGTAAGAATCTCAGTGGGACATGAGCCACACTGAAATCTTTGTCATTTTCCCCGTAGCCAATGGAAAAATTAGAAGAAAGGTAAATAAGGGTTTTGCTCCATTTGAAACTGCGGAAGTGGAAAGATCAATAACCAGGACTGTCAGTCTAAGGAGAGGGAATGCTACAGACATGTGAGCTTCATAGCTTTCACAAGGAAAATGTTGTCCCTTTGCTTAGGACCTACTAGAGATGCCTTACACCAATAAAGCCCTACACATCTCTTTACCTGAAGCATTAATGGTGTATATGGTCGATGCAGTTCTTCTTGCTTGTATGAATTTCATCCCAGGTGCAAAGCAGATGAGATAAAAATAGGAGTAAAGGGAGGGTAAAATAAAACAATGGATAGAGGACTTCTTGGATTCTCCCCGGTACAAGATCAAAGTTTCTCCTACCTCACCCCAATGAATTACCCTTTACAAAGAGAAAATGAAGGTCTAGCCAAAAACTGTTGGGCGTTAGTTTACACTTCGATTCTGTTGTTATTTGGGATAAGATTATATCAAATTGAAGTAGCTGTTCACATACTGCCTTGCACACATTTTAGAGTTTAACGTTTTATTTATTGCTGAGCATGCCCCTTCTCCTTGGGCCAGCAGCTTGTGCTCAGTTTATTGGTAGCTTTTAAAACAAAATGTTCTGGATCCAGGTAAACATCTTTGCACAATGTATATTATTAAGGACTGCCCTATTTAAAGGAGTGAAGCATAGTGACAGCAGTCATTGAGGTCACAGGTCAAAAGCATGACCTTATTGCAAATCCGTAAGAATCATTTTTCCCCTGACATATGGTTTTAAAAGCTGCTAATAAACTAGGTGGAGTTAGTCCTATCAAAGCCAGATATCAAATTTAAAACCTCATCCACTTTAAATAAAACTCTTTTGCAGAGTCAGAAAAGTGTATGTCCATCCAAAGCAACACTGTATGCTAGCAAATGTTTTAAAACAATGGTTTTCAAACTTTTTTCATTTGCAGACCTCTAAACATTTTTGAATGGAGGTGTGGACCCCTTTGGAAATTTCAAATTAAGGTGCAGACCCCTTTAAATTATAAGTGTGGGTATTCACATACTTTTTATTGATCATAGTAATCTTTCACAAGCCAGTCAGTGGACCCTAGGGGTCTGTGGATCACAGGTTGAGAACCATTGTTTTAAAACATTTTTAACTCCCTTAAAATGTGGCTTCTGTTTTATAAAATTAATAGATTATCTAGCTTCTCAGTTCTACTGATGCAGATATGTTATTTGAAACGTTCTTACTAAAATACTTCTAAATTTTTAGATAGCAATAAACCATCATAAAAAAGTTTTTCCAGTGACCATACAGTTTTCAATTTTGCCAAATTTCTGTTTAGATATAATCAGATGCTAGTGAAAAGGTACAGGCCTAAAAACAGTGTTAATCCCATTGTCTTTATACATCCAATCTGATCTGTCTTTATAAATCCACTTTTTAATCAGGCAATGGTATTTGCAGGGAGGAGGGGATGATCCTTAAAGGGCAGATCTTTCTCCCAATAAAATAATTAAACTGAACACTATTTGTTTTCTTTACAAGAAATAAAGGCATCAAAACTGAGCTTTTCTTTCAAAAGAATTTTAGTGTCTCCTTCTGGAATTAAATAAGAGGATGCCATGCATAAATTGCTTTATTTCTTATATAAATTGTTACTGGAAACAAGTTAGTATGATGAATGTCTTGCATGCTTACTCAGATTTTTTATTTCATAACCTGAACGCTGTTCCAAGTCCACTCTAATCCATGTTCACCTAGCACTTACTTAATTGTCGAATAATGATAAACAAACCAGAACATGATGAATGAAAGGAACACAATGAATTTACATCATCTTTCCTTGATACATTAATTTCATGCTTGTATCAATGCTCCTAATAACTCTAACTCAGCACAAGAGGTTAGCTTTACTTGCCAGCATATATGTTCATTACCTTGAGACTGAGACACATTTTTCTTTGTAGCATCAAATGCACTGTCATCTGATGGTGAGAAAGTACCCTTTGATGCCTAAAAAAAAAATAGTGAATGGTTTTGACTCTTGTAAGGAAGACTTACCTGACAGACATCTTTTTGATGTACTACAAGTTCAGACTCTGCTTTTAGGAAGTTGTGCAGTATTTCAGCTGTCTTGCAGAAAGACTTTAACGGGTGCTGGTGCTTAATCAGAAACATAGTCTATCATGTCAATGAATGGTTCTTTCAGTTGTTAATTACTTTAAGAAAACTGCAGTTGTTATCCTTAGTTACCCATACTTAAATACAATTAAGAGTCAAATTTAAACATACCACTGTGTTGGTCGGGGGGAGGGGGTACCCATTGTGATTATTTTAATTTAGTGTTTAGTGGATATTGCAAAGCCACCATCTTGTGGATATTTAATTAATTTCCCTCCTCCATGAATAAGATAGAGATTTATGAACTGCGTGTAGTATGATATCTGTAAGTTCCTAGGCCTATTTTATTGGGACTTAAGAGTTGTTCTCCATGGGCACATAGACTGATAGCATGAAGCCATGCAGGATTGGAACCTTAATTTGAATTACTGACTCTCTCCTTTCCCTTCAACTCTTTCTCTCCACTTTTGTTATTTCTAAGGAAAAAAGAAACCCACACTATAAATTAAATGGAATGAGAAAGACGTGCATAGCATTTGGATGAGAAGAAAATGGGAGTTCTGTGCTGTACTAAGCTACTGTGGATATCACACATAGCATTATTTTTTTCAGTAGCATATTTGTTTTCTTCTCCTGCTCTTTTTCTTTAGACTGTAGTCTCCCTTCATCAAAATGTGAGTCAACATGGATTCAGAGCAAGAACTGGGGAGTCCTAAAATAAATAAATAAAATGTTAGGGCACATCCAGACAAGCACAGTTGTGCATAACACACAGTCTGGAGTTATCCGCGCTGCAAGGGCACACTGCCCGAGCATGCGCTGCTCTGGTTCTCCCTCTCACTGCAGTACTTTTTGACCCCTGGATATCCGGGAGTTAAAAAAAAAAAAAAAAAAACGGAAAAAAACCTGAAGCAGAACATGCTCAGGCAGCATGCACTGCTAAAAAGCAGAGCTGGGATGCTTGGAGCCACACTGCGGCTGCCGGCCAAGCTCCACCTGGCAGGATTGCTACGGCTGCAGCTCTAGAAGGCCCCTAGGGCCCCAGGTAAGGCTGCTGGGGCCAGCACAGTGCTGGCCCCAGCCTCCCCTACCCCACCCGGGGCAACTTGTCACACACCAAAGCTCACGTGGCATGGGCATTCCCCACGGAGAAGAAGCCGTGGCACAAGGTGCGCCGCTGCTACTTGTCCCCAGGGAACCAAATGTCCACACACATCTGGACACACCCTTACTGTCTATATCTCCTCAAATGCCATATATTACCATCATTTCTTACTTATTTCATATGACTAATGACTTTTTTCTTTATATTAGGCCGTTTTTACTACCTAATACACCCAACCAAGCTGACCTATGATGAAGCTGTGCAGGCCTGCCTTAAAGATGGATCTCAGATTGCTAAAGTAGGTCAGATATTTGCTGCCTGGAAACTTCTAGGATATGATCGCTGCGACGCTGGCTGGCTGGCTGATGGCAGTGTCCGCTACCCGATCTCAAGACCAAGAAAACGCTGCAGTCCTAATGAAGCAGCAGTGCGCTTTGTGGGCTTCCCAGATAAAAAGCACAAGCTATATGGTGTCTACTGTTTCAGAGCGTACAACTGAAAGTACCTAGAGCACAGCAGTTTTAAATTCATTAAGAACATGTGAAAGATTTATTTTCAATATGAACTCATGCAAGTTACCAAAACTGTGATAATCTTTTTTACTTACTGTAAAGAGTCATTTTCATAAAATCAACCCATTAATTTGTTTTATTCTTTTTTTTGTAAAAGTATCATTCAATAGATATTTTAAATTAATATAATTTAATGGAAGCTCTAGGTAAGAAAGCTTTAGAGCCAAATTCTTTAAGCTACATCATCCCAGCAAAATATAATTTTCATGAATGGGGCATGCAATAGCTTGATGATTGCTAGGACTAAATTAAGGAACGTAAGGCTACTCAAAGCAGCAGCTTTTACAAGCACAGATTTTAGATGTTTGTACCATTTTGAGATACACTGCAGAAAATTAGATACTCAGTTTTGAAATACAATGATCTTTTATTAACTGGGATTCACTGACGTTTTGCAAAAAATATATAGAAAAAACATATTTTCACATGGGAACAATATGCCGTTTAGTGAATACAGCATTTAAAGCCAGTCTACAAAACAGGACTTGTTGCCATTTAAAATCCTGCCTTTCGGACAAATAAGTTCATTTGTGATCCCATGCATAGCAACAAGCACAACTAGATCTTCTGAACATTTCAATTGTGTTTATATTGTGTATAAAATATTGATGACTGGGTGAATAATTAACCCTACTTTCTTAATTCAAACTAAAGATGCCTGAGAAGTGTTGTATTACCTTTGAGTAGCTTTACTGAGTTATTTTTAAACTCTAAAGGCCATTTGCTAAGCAGCATTTAGCATCTACTCAGGGCAGTTATATAAATGAACTGCTGGACAGAAAAATTGTAAAATTTAGCAGCTTGATTTTACGTTAGCCTTTGAAAAGTTATTGTCTTATAAAAAGAACATTAAAATATTTAATATTTCTTTCTTATTTACACATCATAAGAGATTACATTTTGGAAAAGCTTATTAAAACCAATAAAGACTCTATACTAAGAATATGAAGGGAAAAAAATCTGATACTAGCCATCAAAGACAAAAAAGTTTATTTCCTGTTTGTGTACTCACTTAAGTCATGTGTAACTGCATAAGAATTATTTCTAAAAAATAATATTTGGGGTCAACTTCACCAATCTTCTCAGTTGACCATTGTTAAGATTAATGAAAAAGTCTTAAAATAAATAATTAGTAAATTTTCAGTGTTCTGAATGGGAGATATTTACTTGTGTCTTTCAGTGTCAGAGAAAGAAATCAGGGCTGCCTAAGGGTTTTTGGTTTTGGGACCCATTTCTCACTAAAATAATGCCAAATTAAGGGGAATTAAGTGTGTGGTGACTGGTGATTTTGAACACAATAATGCTCAGCATGCAACTTCAGACATCTTAAAGGCACTTGGTTTTAAGGGGGTTGGCACTTGGTGCTTTCTGAAAATAATTGAAAATCAATGTTCTTTATGGCATCTGAAGCTGGAACAATGGCAGCCTCAAAAATCACTAATCACTGACAGAAAATCGTGACCTTGCAAGTTCCTTAGACAGCTTTGAAATTCCCATCCAGTATTAGCTTCATCATTGAACATAAAAAAAAAAATAGAACTCTGTTTTCCTGTACTAAGTTTGGTGACTATGATAATTTCTGAGGACCAATATTTGTATTCAGTGAAGTTTTACAGTTTATCATTGTTTCATTATCTAAATGAGATATAGTAGAATTATCCCAGTAGGACACAACTGGTATGCTTTCATGAATGTTTTTGGTAGATTTTTTTCACAGACATGAGTCAATAAATTATGTTTCCTGAAATGATTGTAGTCCCATTTTAAGACTGTGACTAGACCAATAAATGCATGGAAAAACTATAATAGAAAGTACTCTAGTGTGAAAGGTATTGTATTACTATTGGAGTTCATCTTACTATTTCTAACAAGCTTAGAAGGCAAAATTTCCTCTTGGTAAATCACTGTCAAGCATGGATATTTGTTCATAATATCTAAATGAAACAAAATAATTAAAAAATGCACAATTCTATGTAATTTATTTACTTCCTCAACAGTTAAGAGTCCCTGAAACTATTGCACATTATTGTCATAAACAGGTACATCACATGAACAATAGGTCTAATTCATATCCCCTAGACCCACAAACACTATCTCCCACAAATGCTGCAGAAGGTAAGCCACTTTTAAAGTCCCTTTCCCTAAAGATGCTCAGTCACTTCCAAAGCTCTATTCATTTCCCACCCTATATCTGCAAGACATTTTAGACACCTTTCTGAATGCTAGTATACAAGAAGAATGAGGAACTTGGTAATATTAGCTTGGGGAAGAAATGGCAGGACAAGTACAGGCTTCGGGTTAGAAGGACCATATATCCCCCTTCCAATTCATGGAAAAATGAGCAAAAGATATGGATAATATTGGTTCATTTCTTCTGCATTCTCCCTTTTCTGGAGTCATGACAGCAGCAATGACCAGAGGAGTTACAAGTAGTGTGAGTCCAGTTTACAAATAGTTGAGTAGTCCACTTGGAGTCAGAGACTGTGTGGAGACACAGGACCATTCTGTAGATGGTCTTGTCCTTCATGATGTTCCTCCAAATCTGGAAGAAGGTACATAGGTTGCCATAGTGGGGGGGAGGAAGCTCCAAGGTCATGATCTTGTAGAGACTTTTTTTTTTCCCAAAGTCCTTTTTCCACTGGGTTTTTCTTCCTCACCCCTCTCTCGCTGTCTGTCTGTCTCACACGCACACACACACACACACACACACACACACACACACACACACACACACACACACACACACACACACACCCCCCTGCAAAAGGTGTGAAGAATCCTGAGCCAATAAACTATAAATACAGACATAGAAGTCCAGATGCCAAGTGTCAAGCTGAGCATGTTACTAGACTAAGATATGTGTGGCTAAGAAGAAGGGTGTCTGTGTGTGTCTGTGTGAAAATTTGACTTGCATGACCTTTGCAACACCTTGCAGACCCTTGAAGCTGACCAACTGCCACCATAAAGTAGAAGAGATGCAAACCAATGCTATCTATACCTATCTGTCCATGACTTAGTGGCCTTTTGGATAGAGTACAGCAGCACCCTTATCCAGCCTGTGACCATGCTTCATGCACAACAGATTCTAAGGGACTGGTGGCTGAGCTGGCTCTGTATCACCTAGATGCTTCCTCTGTATAAGAATAATCCCAGATGCCCTGATCTTCATATTTCAGCACAAAGGGGCCATAGCACAATAGAGAATTAGCACTTCTCCCCACCCCCAAGTTATTTTGAGTTTTAATATGATCACCTTGGGCAATTATTCAGCTGAATAATCCCACTGAAGACTGGCTGATTCCTGAAAAACTAAGGCACATTGTGGAAGTCTCAGTCTGAATTGAGGTTTACTATGTTATATGACACAAGGCCTATTGGTTTTCTAGTGTTCTAGTGGAGGTCACGCTAGTCTTACATTACCAGATCTATAACTATGTCTATTATCATTATAACAAATAAAGTTAAGAGATAATTTACTGGGAGCACATTTTTACAAAAACAAAACCATGACTTAAACTGTAAACAGTTTTTTAAATTAATATAAAAGTATACAATTAATTATGAAATGGCCACTCATAGGCAAAAGGACATAAATACCACACACACAGAGAAACTGACTCCACTTTACTTTTATAAATATCAAAGTTAGTAAACATCTTAAATTTTGGAATGAGCTTGCTAGGTGCTTGAAAGATATCTGAAGAGGATGCTCAAGAGCTGGTTAAAGTCTGTGCTATTTTCTGTTCTTGGGGAGAAAAACTATAATTCAAATGAGTTCATGTGCTGTGTCATTATTATCTTGTATCTCACAATGTATTGGAATTTTGATGCCCATGACAACAATTAAATCATGTTCTTTCCAAAAGATTGATTTATTTTTATTGCCTGGCCATTCTTTTACTTCTTTTCCAAAGAAACGGAAAGACAAAAGGTTAAAGCAAGAAAACGCTTATTTTGACAAAGTCAACAAAGTTGTTACAAAGATAGACATCACCAAAAAAATGAGCTCTGTGATTATAAGTTATAAGAGCTCTGTGGTTATAAGCAATTCTAGCGTCTATTATAGTGTACCTTTAATCTTGTGCTTGTGTGAGCCATTATGAAAGCACAACCCAGAGCTATAGATTCATTAGGGTTTTTCCCTGTGATATAAAAACAAAGAATGGGTTAGAGAAAGAAAAAAAGTGTTTTCTAGTTGATGCTATAGTCTATATGAACATGCACAAATATTGGAAATAGAGCAATGTTTTGTTTGGGGAGAAATATGAAAAAATATATATGTAATTTTCATTTTTTATGAAACTTCCATTTGTGTTTAATCTTCTGTATTTTTAATGAGGTCAAAGATTTCAGGACTCAATATATATTCATCACAAATAGAGGGACAGATTCCCAGCTGGTGATAGCCAGAATAGTTTTATTGTTCTGTATAGTTTTATTGCCCTTCTGTCATCATGTTTACAAGCCAAGATATTCTGCTTTGCCCAGCTCTGTATTATCTGTACTTGGAAAATACAAGGAAAAATATTTACAAAGAACAAAAAAGGCAAATATCTAATTTAACTAACATACAACATGTGTTATTTTCTACCATTTTTAGAAATTGGCAACAGTCTAACTTTATGACACTGAGCAGAAAACCTTGTCCCATTTTCAGAGCCATGTGTTCCAGCCCATGGGAATCCTCACGGGTCTAGAAATGTGGTGGGGTGGGGGAGCAGTGGTAATTAACACTGCTACTGATCCCCAACTGCCAAACTTCTAAATCCCACCGGCCAGCTGACAAGACCCTAGGTGTGGGATCCTGCTTTCATTTGGGAAGCCAGGGCTGAGGTGGTGGGGCCTGATCCAGCACACGTGGTGCCAGGGCTGGGGCAGAGTGGCCTAATTTGGCACGAGATAGAGACTGAGACTGGTGGGCCTGACCCAGCACAGGGCTGCAGCTGCAGTGTAGCATTTGCTGGATCAGGCCCCTGGACTGGATCTGGCCTGCAGACCCACCCCCATACCACACATAAGGCTTGAAGAGGCAAAAGGCTGGGGGCACCCCTGGTCTAAAGCAGAAATTCTCAACCAGAGTGTCACATAACCCTGAGGTGCCTTAATATCTTTTAAAGGGTACTATGTAATATTAGTATAGTTAGATATGCAAACACCTACATGATCCACATGATAGGTCTAGAAATTTCAAACAGGAACCATAATGTCAAAAACATTCTTTCTTGTGGTCTTCACATTCTTTGCAATGGAAGAATTGCTCTATTAATTTTCTGCATTAAAAAAATGAGTGAAACATAAGAGCTGGCCTTTTCTGAGGGGTGCATTGAAGGGCACCTTGAATCTGAAAAACGTCGAGAACCGTTGGTCTAAATCAAGTTGTTCTGCTGCTGTGGCAGTGATTTGAATTGTAGACTCAATTTATTTCAGTGAGGTTTAATCACTGACCTTGACTGTTAACGCTGGTATGCAATTCATCCATTCTATAATTTGAACCCAAGGAATACCGATAATAATGATATTCACTGGCAATGACCACAATTAAATGACCTAAGTGATGGTGTTATGCTCCTGGTTCAGGCCAACAGGTCCTGTACATTTATTAACTTTTTCAGAAATAATTACTGAAGTTAAATGAAGTGCATTGCAGAAGAATACAGTTAAAATGAAATTTATTGTAGATTTCACAATGCTGGATTTCAAGTACTGTAAATAACTTAAAAAAACCTGGTATATTTGGATTAGTCTAATCTGCAGTAAAGCAGCTCATGTACATGCGCCCGGAGTGGCATGAACAGAACTTTGAGGCAGTAGGAATTCAATATCTAGTATGCATTTAAAGATCTGGACCTAAAAGCCCTGAGCCCAGCTGATGAAGGAACCCCTTTGCACAGATACTGCAGAAGGCAATGAAAGAAGGCTAAACTCATGCAAGCTATCTATCACTCACCAGAGAATAAGAATTTGCATACAAGCAGTTAGTATGTAGTAGCTAACATGCAGTAGGTCCTTGCCTCTTTTAAACTCAGGCTACAAATGGATGTCACATTTGTCACTGGACAATCTGTTTTTCCCTGGACAAAGTGAGATCATACAGACACCAATGTCTATTGTTCCAGGATAAATCCTAAAAAGGTTCATGGAATATGAAGTACTCATTTTTTACCAGGACACCACAAAGTGCATCTGAATGGGCATCCCAGGATCACATAATTAAATCAATGGCAGAAAAGTGCCAGTGTGTTCAGTCACTCACTTAACCCTGATTGGAAGGGGGTGGGTGTATCAACTGTCCCGTGACATACACAGGCACAGCTTGTCCAGGGACAAATACAATATCTATTCCTAGCCTGATTGTCACTAGCTGAGTATCAGAAACTGAGGCAGTCAAATACAGTGGTCACCTTTCAACATTTTGGCTCTGGGGCTTAATGGGGGATTCTCAATACTATTCAAAAGTCAGGAAAGGACTAGAAGAGTCACACTCCCAGGCCTGTTCCCTACACAGGCATTAATTGCAATAATGCTGCTCTAACCATGTCCAGGCCATCTGGGAACATCATTTTGGGCTGCCAACATTCTGGCTTAGGTTTAATATAATAAATTTTCCAAAGCTGTATTTTTTTTTAATTACTAATTCAACATAATCTTATTAGCATATACTGATTATTATTTGTCTGGCTTCTTGAGAAAATCCTGCTGTTCCTGATTGAATTCAAATATAACTAGGGACCTGCCAAATTCACAGCAGAAGTGGGCTGCATGGCAGGTCCTTTAATCTTGCAGGTTCCCCTTTACAGAAAGTACTCCCTCAGCAACAGTTCTGAGGAGGGAGAAGTCAGGACAGCAGACTGCTGGTCCAGCCACTGTTTGAAATGCCACGATAGGATCAGGAGACCTGGATATGGGAGAACCAGACTGCTAAGCCTAAAGCCCAGGCCCAGCATCTGAATCAGTGTTGGGAAAAGAGTGGAAGATATACAAACCTCACTGAGAAGTTAGACTCAAAGGGCACCTATACACATGCAGGGAGGGTACTCCAACATGCTGTAATTACTCATTTAATTGAGCATCATATGTATCGGCATCCCTGTGCTGAAAAAAATGGCAGTGAGGGTGCCTTAACTACAGTCCACTTGACAAGCTTCAGTTAAAGTGCCCCCGCCACTATTTTTCAGTGCAGGGATGCTGATACACATGGTGCTCCAGGCACTTTAATTAGAGTGGCTTTCAGATCCAAACTAATTAAAACACCTTCCCCCCCACTCCAGGAACATGTGTATAAATGCCCAAATGAGGTTCAGGTAAACAGATGTTAATGTATTGAGGGGTCTCAGTGGTCAGAAACAGATTTAATGAAGCCTGGACATGTTAAAACTGTGATCTGTCATAATTTCTCATTTGAAAATTCTCCACAGCTGGATCACATCTTTCCCTAAAGCTCCTTCCCCCCAAGAGCCTGTTTGTTAGCGATTCTGAGACCACAGAAGTATCTATTCAGGAAAGCACTGAAGATGATTCTGAAGAAGGCTTAAGAGCTTGTTAGGAAAATAACTAACTGACCTGTTTCGCATCAAACACATAATACACACATTTTTAGCATCCTGATCTCCCTTCTTATGTTTTTTAAATCAATCCAATTTATTTAAATTGGGAGGTCAGAGTAAAGATATCTGCTTAAGTAGAGTTAAATGGGTCAGAGTTAAAGTAAGATGCCTTCTTGAGAGCAGCAAGGTTCATGAGTTCGCCATTAACTGCCCTGATTGATTCAGAACTTGAAGGGCTAAAAAGTGATAACTACAAGCATTCATGTCTGATTGATCAGGCAAGGTTTAAAAACCTGAGATTAAGCCAGCCATCCTTTGTACCTGAGTCCATCATGAACAGAAATGCTGTTCCAGGTTTGTGCTAGATATACCTTTACAGTTACAAGATGCATGTATCTGAGTATTTTTTTCATTTCTAATAAACTGGATTAATTAAAAGCATTTTGCCTAAATTGAAGGTTGATCTGACTAGTGAAGAAGTAACAAATTCCCAACTACTGTACACCAAGATATGATAAAAAATCATTTAAACCAAGTTTGCTATTAACACTGGTTAAAACTAAGAGAGATTGTTATTATACTTTTGATACCAACTTCACAAAAATCGTTGTGGAAAAAATGTGTGGGTGTTTGTTATAGCCTGAGTGTTTGAGTTTATTCTACTGTAGTCAAAGCTAAGAGTCTTTGTTGTTCTTTTGATAACATGAGTCTGTGTAGAGGGGGAAAGGGGAAATAATGTGTGTGTGTGCGAGTCTGAAGCGTGGATTTTTTTTCCGCTCTTTTTACTGTGGGAAAACTCAGGAGCAACAGTTGGCATACTTTGGATAATGTGGGGTTGGAGGTGGGGAAAAATAAATTGGGGCAAGATTTGTAAAGAAATGCCTTTTATACATGAATAAATACAGACATAACTGTTTATAGTTTTACAGGATATGTGGTCTAATTATGTTGTCGCCCTTAGTTGTGCCCAAACACTGGCATCTCCTTGATCTGGGTGTTAATAAGCTTAAAAGAAAAAGAATGATCAAAAAGGAAAATTTTTGCCAGATGTTTACAAAGCCTTTGCTTTTAAGCTGCCTCATTTTCACTAACATAAGCAACTAAATATACTATGTAAAATTATACTTTTAACAAAGTTTGCATAAAAAAATCTTTTCAGGAAAAAATTTTTCCTAAGCAGGTGTGAGCAGTGCTACAGAAGAAAGCCAATCTCCAGAGAAGCAGATTCCCAAATCATCATTAAAGACTTCAGAACCTACTCTAAAACCTGTAGTACCAGTCCCAACAGTCATCTTTAATTAATAGTCAGTAATGATTTAATGGTTAGCTGGGAGGAGGTATAAAGTGGAGTTCCCCAGGCTATTTCAATACTGCCCTGGATCCAGTATTGTTCAGTATCTTCATTAATGATTTGGATGATGGGATTGAGTGCATGCTTAGCAAGTCTGCAAATGACACCAAGTTGGGTGGAGTTGTTGACACTATGGAAGGCAGGGCTAGGATCCAGAATGACCTGGATAGACTGGAAACATGGTTTGTAAACAATCAGATGAGATTCAATAAGAAAAAGTGCAAAGTTCTTCACTTGTAATATGCACAAATAAAGCTTAGTGAACAATTGACTGCCATTACACTTATTCTGTGATATTTTTGGAGACAGATGGGAGAGTGATTATTTGTGGGAATTTCTATTAACAGTGGTCCGTGAAGCCCTTAATAGTGGTTGATGCATCCTGGTCAGGAAACAACTCAAAGGAAGACAAGGTGTACCCTCATGCAAACTGCTTTCAATTGATTAGCAGAGGATGATTTTGCATGTGCTTACTAGCCATTTGGACCTGGTGCACCTATTCTCTCACAGAAATGCCATTTGTGGTTGAAAAGGCATGGCAGGGGTTTCTTCTCTGCTGATGGAAAGGGGACAAAAGTATCAGGATGCTTAAAAGCTGAAGGTGTTTTAGCATAGTTCGTACTAAAGGCATCATCCTTCTTGAAAGAGACAATAATCAGTTTGGGCAGCTGTCACAAGAATCATTTCTTCCACTCAGCAGCCATGAAGGCAGTGCCATCAGTAGACACTTCCCCCTGTCCTCTTCCCCCATGCCCCATCTATTGGGTATTTAGCATTAGCAGCAAATAAAACCTCCAGGTGGCCCAAACAGATACCAAGCACTACCTGTACTTTCTTCACAAAAAGTGAGGCCAGCGTAATTGTACTTGCAGGGCACATGTTAAATAGAAGGCATTTTTACTGTGGTTCAACTTGATTTTCACATCTACGTCGTTCAACAAACAGTTTTCTTGAAAAGCCAAGGTGCTAGGAATTCTCCACAGTGATATTATCTTTTCCATTCAGGGCCATCAAGGTCACAACCATCCAGAGAGATCAGTTCACATTGTCCGAGGCTGCCTTTGTAAACCAGGCCAGCAGAAAATTGAGTGCCAAAGGTACGATTGCTGTAATTGAGTACCAATTCTAAAAAGGCTGTGCAAAGACAAGAGCTGTTGCTCTGTCTTATGAGACAATCTAGTGGAGGGACATCTAGCTGAATGAAAATAGAGGCCATCAGAGAGTTCACCAGACTCACAGCAGACCCTGCATCAAGATGAGTTGCATCATCTTTTACAAGCTTGCAACAAAGGTGCAGCAATGTATTGCTTATAAGCTGTGACATTCCCAGCAATAAAAATAAATCAAGTGGAGCTGCTTCTGTAATAGCCAACAGAGGGAGGCTCTCAATATATAGCCTTTTCTCAATGCTGACCTGTGTGCAGGCTATTTGGAAGTTCAGGGCTAGATTGGATTTTGTGTGTTCTTCAGATATATTGTGGACAAAAGCCATATTGGTTAAAATCTGTTACACCGCCCCTCAAACATCCCCTGTCTCCTGACAGCTCTCCAAAAAGAGTGCTGCTGCTTATTCTTTGGCTTCCTCATGAACTTTCACGTATGACCGACCCAGAACTTTGATGTCTCTCTAAAAGGTTTGGGTGACCTTTACATCATGGCTAGGATACATTCAATATCATTTATTATCCTATGTGGGATTTAATTGTCTCTAATCCCTTCCTCAAGAAAATGGGAACAGTTTTCCAAAAAAGGCTACAAATATCATATCAAAGGTGCTCCATAATGTTCATGAAAGGCATATCCAACTTGAGCTCTGTAATAGCTTTTATATATGGTAGAGTCCCTGTAAATTTTAGGGTCACCATTGCATTTGTGTGGGTATTTTAACTCCCAGTGTTTTTTCTTGAAAAACCAAGGTGCTGGGAATTCCCAGGGGTGTAGATGGAGCTTGATGATCACCTTGACAAAGAAAAATTAGATGTCTGTTCTGGCCCATCTTTATTTCAGTGGTGGCGGTATCAATATGCTGTTTTTTTCAGTGGAACACAATGTGATTTGTCAAACTTAATGGTAATTTAAATTAATTGCTCCTTCCTTCAGATAGGAACTAGGGGTACAGAAAAGTTCCCAAGATCTGATGCTCTACAGTGTGCATATATGAATAAAATGAGTTGATTCTCCTTATACAGTGTGCTGAGAAGGGGATTTTTTTGGTACTGCAACCTCAGAATAACCCCAAATACTAGCTAATTCCCTGGTGGGAGAAAACATGTAAGAACTATCAGCTACTTTAGCCTAACTTCTCTATGCACATGGCAACAGATCATAACTAATTTAGGTGGTTTTGATTGCTGTAGCTAGTTGTTCTTCTTATGGTCCAGTAATTCAGTTATAGTTGTATAATACCCCTATTATAGAACCATCGAAAATAAGGGTTGGAAGGGACATCAAGAGGTCATCTAAAGCAAACCCCCGGCTCAGAGCAGGACCAGGCCCAACTAGATCATTTCATTATATGAGAGAACTCCATTTCTCAGTCCCAAAAGGAGATTTCAAAAGAAGCATCTTGACTGTTCTTGTTCCATCTATGTGATTATTGTATTTTTACCTACCTAACCTCCCAACCCCAAAGAAGGCCCATGGTCTTGGCTAGCTGGGAAAGTTCAAACCAGTATTTTATGGGAAAATTCTTCTGCAGGCATTGTTAGGGAAAGTGAAGTAAAAAAAACCACACTGCTCCCCTCCACAATTGAGATAATTTGCTTTTATATCTGTGTTACCAATTTGGCTTTCATTCAGCTGTCGAATTTCAGCCAACCCTGCCATTTTACAGAAATTAATCTCTTTATCCCTTTTCATTTCTCAGCTAAAACTTTTTCAATCCTATCTATTTGGGGTAAAGTTTTTTTCAATTCAGGGTAAAAAGAACTTGCAATCTTTTAACCAGCATACAGATCTCGGTTCTGCATAATGCCTGGTCTGTCATGCAAGTTTCATTAGTACATATATACATACATATTTGTAACTCTATCCAAGTGTTCCTTTGGTTTCAGATGCCTCACATCGCTTCTGATTGTTTCTTTAAAGCTGTCCCTCTTGTTTTCTATGCCTTAAGAGAAAGTGCGGTGTTCACATCAACAGGTCTGGTATTCAGGTTCTTTGAAAGCTGTGATTATAAATGCTGATAACACCTCCATCTAGTGAAAGGTATTGTAAGTTATAAGATATCTCTATATCTTGAATTTTAAAATTTTGTTAAATCGCCATTCAATTGCAGCTTTGATGAGATTATTAGTAATTAAATTATGAACATTACTTTGCTTTAATAACTTGTTTAAATAAAATATTTAAAAATTCTCTCCCAACTTTTCTGAAGGTGTTGAGGTCAGACCCCACTCCCATCCATGCCCTGCAACCTGGCTAGCTGGCATGTGCTCTGCAGGATGTTTGCATGGCGTTACACCCCTGAGAGTGGGAAGGTCACACCCTTGGGAGCAAGAGGGGGAGTTGGCTTGGGGCCAGAGCTATCTCTGAACAGTAGAATTCAAGGGGCAGAAAGTTTCTCCACGCTGAACAGGAGGGTGGAGGAGGGAAGACTGGATCCTCGGATGCTGGAGGACTGCAACTTAGGCAGCTTGTCTTTGGGTAACGGCTAGACATTAATGGAATATGAGCTGAGTAATATGGATCAGAGATAAACCTGCCTTGGACTGGCAAAACTTTATGCCACATAACCTGTGCTTAAAACTAGTTTCAGGTGTTAATGTGTGGATGATGCAGGGGTTAAGAGCTCCAGGAGCTGCCTAAAATTGGTGTTCATCAAAGCCTTCACTGTAGTTAAAACAACTGTTGCATTTGAAGAACTCTTCTAAGACTACTACATCTGCCTGCTTTTTTGCATTTACATCTGAAACAAACTGTCTTGTTTCTTTTAATACGTGTTTGATCTCTTTTGCATAATGTGGAACCCTTCGGGATCTTGAGCACTTTGCAGAGCATTTAAAATATAGATTTTATGACCTGTTTTCCTCAGGTTAGAATAGGTGCTATAACCTAATGAAATAATAGCTTTTCATACATTTTCCAAGCATAATTCAGTATGAGGATCTCAGATGCTCTGGTTTGCTATTCTTAGAAGTTTATATTAGACTTTCACTGGCTGCCCTCCTCTGACACACATCTATGACACACCAGTCAGTTTCCATCAAGCTACCAAAAGGATGATTAAGGACACTATAAAAAGAAACATACACAATATCTCTCAAATCCTTTTAAAAGTTTAGTGAGCATCAGCTCTAACATCTTCCTGAGCACTCTGGCTAAGGGTGCCCTTTACTAATTGGACCTCCAATTGTGTAGGACCACCTCATGAAAGGGAGTAAGTAATAACCCAAGGGTACATGCAGACATTTGAGGAGGTTAGAGGGATGTTAGATCACATTAAAAATGGCTACTCAATGTAACTTAGTTCACCCACATGCAGACCATACACTTAGATCCCTAGTTAGGTCAAACTAAATGCAAACTGTACAGAAGTTCCAAGAAGGTTTAATTGGTCAAAAAATAACTGAGTGGATCGAATTTATCTGTACCTCAGAGGTGCACTAAACGTAGATAGGGTATGGTAACTGAACTTCTGTATGTGTCTGGAGCACACCCCTAGAGCTGGGGAAAATCTAGCTGTTGCTCCAGCCACAATGCTGTCGTTTTCCCATTCACCCATGACATTGGGCTATTTTTAGCCCCCCAACTCCAGCCCCTCCCCACATCCCCAGACAGACAACCCTCCTTAAGGGCCATCCAGCCCCCACTCTGTACCCACCAAACCCCCAGATCCTGCAAGCAGCTCCTGGTGCTGGTTTACCAACCAGTGCTGGGAGTCAGTGGAAGTAAGTTGGGGTGGGAGGAGGAGCAGGTGGGACTGGGGGAGGCTGGCTTGCTGGGTGGAGAGTTGTTCATCGGGGGGGCGCTAAAAATAGCTCCTGGTGGGGAGATGGGGGAAAGCCCACCAATCCTATCAACCCCCCCGTGTTCCTTCCCAACCTCATCCCTCACAGGCTCCACTACCCCCCCCCAGTTTCCCATTAGCCCCCCACCCTTATCCTGCCTGACCTTCTCCCTACCCCAATTTACCTTAGATCAGGCTTCCAGCACCTATCTAATTACCATTATTATTATGGAATAAGTTTCATATTTCCTAATTAGAAGTTCACAAGGTCACATCTATTTTTTTTTGCAGTTCCCTGACGTGAACGCGGAATGTATATATATATTTTTGGAATGTGGAGTATATGTAATATTAGACTATTAACACATTCTTGTACTTAGTTTCATTCATGGGATGCTCTTAGGAGATGTATACAAAAATATTAAACTCATGTACAATGTCATAATAAGTAATACCTTAGTGTGTCTCAGAAACTAATTCCATGTTACATTTCGAAGGAACATGTGACCAGATGATAAACCTTGTACCTTTGTTGTACCAGCAAAGAATGCAATTCAATAATTGTAACTGCTCCACTAAGAGTCACTAAAAATCACCCATAAAATACCCAGAATTTTATCCATACAGGGTTTTGCAAATTAAAATCCAACACTGGAACAATGTGTGGTTTATAGTAGATGATAGAAATAATGTGATGATTTCACCACACCATCATTAAAGACAATAGTTGTATTCAGCAACAGCTTAATGTTCTGAGTTTTCAGTGAGGTTTTAGTGCCTCAAGGAGCATATACTGCAGCACTCCAGTCTGGAGGTGATACTGGGGCAGGGTCCATATAGGATAGGAAAGATCATAGTCTTCATGCCAATCAAAAATACAAACAAATATTTTTAACTTTTTCTCCTGCGCTGAACCTTTTTTGTTTAGGGAAGTATATAAATCAAAGAAATAAATACTTTCTGAAACCACAGAAACAACTGAGAAGCCTTGCAGTGTGAAACATATTGAAATAAGCTAAACTTGACTGAAGGAATACACACTATCTCAACCAGCTCTTCCTATTGCTTCTTGTCCCATTTTGGATTTAGGCCACATTGTCTAAAATGGGTAATACAGTAAAATTCTTGAGGAGTTTAACATGCTTTCAGGGCAAATGTATTTAGAGTAACGGTACCTCCTAACAGTACCTACTGGACTTCTTAGACGGGAATAACAGTTAATTGCAATCCTATCTCCCTGTGCATAATATTTAATATTAGAGGAAGTGGCATTTATAAGATTTAGCATGGACAGTTTGGACAGTTTTGCAGTGTCCATCCAGTCATGATAACTGAAACCAGACTTTAAAGGGTCAAAAAGTAAGTGAAATCCCACAGTCTTAAATAAAAGCTTTTCTACAAGCTTGTGAATAACCTTGCCTATTTTAGAAAGGATAGAGATGAAGCACCATTCAGAGAAAGCATCAATATCAAGGAAGCTTTCTGAGCATGTCTGACCATCATTTCACTAAAATAAAAGATGCTGGCCCCTCGCCCAGACAGATATTGACATTCCTCACTAATAATGAATACAGCACCATCATGCTGAATTTTTTGCCTGCCAAGAAAGGTAAAGGTCCAGCTTGCAGGTCAGAGAAGGGCATTTTTTTCTAAAAAGTAAATTAGGAATTAAAGTGACCAATTTGTTTTAGAGAAGATATGAAATTACCCAAAAAGGCATTTATCCTGGATTCAGAGGGGCTTTGCTAACTTGTCCTACTTCTTTAAATTTGACCCAGCTAGCCAGCTACCAACTGCTCAAGCCTATATTACAAATAACAAGAGAAATAAGAATCAGAATAGTGCTAAAGGTAAACGTAAGTATGGTTTTAACTTCATAACAGTTTAACTAGTATTGAATGACATAAGCTGTTAGGACCAAACTGTGCCTTGCATGTGAATCTGTGGAAACATCCATGTACATGAAAATGAGGGCAAAATATAAGGGTGGGGGGAGTTTCTAGTAAAAAAAATATATTTTTACTTAAGAAGCTTAACCTTCATATGTTCCCATGGGGTAATTTCCTACCCTAGATGCATATTTTGTGAAGTATCTTAAAGTCAATTAATTCTAAAAAAAATTATTTTTAGGACATTGTCACTGGCACCACAGTGCACAATATCCCCAAAGAACAGCCAGCGTACATAAATGGTTTGCTCTCTGTGGACGAAAAATTGCCCAGGGTAACATATTACCCCAGGCATGAATGTTTTTCCATACAGAATAACAATTTACCCCAAGCCCATGTTAATGCATTTTCTGTATAATGCAATTTCTGTATAAATGACAGGCCTAGACCTGTTTGGCCACTTCAGGTGGATGCATCTGTTAGGTCAGCATTCATTCACACCACTTCAGGTATCCATGGTAACTAATGGATGGCCATCCTCCTCTCTGCTTTAGCAGAAGATATGGTAATCCCTTTTGGTAACCAGTTTGTTTGCAGGCTGCAAGATCATCAAAACACCCTGCCCTTTGCCAATACCCCCCCCCCAAAACAAAACAAAACAAAACAAAACCCTTTGTCACACCTAAATCCATCTCTGCTCTATTTTCTCATGGAAAAGCTCTGCCTCACCTGCCCCTTTCATAACATACAAGCTAGTTTGCCCTTCTTTGAAAGTGAAGATAAGGGGCAGAGAAGAAATATAACATCATACTGCACTACAGAGTACACTATGGAGTCCCCTTCAACAGTATGGGCTTGACACCCCCCATGCCAGTTTTACCTGCTCTCAATAAGCCCCTGCGTACGTGGTTTCCAAACAGCATCCACCAGCAGCTCATTGCATTCAGGGTTTGCTGTCCCTTCAGACAGTATATACCCAGCAAGCCTGCCAAATATGGCTTGAAAATTTGGCAGTGCTGTGATGCAGCAACATCATTCCCTTTGCCTGGAGACATCTACCTGGGCAAGTAACCAGAAGCTCCACACCAAGGTAATCTTGGTACCCAGGTCATTGAAAAACTGGGTCATCCCTGGTACAAGATGGGAAGGAATACTGTGGGTGACAATTTCTTCACCTGGCTGAAAGACTGCTACAGCAGGACTTGAACTATGTGGGTATGATTAGGAAAAACAAAGTCAATATCCCAAATGAAATGGAAGCAAATTGAAGAAGGGAAACTTTTTCATCCATTTTTGCTTTTGATGGGGAACTCACCCTCATTTCCTATATTCCAAAGAAGTCCAAAGTAGTGCTGTTGCTGTCAAGCATGCACCATGACCTGTCAGTGGGTGGAGAGCAAAGAAAGCTAGACATCATCTATGACTACAATAAAAACAAGGGTGAGGTGGATAACCTTGACCACTTAGTCTGTATGACCACCTGCAGACAGAAAATCAACAGGTGTCCAATGACACTATGTTTCAATATGCTGGGTGTGGCTGCCATTGCCAGCCTCATCATTTGGCTAGGCCACAATGCAAACTGGAAGCAAAGATCACATTTAAGAAGACGGCACATTTTTTGCAGGAGCTTAGAGAATAGTTGATCGATGGACAAATAAAATGAAGAATGATGGATACAAGTCATCTGTCTAAGTACGTCAAGTCTTGTATGACTGCCCTAAATTACAAATTGCCACAATACACCCCAGTAGAACCTTCTGCAAGCATGAGTGGACATTATGCTTTTTGTCCAAGGACAGATGACACAAAACCCGGAAATGAAGTGAAGATTGTAAGCAATTTGCTTGTGTGCACCGCAGTACATCACTGTTGCTTTGTGAGTTTAGACAGTTAGGAAATGTTTTTTGGAAGCAACTGTTAGTTTGAAAACAGTGTGAACTGCCTTAGCAAATTATTCATGCATGTTTTGAAACTCTAAAAAAAGTTTAAATTTAGTTCATAGTTCTAGTTAAGTAATATGTTAGGTTCAAATTATCATAAATACTCTTTCAAAAAATCCATATGTTTAATAAACAGTTTCTGGTACATGTATACTGTTGTCACTGGTTCTATTTTGTTCATGTGGGTGAAGTAGGAAGTTACCCCCTGAGACCGACAATGTTGAACTGTGGGGTAACAAGTTACCCCATGAGAGCAACAATGGTTACGGCTTCAAGAGAATGGGTGAGGGTTAACCTCGCATGTATTACTGTTGTTTAGTTTTCCACATCATATTTTGTAACCATGAAAACTTCTCTATTAATTGTTTACACAGTTGGTCAGCTTGATTTTAAAGCAGTTTGGACTTGTTTTAATCAACACAAACTCTTACAAAATGTATTTCTAAATTTGTATTTTACACAGCAAAAATATATTAGAAATCCAAACAAGATTTCTGAATGAGAACTTCAAGTTCAAGTATAAGAGTAACTTTAATAAATGTAATCGTAATTCAAGACAGCAGAGTCCTGAAGTAAACTGTCACATTTCCCCAGTGCAAAGCAATGGTTTACTAATCAGAATTCCTTAGTAAGATTTTACTGGGGATGTGTCTACATGAGATACCTTAATGCACAGTGGACCATTCTACTGCACATCAGTGCATCAGGGTAAAAACTGTACTAATTCACTAATGCATGGTAAAATTATTCTACTGCGCATTAAATGGCACAAAAAAGTTTGCCTTTGCTACTGCATTTTTATCTATCACCTCATATGGAGATACTAAACTTAATGTGCAGTAGCAAAGGTGCATTAATAAACATGTAGACATGCCCTGGTATGATTTGTTATATCACTATAAGCTGTATACAACAGTGTAAAGTTTTCTTAGCCTATTTGAATAGGCTAAAAAAAAATTAAATACTTACCTATTTATTAGTATTAAAAATACCAAACCGTTTATATGTTGTTGTTATACTTTCTGGGGCTGGAGTGTTCTTGTAGCTGTGATGATCATGGGGCTGTTTGAAAGGTATAGCTGGTCCAACAAGAGATATCACAAAAGTTCTTGTCTCATTTCCTTCCCTTCCCCCTCTCCCTCCCCCAGCTCTACCTATTGTCTTCCAAACTTACACTTATTTCCATTTTCACAGGCCTGGATGTTGTAAATTAGCTTCTCTTCTACCTTGGAGAATACAGAGTCTCCCTATGCCTGACAAAGGGTGTTTGTGCCCAAAAGCTTGCAAATAAACTTTTTTCTAATTATTTAGTTAAAATCATAGAATCACAGGGCTGGAAGGAACCCCAAAGGGTCATCAGGTCCAGCCCCCTGCATGAGCAGGAAAGACATCTGGGGTCAGACGACCCCAGCCTGGTGACTGTCCAGTCTTCTCTTAAAGACCTCTTGGGTAGACGATTGCACCATTTCCGGGGGAGCTTGTTCCATAAGACTATGGACACCCTAGTTGTAAAGAAGTTTTTCCTAATGTTCAGCCTGAAACTATCTTCCAGGAGTTTGTGGCCGTTGTTTCTAGTTTTCCCCGGGGGCACCCTGGTGAACAGTTGTTCACTGAGCCCCTGATGTATGCCTCTGATATAGCAGTAAGCTGCAATCAGGTCCCCTCTCAGCCTTCTTTTCTTTAGGCTGATCCCTCAGCCTCTCCTCATAAGGCTTGCCATGCAAGTCTACTATCATGTGGGTGGCCCTTCTCTGGAACCTCTCGAGCTTTAGCACGTCCTTGTTGAAGTGCAATGCCCAGAACTGGATGCAGTACTCCAGCTGTGGCCACACCAATCTTAAGTAAAGCAGGAGAATCACTTTTTTGGATTTACTGGAGGTGCATCGACTGATGCATGTCAGAGTTTTATTGGCCCTAGCAGCTCTTGCATCGCATTGCCACTTCATATTCATGCTGGGGTCTGAATGAATCCCCAGATCCCTTTCATTTGTAGTGCTGGTCAGGTTAGCGATGCCCAGCCTGTAGGTGTGCTGGGGGTTCTTCCTTCCCAGATGCAGCACTTTGCATTTCTCTATGTTGAACCTCATCTGGTTCCATTCTGCCCAACATGCTAGCCTGTCTAGGTCTGCTTGTACCTGCAGTTTATCTGCTGGTGTGTCACAACCCCACATCTTGTTGTCATCTGTGAACTTGGCCAATGAGCTTTTCACCCCTGCATCCAGGTCATTGATGAAGATATTGAACAGCACTGGGCCAGGTACCAACCCCTGAGGTACACCGCTGCCCACATCTTACCACAACAACACCGATCCATTCATTTGGACTCTCTGTTTCCTGCCCCGTAACCTGTTTCACACCCACTTGACAGCTTCACAGTTGAGCCTGATATCTTCCAAGTTTTTGATCAGTACTTTGTGGGATACCAAGTCAAAGGCTTTCTGGAAATCAAGGTATATGAGGTCAACCGCTTTTCTCTCATTGGTCTAATAAAAGATATTACATCTACCCAAAGAACCTCTTCTGCCTTGTCTTATTGTTTGTTTCTCACTCTCTTTTAAACTGTTTTAACTATCTGTGGGGTTAGACCAGAAAATCTGGACTATGTAAAGAAGTCTAAAAGCCACCACTCTCCCAAACTTCTCTTACACACCTGTATAGTCTATTGAAGACTATAGGCTCCAATTCATAGGAGTATATGACAGTAGCAGGGAGGAATAGGTAGAACCTTGTCTTCTCTTTCACTTTTTGCTGACCAACGGGAGGATCTAGTTGTCTGCTACTCCTAATGAGCCTCTACCCAAACAAAACAAAAAAAAAGGGAGCAGAGGAGATCTGTGCCTTAGAATGGTGCCAGAGTTATATTAGCTCCCAGGGCTTCTTTGGAACAGGGCCCAGGGGTGTCAATACATTCACAATTTAATCCCTAATGATTTTTTGGTGCTAAGCCAGATACTGCAGTATTGGAATTTAGGACTGGAAAGGGCATCCTGGATTGTTGAGCCTAATACCCTGCCTTTGCAGGCAATGACATCATATAAAAGAAGCTCCATCTTAAAAGTAGATAGAAACAAAATAAAATGACACCTCTTCATATTGCCATTCTTTTGTTTAAATAGTTCTTTCCTCAGTGTTTTCTTCTGCCTAGGTATATTTCTACTGAACAATCCATACCCCTCTCAGCTTTCTTTGGCTAAACAAGCCAAGTTTTTAGTTTCCATTCCCCTGGCCATCCTAGTAACCCTTCTCTGCACGTGTTCCAGTTTGAACTCATCTTTCTGAAATGCTTGTATAATTTAAGTGTTACAGAATGACTCAGTATGTTCTTGTTTCTCTTCAAATAGTGTCAGTCCCCTGTGTTGAACTACATGAAACTTGAAACAACCTCTTTGAAACTCACATTCAGACACATCCTTTATTATTTTATAAATCATTAAAATTCAGTCACTCTCCAAGAACTGTGATGAGGATTTTTGTTTGGGGTTTTTCCAGGATAACTGCAGGTCCTTTTATATAACAGCACAGGAAAATGGGAGAACAAGAAACTTCAAAATACAGTGAAAGGTGTTTCTTGCATCTTGACCACGCTTGAAACAAATGATGAGTGTCCAACTACCGTACCAAGATCATGGATAAAGAATTATTTGATGTCCAGCTAACTACCCAATCAACTAATTACCCCAAACAATTTAGACCTGATTGTGACATTAGACATGCTAAACTGTGGCTTCTTAATGAAAAGGGGAAAAGTCGACTGGATGTGAGGTAGTATTTGCCACTAATCTCTATTACAGTCACATTTTTGGGAAGGGGGAAACTAATGATAGCCTGTATTTCCCCTTCTCCACCACTTCCAGATGAAGCAGGCTTGTGAAAGAGGTATAAAAGTGCATGCTGGTAACTTATCCTTTGCATATCTTAAATAGCTGTTTTTTCCCATTGCCCTTGTTTTGCTTTTGCCATTGTTTTAAAGTGCTTTGAGATCCTTTGGTAGTGGGTAAATGCATCTGACTAATATATTTCTGGTGGCTTAATTTGACTCAATTGGTGGTTGCAGTCTTATTCCTACTGTGCACTACAAAATTATCATCAAAATGAGCAAAAATTGACAGTTCCAGCAAACTCACCTGTAAGAAAAAGGATACAAAAGAAAGGAGTCGTCTACATACAAGGCTTTCCTGAACTTTCAGTTGCAAGTGGAATAGGTAGGGCAAAGGGAAGGAGGCACTGTTCCTGCCCCTGCTGTGTGACTAGTGAGGAACCTGGTTTCAGTGATGTCAGCTGTAGTTCTATGACTTTTTACAACAAGCACTCAATTTAGTTTTAAAATTATGTGGAAAGGAATATTGAGCCAGTACTCCTAAGGAGATATTTTTACTTTTTTTAGACAGCAGAGAATTAATAGCTAAGAAAAGACTGCTGCCTTGGATCCCACACTGCCTTGTGCCTCCTCAACAATTCCTATGCTTCTGCATTGGGACCTGCACTGCTGTTTGCCTCCATGCCAGGTTCCTCGCTATTCTGGGTCCTGCACCATCCCATGCCTCACCATAGACATTCCTTTGGATTGCAGATACTGCATTTGCACTTAATATTTGATTCTAAGATGAGGCTTTCCCCATATTGAAGGCAGAGAAATGTGTCTAGGAATCAAATATATACTGTAATTTTAAATTCAGACCCAAATTACTGCCACACTTGTATAAGGGACTTGCAAGGAAGGGGAAAAATTTGGAAGCCTCTTCTATACTCCTATATAAAAAGCAGCCACACTTTGACTCTGGGTACTTCCAATTTCTTCAGGCATGAAGTGGGACAAGGGAATTACCAACAGCACTGAATGAACAGATGTGAAGAATATATGGGCAGAAGCTTTGATCCCTGTACATACTCCAGTAGTATCAAACTTCCATGCTGTGGGTCAGCACCAGCTTGTGGTGCTTCCTGCAATTCACAAGATCCACCTCCAGATATACATGCTGATTGTTTTTTGCTGGTGGGTGCCTGCAGACGTAAAACAAACACACACACAAAAAACAACCTGTCACTTTAAATAAAGTGCATTCTCATGCCAAGCCCTGCACATGCCCGGAAGAGACAATGCATTACTTCAACCCGGCTCTGAATGATCTGTAAAGATCAGGCACTTTAGTGGGGCTTTTTGATGCTTTTATCTAACAGCTGATTGAATCACCTTTAGCAAAAGGCACCAAAAGCCCCACTGAAACACCTGATCTTTATAGACACTGCAGAGCGGCATTGAAGTAATGCACTGCTTGTTCTGGTAAACCACGGCAGGGGTTTGGGGGGAGGAGGCGGGGGGAGGGTTCATAGATTTCATAGACATATGGCTGGAAGGGACCTCAGGAGATCATCGAGTCCAGCCCCCTGTCCCAGGGGCAAGAAATCAGCTGGGGTCAAAGGATCTCAGCAAGATATACATCCAAATGTCTCTTAAAGGAGTCCAAAGTAGGTGCTTGCACCACCTCTCCTGGCAGTCTGTTCCAGGCCTTGGGGGCTCGAACAGTGAAGAAGTTCTTTCTCATGTACAGCCTGAAACGGTTTGGGAGGAGTTTGTGACCGTTTGACCTTGTCATCCCATGGGGCTCTCTAGTGAACAGGCGTTCCCCCAGGTCCTGATGTACATCCCCTATATACTTTTAGGCAGCCACAAGGTCCCCCTTGAGCCTGCACTTTTCCAGGCTGAAGAGTCCCATGCTTTTCAGCCTCTCATCATAAGGCCTGTTTTCCTACCCTCTGATCAGGCTCTCCTCTGGACTCTCTTAAGCTTCTCTACATCCTTTTAAAACTGTGGAGCCCAGAATTGGATGCAGTACTCCAGCGCCTTCACCAAGACTGAGTACAGCAGGAGGATGACATCCTGGGATTTGCCAGGGTTTTGCTTGCTTTGCCAGCTGCAACATCACATTGTTGTGTCATATTCATCTTGTGGTCAATAATGACCCCCAAGTCCCTTTCGGCCATGGTGCTAGCAAGCATAGCACTGCCGAGCCTATAAGTGTGCTGGGGGGTTTTCTTCCCAAGGTGAAGTACCTTGCATTTTTCGGTGTTGAACACCATCAGGTTTTCTTCTGCACATTTTCTGAGCCTGTCAAGGTTGGCCTGGATCACCATCCTGTCCTCGGGTGTGGACGTTTTACCCCAAAGTTTGGTGTCATGAGCAAACTTGGCCAGTCCACTTCCCATACCAGTGTCCACATTATTAATGAAGATGTTAAAGAGTATAGGCCCAAGGACGGCGCCTTGGGGGAGAATGTCTGCAAGCAGGAAATGGCTATGGCTTATGGGTGCGGAGCACCCAGAACACTCATGGAGTCAGCACATATGCCTCGAGATGCAGGCTATTTTGAGCAGTGGGGTGAGCAATGGTATTGTTAACCCCTGTGACTGCCAGAGCTCCTGTGCTGTTGGGGCTGGTACCTGGGAAAGTAACATTGCTGCCACTCATCCCATCAGCAGGCTTGGGTCACCTGGACTGCAAGAAGTCCAGTAGTCCAGATCTAGCCCACAGGGCCAGATGAATTTAACATCTCTGATGTACCAGATGGACCCTGCAGAGTTTTGCTGGGAAGCACACAATGCACGTGTAACCTGAATAGGCTTCGGCAAGGTAAACATATCTTATTTGGCCTAGAAATCTATAGTTACTCACACAGGACTTGTTATCAGAATAACCTGTTGGCAATATGTTCCATATGTTTGAAATGTAAGTAAGGTAAATTAAGGCTGATGTTTCTGATTGTGGCCCAGCCTTTATAAAGTATTAAAGCTTTGATTTGTGACTTCAGAATGAAGTATTCTATAATTACGAGGCTTAACCAAACATAGCCAGGGAGGGGAAAAACGAACAAGTCTAAATTCTGTATTTACAGAAAATTGGAAACCATTTGACAGAGCTAGTTCAGTTTTTTTCAAACCAAGAAAACCATACCTTTGAAATTCTCTCACAAATACAGTCTGTATAAAGAAGGGTTTGTTTTGTCACACACTACAGTTTCCCTTTGTGCCCATCACGTTACACATTTTTTCCTAAGTTACAGTATCCTCTCCCTAACCCACCACTTTTTTTAGAGGAGGTTGAGCGGACAGTGGATGTCTTTAATGTACCCTCCCAAGGCAATAAAAGTTTTTCCTCCTCTACTTTCCTGAGAAACACAGAGATACATTGTGAAGATAGAGAGTAAAATTTGTGTTTTGCTATGTGGACATTTGTTTCATTCAAAACACATGATACATACCAAGCCCACGACATCACATTCAGAGCCAAAGGTTTAATGAAGATTGTTTTCAGTTCTTATTTCCTACCACAAGCTTTCTGAACAGCCTCAGTATTTCTCCTTAAGGTAAATGTAAAAATGCTGTGTAAATATTTACGTAAGAGTGGAGAGAGGGAATCACCTTCCGCACTCCACCCTACAAAAACTTTCGGGGGGTGGGGAACAGGACGGGACACATTTTTAGTAGATTGCTTTTAAATGTGTGGAGAAGGACAGTCATCTGCTATATTTTATTTCCTGGCTGTGCTCCACTTATGACTTCCAAAGCCAAACGGCATACAGAGTAACCAGTTTACTTTGTATGAGGTAGAGAGAACCCCATTTCCTTGAATTTTTCAGTTTTCCTGGGTTTGAACTTTTTTCTTTGGGATGAAAAAGGAAGCCAGTCCTAGACATCAGTAAAATACAGACCTGGTTGGTTTTGAAAGTAATACCTTTTTTCAGTATCGGTAAATAAAATGACCAAGTTCATACCAAAGGGAAAATATTCCTTTACTGCTCAGGGCATTGCAGGATTGCTCTCTCTCTAGATTTTCCAGGAGGGGTAACAGCTTTATCTGGAAAACAAGAGCTAGGCCCTGCATTTTATCTTGCCCTACTCTATAGTTGTTTCCTCCAGTGAGATCCCTTCTCTAGAGCAGTGGTGTCCAATCTATTCTGTACCAGGACCCTTTTGTAAACATCTATGGCCATGGCCAGTCCTGACTCAGTGCCCCTCGCTCCCAACCCGTTGCCCCCTGCCCCCATGCCCCAGGGTGCATGCAAGCAGCCCCTTGCATGCCGAAACTTTGCCAGCCTGAAAGGGGAAACCCCATGGTTTTCTACATTTTTCTCCTTTATAAATCCATGTTTAAAGTTTGTTCATGATCCTTTCATATATTCTTGTGACCCACTTTTGGGTCAGAAGTCATGGCCCACAGGTTGAGAAATGCTGCTCTAGAAATCCTAGCAGAATAATGACATTCTTCCCAAACCAAGGCTGACAGAGCACTTTTTAATTTAGAAGAGGTAAGGAAAAAGTACAGCCTCTTAGCATATGAACACAGCAGGGGACTGATTTGTTTTCCTCCTTCCAACACTCTCTGTCCTTCTGTAAGAAATGAAAAAAGCCTGTAGCCATCAGTCTTCTCTTTCATCCCCTGTCTGAAATAAAAACCTGTTGTTTCCTGAGCTTCCTGTCTATGACATTCTTCCAGCAGCTTGGAAAAGAAGGAAAAGGCAAATACAAAGGACCTAAGGTTGTCAAAAGCTCTCAACCTTACCTGACAACTATGGTTGCCCCCTAACTTACAAAAGGGTACAATAGCAGAAGTGGAATATGATGTTGTACCATACAGTGATGTATATTTGACAGGTCCATTTAAGAGTCCTTTTTAGTAACGGTATCTAGGAATGATAACCTAGGCCTTCTGAGCTAGTCTGGGAGATTACATGCTAGTGTAGTATCCAAATGGAATAGATCTGCCATCTTAAGTTTCCTGTATCTCAGAGAAATCAGAGATCTGGTTCTTCTTTTACTTCTGGCTTCTTTACACCACTTAGCTCCACTTACTCCTAATTTATACCAGTAAATGAGAGAAGAATCAGGCCCCCAACATTCCTAATTAAATAGAAATAAGATCTTTACAATCCCACACAAATAGCATTCTACAGTTTTGATGCCCTTGAACATTAGCATGCTCTCTCTCTATATATATATATAGTTTTATATATATGTTTTATATATATATATATATACCCCCCCAAAGAAAATTTTATATATATAAAATTTTCTTTGGGGGGGGTGTGTGTGTGTATATATATATATACATATACCCCCCACATATATATACACACACACACACATTTTCTGCCGACCTAAGGAAAAGCAACATTGTGATAATTGTTACTGCCAGCCAAAGCATCAGAACTTCAGACAATGCCAACTAAAGATACCAATGAACATTTCCCAAGTACCAAGGTATTTTTAAGTGTTACATTAGCTTTTAACCATTCAACATTTATTGCATTTCATAGAATACCTTTGGCTAAGTAATACTTAAATTATGTTCCTGAAATATGGAAATTCTGAGAAACATTCTAAGAGAGATTCTTCTTGGTCTCTGACAATTTATTTGACAAAGCCTACAACCAACTTACAGCCTCCATATAGGACAGGAGATTCTCAGTTACTCGTCTGACCTGCATTAGTAGATCCACAGTATGTGCTACATTTAGAGAAAGAGAGAGAGAAATCATGTGCATGCACACTGTAACTAATGAATAAAGCTATGAATAGAACTGAATCTGTACTTGTCATCTAGCTCCCACACTTCATTTATTAGCTTACCTTATTTCTAATGCACAGGGCTTTTACTTCATTTCAGTTGGTGCTCATAATGAACTGCAGTAATTGAAATGAGACTGTTAAATGCCTATCTTTTAAAATCAAAATTAAAAAATTCTGTTACATAAAAGATGTAATACTTCATAAAAGACCAACCTCTAATTAAAAAAAAATTAACAAATTGGATAGTACGGTGTCATAATTTTGCAGACAAAAATTATAAAAGTGTATTTCATTTCTTCTCTTACTCGAAGAAAGCATAAATACAATATAGAACAAATCCTCAAGTTTAGTTTTAATCAGGTTGGGGGTGATTTATTTGATGGAATTTGGAATTCATTTTAAATTCTTTACTTGTTTAAATTACGTTTCTAGTCTGTAAACCAAAATCAAATAGCTCTGTAAAAAAATGTATTCTAGGTCACCCACAAGTCATTGAGCTAGCCTGGGAAATCCGCAGACCATTTGTAGAGTCAAAGTACATAGTAGATGATCAAAATGGTCCCATCTGCATTTAAAAATTGACAACATAATTACATCACTGAAGTCAGGAAAAGTTTCCCTGTGACACCAGTTCAACCAGAACAGGAGCCTGTGAATCAATGTGTATGCTCATAAGGCTGATCCAATAAGAGATATTACTAACAAAACCATTGCTTCTTGCATGTTTCTTGGACCATCACAGGTATGAAAGCACTCTATCTTATTAGACCCACAAGTTCCAAAATAGTATAACTCTTATAACCTTCATTAGCAGAGTGATAGAAATTAAATAATTCAAGGTTTCTCAATGTGTGGTATGAGGCCTCATGAAAGATTTTTGCAGAGAATCTATGGTAGGTCATATAAAAAACCCCCACCCAATACAATCAAATTACATTTGATTTTGTAAAAAATATAACTCAAATGAACAAGATATATTGTATAATGGGGAATCCTTTTAAGACTACTGTCACACACAACCCTAACAGAGATACCGCAATCTCAACAAGTCTCAATGGCTAAGTACAGGCAGTCAAAAAGCCGAGGCTGAATCAATTCAATCTTCGCAGATTAGTCTAAGCAGCATGGATGGAACTGATAAGCAAGTCAACAGCTATTCACTTTGGACTCCAGAAATGCAGGAGCTAGGAGGATGCCTCCCTGCTTGGCTGGAGCAGACAGCTTGAACCAAGGCTAGTTCACCCACCTTGCAAAGGGGGTGGGGTTGCGGGGGAGGTGCAAAGCATCCTGGGATGCTAGGGGACTGTGAGTTAACTGTGAGTTAACTGATCTGGAGGGGATATGGGACAGAAATTCAATAAACCAATTTAACCTAGATCAATGTACGTATGATACTACATCCATCCAGGTTTCTCTTAAACTGGTTCTAGCCATTTTGAAAGCAGATTACATACACTGAACTTCTGTTGTGTTACAGATTTGAACCAGTTTCTGATCACTTGCATTGGTTTATGTATCATTTCTATCCCTAGCCACTATGTTTCATTTTTTCTGGTCCACTTCCTGAGGGTGGGGGGACCAAAATAAGCCCAACTGTGCTGCCCATCATAATGCCCTAATAAAATCAGATACCCCCCACTCCCAGGTTAGGATTATCAAATATTACAGGGAGGCTCTCATCTCTTATGGGTGGAGGGCTCAGTCCCTTGAGTTCCCCCATAATTCAAACCCTGCAGCCTGGGGTAGGAATGTGGTCTGTTCTGCATGTGCTAGGCAGCAGCTGTAGTAGCAGGGACTGAGACAAAGGCATCAGCATGTCCATAACCAGCCTGCTGCATAGTGCAAAATGACTTGGAGGTGCATGAAAGAACCTCAGCTGCAGCTAAATGGTCCATTCTGAGGCATGCACCAGGCTGCTCAGGATTATGCTGACATCTCTGTCCCAGTCCCTACTGCTGCAGCTCTTGCCCAATGCATGGTGCAGAATGATCACAGAGATACAGCCTTGGTTCCCTAATATGTCCAAAAACTGTTTTACACCATAAACTGGGCTGGTCAGGGATATGATGGTACCTTTGTCCCAGTCAGCTGCTGCAGCGGCAGCCCAGGATGGTGCAGAATGACCATCTGGACACTTCAGCTCCTTCACACATCCAGAAACATGCCATGCTTCAGTACTGTCTGGTTCTGCTTGGTCCTGAAGCTTGGTGGACTGTGTGCTGGGGAGCAGCTTCAATTGTTGGATACAGAGGACCAGCTCACAAGCTCATAATAAAGTCTAGGTTATTGGATGGGATGTGAAGTGGGAAGGGGCTAACTCCTCGCTCCCTGGGAGGAGGCTGCTGCCTGGAGCCGGGCTGGGTCAAGCCCCTGCCCAGGCCCCTACTTGGCCCAGCCCCCCAGGGAGTGACAAGAGAAAGAGTGGGGTACTCACCAGTCCCCCTCCTGTAGGGCAGGGCCCCCCAAATCCTGGGCAGGGCCCCCCTGGCCTGAGAAACCAGCGTTCCCTGACGGCAGGCCCACTGCACATGCACGCAGTTTAAAAGGGCCCGCCAAATGCGGGAGGGGCGGGAAAAAAAAAAAAAACAGGCTCAGTTAGGCTCCGGAACAGTGAGAGACGTGTGGGTGAAGCCCGCTGCGCCCCCGCTCCCCCGAAGCCCCCCAGACACCCCCTCAGCAGCCGCAGAGCCCCCTGCCGACCCCCAGCACAGCCAGAGGTAAGCGGGCTCGTGGTGGGAAGGGGTTAACTCCTCGCTCGCTGGGAGGAGGCCGCTGCCTGGTGCCGGGCCGGGTCAAGCCCCTGCCCAGGCCCCTACTTGGCCCAGCCCCCCAGGGAGCCACGCGAACAGGCTGCATAAACAGGCGCTTGAGTTAGCGTGGAGTTCGTGCAGGGGAGGGCACGAGACCCTGCCTGCGACCCCCCCAGAGTAGTCAGCCCCAGCCGTAGCCAGCCTACCAGAGGCATGACACGGATGGGCACGCGCCGCACCGCGAGGGTCCCCTTGGGCTCTGCGGCCCCCCCACTGGGCACCTCAGAGACGGCCACCCAGACGGAGCCCATGGTTCTGGGCTCCATGCAGATGGAGCCCCTGGCTCTTGGCTGCGGGGGCTGCCTGTCCCTTTTTCAGGCTCTGGGGCCCGGGAGCATGGCCACCTCCCCTTGCGGGGTCTGCTCCCTACTGGGGTCTCTGGCGCGCCAGCTGGAGGAGCTCCAGGCCACAGTCCAGAGACTGCGTGCCATCAGGGACTGCGAGCAGGAAATAGACTCCTACTACCAGGCCCTTCTCCCCCGGGAGCCACAGGGGAGAGCACCGTCTCCCTCCAGGACTAAGGAGGACTCTGGGACCTCCCGCTCTGCCCAGTCAGGGGCATGGACCAAGGTGGTCAAGGCCCGCCGCACCAAGGCCCCTCCCTCGCCGGAGCTTAGCAACAGGTTCGCACCTCTTGCAGCCCCAGCAGAGCCTGCTCAGTTGCCAGCTCCCACAGGCAACCCAGGCTCAACCACAGCTACTGGCCCCGCTCTCCCCAAGACAAAGCGAAAGGTGTTTGTTGTGGGAGACTCCATCCTGCGGGGGACTGAGGGGGCAATCTGCCGCCCCGACCCCTTAGCCCGGGAAGTCTGCTGCTTCCTGGGGGCCCGCATCCGAGACATTGCGGAGAGGATCCCAGCAGCTCCTCCAGCCCACAGACCACTACCCCATGCTCCTTATTCATGTGGGCACCAATGACACGGCTCGGAGCACCCCCAGCCAGGTCATGAGGCGCTACAGGGAGTTGGGAGCGGGGCTTAGGGGTCTGGGAGCTCAGGTGGTGTTTTCGTCGATCCTCCCAGTCTCGGGCTATGGGCTGAGGAGGGAGAGGAGGATCCACGGGGTGAACCAAAGACTGCGGAGTTGGTGTCATTGGGAAGGCTTTGGCTTCCATGACCACAGCCCGCTCTTTGGCGAGAGAGGCAGCGAGCTGCTGGGAAGAGATGGCCTCCACCTCTCTCCCCTGGGGAGGAGGCTCTTCTCAGCCAGGCTGGCTGACCTGCTCCACCGGGCTTTAAACTAAGCCCGCTGGGGGATGGGGGGACTACTGCCACTGCTGGCCCGCTGAGCGACCCTTGCAAAGCCAGCAGACCAAGGCACTTAAGGGACCCCAGCCCTGCCCCAGCCCTGGCACAATCTGTGGGCAAGGCAAGAGCCCCTAAGGGGACACTTGCCTGCCTGTACACTAATGCCAGGAGCCTGGGCAACAAGCAGGAGGAGCTCGTCCTCCTGCTCAGTGCAAAGAATTATGATGTCATTGGGATAATGGAGACCTGGTGGGACTCCACCCATGACTGGACCACGGGTATAGAGGGCTATACCCTGTACAGGAGGGATCGTGTTGACAAAAGGGGCGGGGGTGTAGCTCTCTATGTGAAGGAAAGCTACATGTCCCTGCAAGCTGATGTTGGCGACCGGCATGGACAGCTAGAGACCCTCTGGGTAAAAATTCGTGGGAAAAACAGCACAGGGGACACAACGGTGGGAGTCTACTACAGACCTCCCACTCAAAGTCCTGAGCTTGACCAGGAGTTCGCCCGGGAACTGACTGAGGCCGCTTGCTCCAGGACCTTGGTTGTCATGGGGGACTTCAATTACCCGGACATCTCGTGGGAAGATCACTCAGCAAAATCCAAGCAGTTGCAAAGCTTTCTCTCGTGCGTGGATGACCTCTTCCTGACTCAAGAAGTCTATGGGCCAACGAGAGGCAAAGCACTGCTCGACCTGGTACTGGCTACGGGGGATGACCTAATTGGCAACCTAGTGATCGATGGGAAGCTGGGTGACAGCGACCATGAGCTGATCACCTTCACCATCCGCCGTAAAGCTGGCAAGTCAGTCAGCAACACAGAAGTCCTTGACTTCAGAAAAGCCGACTTTGACAAGCTCAAGAGGCTTGTCGGTCAGGCCCTCGGGGACCGTGACCCCAGGGAGATGAAAGTTCAAGAAGAGTGGTTGCTTCTCAAGGAAGCGATCCTCAATGCACAAGCTAAATCTATTCCAACACGGAGGAAAGGCAGCAAGAAGGCACAGCAGCCCTCCTGGCTCTCTAGGAACTTAGCGGACCTCCTGCGGCTAAAAAGGAAAGCCTACAAAGGATGGAGGACGGGATTCACCTCCAAGGAGGATTATTCTGCACTGGTCCGGTCCTGCAGGGAGCAAACCAGGAAAGCCAAGGCTGCAACTGAACTCCAACTAGCATCAAGGACAACAAAAAGTCCTTTTTCAGATATGTGGGGAGCCAGAGGAAAAGCAAGGGCAGTGTTGGACCCCTGCTAAACCAGATGGGGCAACTGACAACTGACGCCCAGGAAAAAGCCAACCTATTAAATAGGTACTTTGCGTCAGTCTTTCATCAGTCACACGGGACGCCCATGCCTGCTATGGGACAGGGAAATCTGGGTGAGGGGGATCCCCTACCCTCCATACCCTGACCTCGTGAAGGAACACCTTGAGAAGCTGGATACCTTCAAGTCAGCCAGCCCTGACAATCTGCACCCCAGGGTACTCAAGGAGCTGGCGAGCGTCATAGCCCAGCCCCTGGCATGGATCTTTGAAAACTCCTGGCGCTCTGGTGTAGTGCCCGAAGACTGGAAGAAGGCCAATGTGGTGCCGATCTTCAAGAAAGGGGAGGAGAGTGGATCCAGCTAACTACAGGCCCATTAGCCTGACTTCTATCCTGGGGAAGATCTTAGAAAAGTTTATTAAGGAGGCCATCCTTGATGGACTGGCCCAGGCTAACATCCTAAGGGATAGCCAGCACGGGTTTGTTGCGGGTAGGTCTTGTTTGACCAATCTCATTTCCTTCTATGACCAGGTGACCCATCACCTGGACAAGGGAGAAGAGATTGATGTCATATATCTTGACTTCAAAAAAGCCTTTGATCTGGTATCCCATGATCACTTCTTGGCCAAACTGGCCAGTTGTGGCCTTGGCTCCACCATGATCCGCTGGCTGGGAAACTGGCTCCATGGTCGGACCCAGGGGGTTGTAATCGATGGCAGTCACTCATCGTGGTGCCCTGTGACCAGTGGGGTCCCTAAAGGCTCTGTCCTGGGACCCATCCTGTTCAACATCTTCATTAATGATGTGGACATTGGAGTCAGGAGTGGACTGGCCAAGTTCGCCAATGACACCAAACTTTGGGGCAAAGCATCCACGCCAGAAGATAGGCAGGTGATCCAGGCTGACCTGGACAGGCTCAGCAAATGGGCGGACGAGAACCTGATGGTGTTTAACACCGAAAAATGCAAGGTTCTCCACCTTGGGAGGAAAAACCTGCAGCATCCTTATAGGCTCGGCAGTGCTACGTTGGATAGCACTACAGAAGAAAGAGACTTGGGGGTCATCATTGACCACAAGATGAACATGAGCCTGCAATGCGATGCTGTGGCTAATAAAGCGACCAAAACGCTGGCTTGCATCCATAGATGCTTCTTGAGCAAATCCTGGGACATCATTCTCCCTTTGTACTCGGCCTTGGTGAGGCCGCAGCTGGAGTACTGCGTCCAGTTTTGGGCTCCACAATTCAAAAAGGATGTGGAGAAGCTTGAGAGAGTCCAGAGGAGAGCCACACGCATGATCAGAGGTCAGGAAAACAGATCTTACGATGACAGGCTGAGAGCCATGGGACTCTTTAGCCTGGAAAAGCGTAGGCTCAGGGGCGATCTGATGGCCACCTATAAATTTATCAGGGGTGACCACCGGGATCTGGGGGAACGTTTGTTCACCAGAGCGCCCCAAGGGATGACGAGGTCGAACGGTCACAAACTCCTGCAAGACCGTTTCAGGCTGGACATAAGGAAGAATTTCTTTACTGTCCGAGCCCCCAGCGTCTGGAACAGTCTGCCAGTGGAGGTGGTTCAAGCGCCTACGTTGAACACCTTCAAGAGTAAATTGGATGCTTATCTTACTGGGATCCTATGACCCCAGCTGACTTCCTGCCCTTTGGGCAGGTGGCTTGACTCGATGGTCTCCCGAGGTCCCTTCCAGCCCTAATGTCTATGAAATCTATGAAATCTATGAAATGTAAACTTTGAGTTATGGGTGGTACTGGTCACCTTAGGAATTACACATACACATGCACTCACTCACTGAAACCCATGTAGTATAGTGTGTAGTGGCTGCTGTAGTAATTGTTAGAGCACTGGTGTCAATATATTAACCTGTCTGAGGCCCTGGAGTCTGCTGTTGATGATCAACTTGGTCTCTCTGCCTGCTGGTACCTGAAGTTTTGGGGGTCCACCCTTGACTTAATGGCTGTATTGTCATGGGTTACAGGAATAGTCCATAGGATGAGCCCTCAGTTCCAAGAATCAGTTCTTCAGCTTGATTAGCTTAAAATGGTGTTCCTTTGGCTAGGCTATTGTCTACTGATGATAATCATTCACTCGCATTCACTCAACAGGTTTTATCACTTTACAATTACAATTTCAATGCAGTTTTAACAATGGTCCAGGGTGTAACTTCATTCTACAGGAAGTATATTTCTGAAGAGTTTAAAAGTATAAAATATAAAATACAAAATGCCATGGTAAAGATAAGACAAATTAACTATGAAAATGCACTGTGAGAAACATATAAAAATGCAGGTAGTGGGTATCAAAGGCTACTGGGGACAATAAGTGAGTTAGGTTAGCACCAGGATATATTTACAGTCTTTGAAGTGGATATTTTAGTTCTTTTGTTTTCTTTTGTTACACTCAGCTTAATTGTTATGTAGATATAGTTTCTAGGTTTCTCCTACAGAAAGCCACTTCAGCTTTCTGGCTTCCTCTGAGTCTTGCCATGCCCATGCAATGAGTGTGCTAGGTCTCTGCCAATAGTTAGAAGGAAAAGAAATGCATAAAATGGGGTGGGGGGCAGGGGGCTTGCAGGAAAGAAGGGGCTTCTGTTATATCTGTGTCCAGAAGGAAATGGCGGGGACTGGAACAGGGGTGCATGTCCTGAACCAGACAGGGACTGGCAGAGCAATCAGGTAATCATCCTTGTGTGTGCAGGTCCAGAGACTGTCTAATCCTAGGATTTGCAGGGAGATGGGGTTTGCTCTGGTGGGTGCTTTGTGAGCCTTTGCTGCCTTGGATATACTGCAAGGACCTGGGACAAGTCTATTAGTCTTGTATAAAGTTTTGTAAAGGAGCCACCCACTGTCACATTGCTGTTGAAGTTCAACCCCATAATAAATGATACACACCAGCCCTCCTGATGGCAGAGATGAGTTAATTTGGCCCTCTTTACTGAAGGTTGCTAACCCCTGCTCTACACCCTTCCTTTCAGTCCCCCTAAGTTGATGAGTATTAGTATCTCCATCTGCTTTCTTGGTTCCCTTTTCTGGAATTTTCTACTCTCTTGGCTCCAGCCCTGTTAGGCGTACGTGCTCCAAATGATTAAGCTAGGCTTCAGCCATTCCAGTTGTCCAAGCTACTTTCATTTGTATTAGATTTTTCAAGGTTTATTCCACCATTTTTGTTTGGAGAATATCTGACCAAAACCTAGGAACCAGGGGCGATGCATAGAGGGTACACATGCATACCCTGAGTGTGGTGGTGCACCCCCTACAAAAAGGTGCCGCCGACATTGTCAGTGGTGCCTGCAGGTGGTTGCTGCTTGCCACCACCCCACCCCCCACTGACACCACCAGCAGCGTCTGTGGGTGGTCAGTGATCCCTGCTAGCCATCACTGCCGCTGCCAGCAGCGTCTGCGGGTGGTCGCCAACCCCTGGTCAGCACTCGCCACCCCCGCCATCAACAACATTGGCAGCATCTGTGGGAGTTCTCCGCTTACTGCCACTGTGCTCCCGCTGCCACCATGCACCCGTAGCCAGTGGGGGCACGTGTCATTCATGCCAGGAACAGATGGTGGATTCCACATACAATGGGGCATTTGCTGCTACAATTGCGTAACATCAACCAGAATTCTTAAAATGTGCATTTATTCCCCAAATCACTGCAGCCACCGTGCTGTGGCAATCAGAAAATCTAGCTGGTTTTCAGTGCACAGTAGTAAAGAATCTGAGTATTTGAAGTCGGCCTCTGCTGGAAAACGATCAAAACTTCTGTCTGCTTGGGTTTACCTTATCTTAAAAAATACAAGCCCTCCAAATTATTTTTATGACACAAAGTGCCCAGGCACACAGACCACATTAAAACATGTCACTGCATTGGATCATCAGATATGTCAACTATAAGCACTTAAGAAGCCAGGGTACTGCAGAACTATAAATAACTGCATTGAATTGTATATATGTTATTCATTTTCTAACAGAGCTCAATTTTAGCTGAAAGGTGTTTGATAAAATAGATTAAGTGAAAAGGACACTGGCAAGTTGTTCCAATGACAGCTCCAAATAAAAAGAGAAAATGCAGAAATACTGTGACAAATGTGATTTTATATCATTCGATTCAAAACTAAAATACTGGCTGAGATATGACACCTATGAAGCTGCAGCAGCATTTAGGAATCAGTCACCCATCACTGAAAGATAAACCTGACAATCTGGATTTTTAAAAAAGAAAAAATAAACTTACAGCCTTGATACAACAAGACCTGTTACTCAAACTGACAGTGTCAAAAGGAGCGCCCTTGGGCATCTTATCTAGTATCTCTATAAATCGCACAATGGAAGGAAGTGAATAAATATGTGGAACATATTATTCTTTGAGTGATAGTTTCAAATGTTACAAGGCCTAAAAAGATTGGAAAGAAGGTCATTTTGAATATCCTTGTTTATATTACCTTAGGAACTGTGGAAGTGTCCCTGAAACATTGGGTTGAAACTTCAGCAGCAATGATCTTGAGGAGAGGGCCTTAACCACAGTTTCATTCTCATTGCCACCTGGGGGCAAAATAGCCCTGGAACTAGTTCACACCAGCCTAAAGACAGCTTTAAATTCTGCCAGTAACACCAATTATATAGTGACTATTTGACATGCAATGCAGTGTTTCCCTTTTATCTTTATTCCACTTCTGACCCCTGGCAGAATGGGGGGAACAGATACCCGAGTCTGTGATACTGCTCTTGTATCTATGCTCCATTCTCAGAGCTGAAATTTATAGTCCAGTTGCATGTTTCCTAGGTTCAGTCTTGACTCCTCAGACTCCCACTGTAGCTTAAATATACTTTATCTCAAAAATCACACTGAGGGTCTGCACCTTATACACTGATACCAAAAAGTTCTTGCAGAATTTTAAAACACAGCAGTGCTCTTACTTACGGAATAAAGCACAAGAGGCTACACATAGTTAAAACAAAGAAGCAACAAGCAAATATTGTGAAGGTGTTGCTCACCCTTTCCTAGGGAGTCAATGGAAGTCTATCTATACTGAGAAAGACAAGGGTTTCCCCCCCCCCCGACTCCTAAAAAGGGCCAAAGAGAAGGTAAATGGCTCAGTTCCTACTCTTTCATAACTTTCAAGTCCCTTTTTCAGGTGTATCTTTGATTATTTTCCATCAAGTGATAACAGCCCTTGTTGCCAAGACAACTTTCACCTGATAAACCAGCTCAGCTCAGATGGAGCCAGCCTATTGTCCAAGACAGTTAGATAACACTCATTGTATGGCATTTAAATCCCCGCTATTTTAACTCCTACATCAGCCCATAAGGCCGCATTCAGACAAGCAGGATTGTGTGTTTCCCCAGTGACAAGTAGCAGTGGTACACCTTGTGCCAATGCTATTTGTCCCCAGGGAACACCCATGACATACATGCTCTGGTGCACACAGGTCACCCCAGGTGAGGTAAGGTTACCATATTTCTCGTTTCAATAAAGAGGACACTTGTGGGGGAGAGGGGGTATATGACGGAAGGGAGCAGTGCCCATGCCTGTGACCTGCCTCTGCCCCTCACTCCCAAGCCACAGCCTCCCTAGCCCTGCTGTTGCCCCTCACTTCTGACCAACAGTACCCTGCTCCGCAGACCATGCTGATGCCCCTCGCTCTCAACCCACAGCCCCTTGCCCCCCACATCTCCGCTATTTCCCCTCACTCCTGAACGACAGTACCCTGCCCCCCAAACCATGCTGGTGCCCCTCACTCCCAATCTGCAGCCCCCATCCCTGCTGATACCCCTCACTCCTGACCCACAGTCCCCTGCCCCCCGATGCCCCTCACTCCCAAGCCACAGTCCCTCCAGCCCTGCAGGTGCCCCTCACTCTCAACCTGCAGCCTCTGCTGGACCACCCCCCACCAGTACTCCTGCTGGTGTCCTTTGCTCCTGACCCACAGCCCCCTGCCCCCCCAGCTCTGCTGGTGCCCCACACTACCAACCCACAACCCCCTGGGGCCCCCCAGCCCCCATGCTGCTCCCTGCTACCGCCAAATAACCTCCATTCCTTTCCCCACTGGAGGGGCAAGCATTTCCCCCAACTCCCTGCCCTGCTGTAGTCCCAGTGCCAGCAGCTGTGCACACACACATGTGCATGTGCACACACACACACACACACACACACATACATGCACACTCCTGACAGTCCCCCAAGCCCTGGCCCTCCAATCCCTGCCCCCCTCATAAACTTACCTGCCTCTGGCTGCTGGGGCCCGCACACAGACACACATGATGGCCCTGCCTCCAATCATCCTCCCCCACTCAGTCCCCCCAGTCCCAAGCAGCTCCCTGCTAGGGCAAGCCAGAAAGTGCTGCGGAAGCTGAGGTAGATCAAAATCCTGGTCATTTGCTGATATTTTAGAAAACCACGCAGATGGAGATGGGAGGACCCAAAAAAGAGAACATATCCAGGAAAAACAGAAAGTATGATAACCCTAGGTAGGAGAGGCTGGGGCCACCTACTTTGCTGGCTCCAATAGCCTTACTTGTGGTTCTGGGGGCCTTGGGAAGCTACAAACGTGGTGCTTCTGCAGCAGGGACCCTGGCCATCAGTTGGAGCATGGCTGTGACTGGCCAGGCTCTGGTTTTGGGTGATGTACGCTGCCACCACATGCACCACCCTGCTTTTTTTCAGAATAGATTTGACTCCAGGATCTCCTAGGGTCAACTCCCCATGCCCCTTTTATGTTGGAAAGTAGCAGCACAGAGAATGCCTGCATGTGTGGTGTGTGGTGCTGCAGATGGGTCTGTGGCATCACAAACTGCATGTCTGCTCTTGTCTGGAGACGGCTTAAGAATGTTATTTTAACCCAGTAGTTCTTACCAGTTTTAGACTCAAATAACCCATCATTAGATTCAAAGCACCTCTCACACTCAAGGAACCCTTTGGGAAATGCTTGGTAAAGATATCTTGTTTCACAACCTCACACAGAATTCATGAGATGTATAGACAGATCCCTCAAATCGTCACAAGGGGACATGCACAGTTATGCCTCCAGGATATATTCGCTGGGCTGCCTGAACCTAAAATTTGTCCCCCTGCTTTCAAAACTCAAGAAGATGACTCAGCCAGTTGTCAGATGATCTCTTGTGTACAGCTAACATATTAGTGTTCATGGTATATTTCTCAGAGTTCTAATAAAGATATGTGTGAAGATATA